>NC_084467.1:142811875-143122589 GCF_027409185.1 Cynocephalus volans
GCACGGGTGTGTTGTGTGCAAGTGTGTTTGTGTCTCCGATGCATACACATCGTTTAACTCCTTCGAGCTCTCTCCGCATCCTAAACAAACAGCACGTTCTCTCTAACCCCCTCCTGCCTTCTCCGCGCCCCGGCCTCCGCCCCCATCCCGGTCCCCGCCCGCCGAACAGCCGAACCGCACCGCGGCGCTCCAGTTCTCGAACCTCGGACCCACCCCGAGCCCCCAATGACACCTCCAGCCCCCTCCCCTCCCCCACACCCTGGCCCCTGGCGAGCCGGGTCTGGTCCTAGCAAGTGACGCCTCGGAAACGCAGTCTGCGCCCCCTCGCCGAGCCCGGGACACGGGGGCGGACCTCCCACCAGCCGGAGGGGCACGCGCCTTCCTGCCCAATCGCCCTGGAAAACACGGGTGCAGGGGAAGGAAGAGGAGCGGAAGCAGCCCCCGCGGGGGGCGGGAGGACTCACCGAACATCTGAATGTGCCCTTTGGTGATGGGATTGAAGCTGCCGCAGGCGAGCAAGATAACGTGGGTCTTGGTGGTCTCGGTCATGGTGCGGGCGGGTCCCTCGCGCTGCTCTCGGGGTGGCCTCTCTTTTTGTGTCTCGATATGTCTGCAGAGGGAGAAAGGAAGGCGAGGCTCTGGCGGTGGATGCCGTGGGCTCCAAGAACAGCTCCAGACGCAAACCGCGTCACTCCCCGCCTCTCCTTAACGCTTGCAGCTCCGGCAGGATCCGAGACTGCTCTTGTCTCCTCTCGCCTCGGTCCCTCTCTCTTCTTTCTAGCTTCTTAAGCGTCTCTCGTCCTGATGCCCCACCTCACCCTTTCTCTTGTCCCCACCTCCCTTCACTCCATTACTTTCTCTTCCTTAGAGTATATCTGCAAGGCAAGACGTGGTGCCCAAGCCCAGAACCATGAACCCTCAAAGCATGGTGTCAGGCTCTTTCTATCTCTGATTGTGTTCCTCTCTCACTCTAACGTTTGTCTGTCCCCATCTACTTTCTCTAACGTCTCTAACTTCAAGAGTGTTTGGTATTAATAATTATTTTCTCTCGTCCTCAAAATTGTAAGTGACAAATGGCAATTGTTCACTTCAGAAGTATTAATTTCTTCTTTTCCTTTTCCTTCTATCTGATGATTCTGAACTATTGAACTGAGTCCAAATCTTGACCCAGTGGTTGCCATGAGTCAAGGGGGACCTGAACTTCTCCTGCTACAGTGATCCTTTTTGTGAGTGAAGCAATGCAATCAGTTTAAGAGAACATGGACAGGGCAGAATTACTAACACTGTGTTAGAAAATTATTGTGATTCTACATAAGTTACCAAAGTTGAGACAAAGGTTTATTCACTGTGCGTTAGGTATTGTTATAAACCCTGCTGATAAGGCACAATCTCTGTCTTCAAGTTGACGTTCTACTTGAGAGAGATGGACGATAATCAGAGAAGGAAAACATTAGACTGCAGTTGTGCGATGCACTGTAAGTGAATGCAGTTCACTCTCCGACAGAGCAGAGAGTGGGGAAGAGCGGGCAAAGCACGTAGTCCAAGAAGTCCTCTCTGGGGAAGTGACATTTAAGGTGAGACCTAAATGACAAGAAGGAGTTGCTAGTACAAATATTTTGGGACGGGGAAGGACCTGCTGTTCTCATGGAAATGAAAGAAGGCCAATGTGGCTAGAGTGTATGGGCAAGGGGAGAATGGTAGGAGAGAAGATTGGACTGTAGTTAAGGCCGAATCAAATAGGGCTTGTAGGCTGGGGTCATGGTTAGATGTTTTTCTAAGTGGAATAACTTACAGTGCAATACCAAAAGGAAGCCATTGAAGCTTTTAAGCAGGGGAGTTATAGGCTGCTGAGTGGGAAAGGGGTTCAAGTGGGAAGAAAGGAAAGCATTTAGGAAATTCTGCTGCTAGCCTAGGCAAGTGGATTTATCCTTGGACTAAGATTTATAGAGGTGGAGCTGATGAGAAGTAGATAGATATCTCAGGATGTTTTGTAGATTTTGTAGTTTACAGTCTTTGCAGATGGATTGGATATAGAGGATGAGGGAAAGAGAAATCTAGGAAAATGTCTAAAATTCTGGCTTAAGCAATAGAAGACTGAGATTGAGAAAGATAGGGAAAGAAAAAGTTTGAGGGGTGATCAAATGTTCTATTCCTACACAATAGACAGAACCAATAATTCTTAACTTAGAGATTCACAAGTATAAATATTTAGCTCTCCTGGGCTTCATGCTACTTGGATAAATTTCTACCCCATATCATTGAGTTGGTCATTGTTTCTTATCCAAGAGCATGTAGTAGGTGAGCAGTAAATATTTGTTAAATTTTGCTGAATAGCAAATGAACCCTAATATGCATGAAATTTTTATTTTAAGTATAAAAGTCTTAAGAACTGATGTATATTCATAATGGGGTTTGTCTCTTCCCTGACAGGGATGCAGATTAATGGGGTAGAAAGAGCAAGAGATTTTAAAGGAAGGCTGTCTTGGATATAAAACTCTCATACTTACTAGCTGGGCAATTAACATAATTATAGTTAAGCAATAAATATTCAGTAAGTGTCTGCACTTAAATCATGCATCAAGCACTGATTTAGGGGCTGTGGACAAAGCAAAGATCCAGCTTGCATTCTAGGAGAAAACAACGGACTGTAAACAAATGAATAAACATAATGGTAATAGGTACCATAAACGAACAAAAACAAAAATCAGAGTAAGAAGAAAAGGAAATCCTCTTTTATTGAAGGTGATCAGGAGTGGCCTCTCTGATAGGACAATATTTGGGCAGGGACCTGACTGGAGAGAAGGAATGTGTCATTGAATATCTGGAGAAGAACATGCCAGGCAGAACAGCAAGTACAAAGGGTCTGAGGAGCAAGAGAACTCGGTAGTGTTCAACAGGCACACCCGTGTGGCTGGAGAAGAGAAAGAATGTGGAAAGCACTAGGAGTCAGATCAGAAAAGCAGGACATCATATAGGGCCTCACAATTAAGGCTCTGGCTTTCTTGCTGCAAGAGGTGGGAAGCCATTGAAGGGTTTCAAGTGGAGAAGTGACATAAGCTGTCTGACATTGGAAAAGTATCAATTTGGGAGGGGATATCAATTTTAGAGTCATCAGTACAGTTTATATTTAAAGTCATGAGACTGAATGAGGTCACCTAGGGAGAAACAGATATACAGGAAGAAAAGAGGCCCTTAGATTCAGCCCTGGGCACAGCAAATTAATAATAGTAGCTAACATTCAATGGATACTACCAGAAACCCAAGCACTGTAAGCCGTTTACAGATGTTAATTCATTTAAATGAGTTAAATAACTCTATGAGTTTGTATGATATTATCCTATTCTGGAGATGAACCTACAGAGGCACAGAGAACTTAAGTAACTGGTATCAGTTCAGACAGCTACTACATATGGAGCCAGATTCAAACCCTGGTAGTTTTGATCGTAGGCCCTGCTCTTGATCCATGACTACTCTCTCATTTTGCTTTACTGCTGTGCTGTATTAACCACATCTGTAAAAGAAGGATAACAATACCCATCAAGCCACAGAGATGTGAAGATTAGAGGTAATATATGTGAAAGACCTAGCCTCTAGCAGATGGTCAGTAAATGATAACTGCTTTATAAGTGGGAGAATGAGACTTCTTAGAAGAGATTGAAGAACAGACTAAGAATTAACTTACCAGGTACTGTGATCTGAATGTTTGTGTCCCCCAAAATTCATATGTTGAAACTTAATACCCAATGTGACGGTATTAAAAGGTAGGGCCTTTGGGAGGTGATTAGGTCATGAGGGTAGAGCCTTCATGAATTGGATTAGTGCCCTCGTAAAAGAGGCCTGAGGGAGCTTGTTTGTTCCTTCCAATATATATGAGGACATAGTGAGAATATGGCAATCTATGAAAAAGCAGGTCCTCACCAAACATCAAATCTGCCAGTACCTTAATCTGGGACTTCCCAGCTCTAGAACTGTGACAAATAAATTTCTGTTGTTCATAAGCCACTCAGTTTATTGTATTTTGTTAAAACAGCCCGAAAGGACTAAGACACCAGCTCTTCAGGTTTCCCCTTCCTCTTTATCCAGGAAAAATGGAAGCATGGTCAACAATATTCAGTGTGACTTGTTGGACTGACTGAACACTCATTCAACTTTACAAGTTAATTTTAATAAAAAAAAAAATAGCCAACTCAAATTTCCATACAGAATAGTGCACAGTAAATATTGATAAATTAAGTACAAAAATCTTTTTACCAGCCGGGTGCCCAGAGAGTAACAATGAGATGTGAATTTACAACACAATGCAATATATATGTTTTCAGCCTTGTCAGTTATATCTTAAGTAATAGTTTAGATTCTATATATTAGATTAATTGGTTGTGATCTTAATACAGTAGTCTCCCTCTCTCTCTCTCTTTTTGTTTTGGCAGCTGGCTGGTACAGGGATCAAACCCTGGACCTTGGTGTCGGTGTTATCAGCATCATGCTTTAACCAGCTGAGCTAACTGGCCAGCCCCTAATACAGTAGTCTCCTGTAATTTTTTTTTTTTTTTTTTTTTTTTGCTTATCGCTAATTTGCATATGCCCAAAAAGGCCTGTAGAATTGGAATATGAAAACTTATAGAGCAAGTGCTGGCTCTGATACTTGTTAATTGTGTAGCTTTGGGTAAGTCATTTATTGCTAAGCCTTTATTTTGTCTACTAGAACTGTGCCTACATCTAGGTTGTTAAGATATATGTAATATTTTGTGACATTGCCTAGATCCTGGCAGATAATACTTGCTCAAAAAATATCAGCTATACCTGTCCCTATACTGTAATACACGTCCTGTGTACTTTACAGGGTTGCTCTGTGGGTCAAGTAAGACCATGTGTGAGAAAAGGACTTTCTTTTAAAGCATATCATCAGCATTAAGTCAAACTCCACAGTTGCTAGATACAAACACCTATTATTTTTAAGTGTTTAGCTGTTTCTATTGATGGGTTTGTCAAGAATGTTTCTGAAAGTACCAGTCTAAGAGTAAAGGCTTTGGGAATATTCCACTAGCCTATAAATAGCAACCAATGAAAAGAAATAGCCAGTAACGTGCTAACAATGAATTTATTTTTAGTGAAGATTCCAAGCCTGGTTCATAAGATATAGAAATAGAAATATCAACTCTTGCACAATAGATATACCTTAATATATAATAACAATCTATTCTCAGGGGTGCTTATTTTAAGTTAGGTAATATAATTTTATCCAATATTTCAACTTTCCAAGAGCTGGAAATTGCTTTAGGCAGTAAAGAAGGAACCATTATTATTCTCCCACTGCCTAAATCTTTCCGTCCACTTGAGCCAGTTCAGTTTCCTAATAGCTCAAAACAGACTGTCCAAACCAGAACTTTCCCTGCTGTAAATACCTGTTCTGAAGGGGCAGGCTTAAGTGTCTATTGGGTCTAATTTGAAATATGCATATATAAAGTCTAACAGAATGGGTATGTATGCTCGTGGGTATATGTGCTCACCGATCTCCCTATTTACCTAGTTAAGATTAACCATCCAGTTTCATCACAAATCAGGGTAAAACCATTCCATGTTCTTGCATCTGTCTTTCAAAGTACGAGGGTACTTCAAAAAGTTTATGGAAAGCTTCATATTATGCCTCAATTCTACTTTTCTATGAACTTTTTGAAGTCCCCTGGTAATGTTAGGGATCACCATTCATAGGAAGAGCAGAGAGGCACACATCCATGTTCGTCAGACCACGTCCTTCAGTTCCTGGGGTCAAGTCGGATATCGAGTATTCAGTTTATATTCTTCTGGTAAAATATTCTGAGGAAACCATGATTCTTTGGGAAGAGAGTTTTCTACATTTGTATAGTTCTTTCTCTTTTGTTTCTCTACTTTGCCTCAAGATAAACATCTTCAGGAAGAGAACTAAAATGACTGGCATTATTCGCTCCCTCTTCCCCACAAGAAAACATTTTTACATCCACGAGATGAAAAACGTCACTAGATCAAAATCCCCCAAATCGCACTCAGACTTATAATTTCTCTAATTATTCAAACCAAACTTCACAAATGAAATATGTTCCCAAATTTTAAAACCCGATTATCCATTATAAATATAGCAATACTGATGGCACCACAGTGAAAGGAAAAAAGTACACAGACCCTTATAACTAATAAGCATTGCACACCATTAAAAATAACAAATTTCTTCAGCTAACTCAGATATTTGTTGGTTTATTCATTATGGCTTCTTTTAGATATTTGGGGGGCTTACAAATAATTATTTTCATATTTCAATTGTTTTCTTGAAACCGGACATCTCACTACTTCTTTAGTATAAAGTTTTCCCAAGAGCAAAAATAGAAGATAGGAAAATCAGTACTAACAGATCTGGAAAGAAGTATTACTGATAAAGAAGTAAAATTATTTCCTGAAATTGCATTGAGAATATCTCTGCCAACATCCTTTAAGTCACCCAAATGAAAAATACAGAGCATTGAATAAACAATAGGGATCTTAAACTACAAAATATATATATATTTCCATTTGGTCAATACCTCATAATGTAGTTAGGTCACATCTAGCCTGGAAATTCAATCTCATGACTCCCAAATTTATCAGATGTAGAAAATAGTGTTACAGCTGAGCTACTCTAATAACTTGCCAGTAATAACTAAACTAATTTAAGAGGAAATGAAGGCATAAGAAAAATTTGCACCAATTAAACCTGTTAGTCTCAATCTTTATAACTCATATTCATTCTATTGCTGGAATTGAAGTGGCTCAAGACTGGTAACTGTACATTTTTAGATTTTATAAGTTGTTTGTATTAATCAGGACTATTTCAGAAATAAGTAACAGAAACCCTATTCAAACTAGGGCTTAAGCCAAAGAGAGAATCTATTAATCTGTGTGATTGGGAAGTCTAAAGAGTAGATCTAGCCTTAGGCACAGCTGTATCCAAGAGTCCAAATAATACCATTAAGACCCTGTTTCTTTCTCTCACCATCTGTTAGTTTGCTTTCCTCTGTGATTGTTTTATTCTCACACAAGTGTTTCCCACATTAAAGCAAGGTGGCTGCTGGAAGACTTGAATGACATTGTCCTTACAGATTCTAATCTCATTGAAAGAGAGAGCATCTTTCCCAAGAATGCCAGTAAAAGTCTCAGTCAAGACTCTGATCACTCCTGCTCTGATCAGGTGCCCATCCCTGATTAAATCACTGTGACTACAAAGAGGAAGCAGTCTGATTGGCCAAACCTGAGTCAATTGCCCGTGCTGGGCTTGAAAGGGAAGAGGAGAAGGAAGGAAGACCAACTTTGTCCAACCGACTTGGACTGAACAAAATTATTCTACAGCAGGGTAGAAAAGCTTGTCAAAATTTTAAGTACAACACTGCTGTAAGAAGAAAATATCTAGTGTAGACATCAAGTTCTACAATCTCATTAAACCAAAAAATGTCTTGAATTCAGAATGCCAGCACCTTGTAGGGAGTAAACTGAGACTTATTGATTTTGGTGTAGAGTAGAACCCGGTGGGAAAGGAGCAAGGCATTCCAAGGTCAATGTGGTCCTACACGAATCCAAGATATTTATACTGTAGCTTTCTGAGTTCAAGGAGAGTGTGAAAAATACTCCTGCAGTCTCCCTGCCCACCTCCCGACCCCGCCACATAATCTGATGTCTGTGCCATGCATCAGGATCATCCTTCTCTGAAAGCTTCTTGGTTCCTACTGCTCCATAAGAATGATTTGGATATTCATGGCCCAAACTATGGCACAGACTGAACATGACCTCCAGTTCCCAACATTCAGTGACCCTAGTTTCTGTGTCTTGGTTCATGTGGTAGAAAGAGAATTTTATTAGCTCAGCTTGAGTCATGTGATTATCTTAGTCCACTCATCTGGGGCCAAAAAATAGGTCTGTCTTTACCCACCTCTTCAGTGAAGGTTGTAAGGGGGCACTTTCTCACTTCTAATACCCCAATACACCTAAAATTAAGCTTCACCATGAGAAACAGGCCCAGAATAGAAGCAGATTGGCAAGGATAGAGTAACATGATCCTTTTAGACACTCCCAAAATGTCTGCTTAGACAAGTAGCTCAGATCAAAAGATTATCCTAATAAAGAAATGGATGGCCATCTCTAAACTACAGTGCAGGATTTGAGTTCCACCAAAGTAAAAGCCAAACGCAAATATAGTCCCTGCACCATCTTTTTTTTTATATGACCCTAAATTTGCAATAATGTTAAATAACTAACATGGGGCATATGCTTCTGAAGGCCACTAACAGATCAGATAGTACTATCTGTTCCCTAAGAAGGTGGATTTTTTAAAGGACTTTTGATTCCTAATTAAAATGAGTAAGGAAATGAATAAAGAGGAAGGAAGGAGGATAGTGGGAAAAAAGCCTACCTTATTTTCCAGGCAATTACTTACTAAGTATCTCCAGAATTATTCCATTTTTCTTTATCTTTCTACCATTCCTAGGTTCTCCCTCTTAAATTACTGAAGAATTCTTCTGGCTGGTCTTCCTGACAATAATCTTTCCCCCCTCTTAGCCATTCTTCATATTCTAGTCAAAGGGATATTTTCTAAAATATAAATCAGATCATATCACTTTCTGGTTTCAAATAGTTCAATGGCTCTCCAGTACCCTCAGAATATAATTCAAACTCTTAAAAATCTTACGAGTCCCTTCATGATCTGGCTCCTCATTGCCTCCCAACTTCTCCTTACTCTCTTTACTCCAGCCACACACTGAACTTCTTTTGGTCATCAAATGTGGCATGCTCTCTCCTAGCCAGTAATGCAATTTTCTCATCCCCATTCCTATGCTTAACTCAAGCTCTACTCAGAATTTACTTGATTTACTTCTTTAGCCTTCTGTGAGCCCCCTGAGTCTGTATTAGCTCCTCTCCTCGTATGTGCTGTTTTTCTTGTATCGTAGCACTTATCACAGTGCCCTGGATTGCAATTGCTTTTGGTTTGTTTATATCATCCACCAGCATTTATTCAGACCCTACCATGCACCAGGCAGTATGCTTAGCACTTTACATGCATTACCTCATTTCATTTTACTACATCTCCATGATGTTCTCTGATTACAACTGTCTTACAGAAGAAGTAGCAGACTTAGAGAAGTTAAGTAACTTGTTCAAGCTATACAGCTAGTAAGTGGTGAAGACAGGCTTTGAAGTAGGCAGCCAGGCACTCCTAATACCCTACTCTCCCAAACACTCCCTGAGAGCAGGAACTGATTCTGCCTTGTTCATTAGTTTATGCCCAGTGTCTACCACAGTCTGACACATGGTAAGGGTTCAAAAACTATTTGTTTAATAAATGTGTAATGATTTTTGCTTATGGTTGGGTGCACTCTCCACA
This sequence comes from Cynocephalus volans, assembly GCF_027409185.1. Taxonomy (NCBI): domain Eukaryota; kingdom Metazoa; phylum Chordata; class Mammalia; order Dermoptera; family Cynocephalidae; genus Cynocephalus; species Cynocephalus volans. The sequence goes on from NC_084467.1 coordinate 142,821,255, forward strand.
CATATATTTTTTTATTTCTACTCTGAGTTAGATGTCTTAAAAAAAACAAGAAAAGGACTGCCCAAAATAAATCTCAGCAGGTATTTTAAAGCCTGCAACTATAAGATCTGTGCATTCCCTCTCCTCTCCCCTCAAGTTCTCTTTTAGACCATGGCTGTGTTATTCATCCTCTGGAAGGAATAGAGTTCCTCCCTTGGCTGGATGATTGTCGGCTGGAAGTAGGCATCCATTCCCAAAGCCCCCTATGTATGTTCTTGAACTTTAAGAGCTAGAAAGTTAGAAACTACATTACTCAGACTCCTTTGCAGCTAGATTTCAGGATATTAATTAAATTCCACCAGGAAGATGCATCTGTGTGAGATTTGGAAGGCAGGAGTAAGGTGAAAGCCATCTGCCTATTGCTGTTGCTGCTAAGCAATGCTGTAGATTTGTGTTTGAAGACAGACTCACATTCCAATAGTCACCAAATTCTAGTCACCAAAGTCATGGGCATCAAGAGGCAGTTCTGGCAGCTGACTTCTGTACTGCAGCTATCATGATGTCCCCTTGAAATCTAGAGTGCAGTGGTGGCTCCTAACTTCAGTTTCTTTAGCTCTTCTAATAAATTTTATAACCACTTAATTCCTTGTTTTTAATCCCTTTCTTAAAATACCTAGAGTTGTTTCTGTTTCCTAAATTAAAACCTGACTGACACACCTCCTTAATTGCTGTATCTAGATGTACCCACTTTTGTGTGGGCAAGAGCAAATTATATATAAATGTAGTTATTTTGAAAATGTAAATGTGTGATGAATAAGAAATTGATTGACAGGATTTAGAATAATGGATGAAAGAATTGTAGAGTGTGTGTATATGTGCGTGTGTGTTTTCACGAATCAGGGAAGGATATGTCGGAAAGAATGAATCAAGAAGAATAACAGAAGGTGACTGGGAAAAGAGAGATAAAAATGAGTAGAGAACTCTGGGGTTCTATAAGGGAATATCAGAGCAGATTTGGAATTAATAATAACAGTGTTACTAAGAACTTAATCTAATAATTGTTTACATGTGTAGGGCTCTAGCTCATAGTGCTCCCTCACGTATGTTATTTTATTTGATCTTTACAATAAATGATTCTGTGAGCAAAGGTTTGCAGGACCTATTATGGATTTTGCATATGAGGAAAGAAAGAAAGGCTTGGGAAGTTTAAGTGACTTAGCACGCTTGCAGCAAGTGTGTGGCTGGGTCAGAACATTGAGTCCAAATTCCAGTGTCCTACTTAAGGTAGCTGGCTGTGGAAATTACTCTTAATTTAAGAATGAGGGAGAATTAAGGAATTCAGATTGTCAAGGACAATAGGCATGCATGCTATTTCATATCTGAACACAAAGACTGTAGAGTACACTCATAAAGATGCTTGCCTCTGTCAAGACTGGAAGATGCCTTTCTTTGTTCTTTCTCAGTGGCTAGTCCCAGAGGGGCAGAGCCTGAGTCCCCGGCAGTGGAGCTGAGGAGCAAGGCGGATTCAGTTGCTACGCTGGGTAGATGAAATTTGGCATTTTGTAAATAGCCTTGGCTTAATGTTCCCTTATTGTAGTATAGTCAGTCTTGTGTTTAAAAGTCTGGCTGAGTTCTTACTGACTCATCATAGAGAAGGGCACAGGGGCAAAGTGAGAGGCTAAGTTTGGTTCCAATGTCACATTAGTCTAAATAGAAGGACACCCCAGTGGGACACCTTCTTTGTGTAAGAGCCCTGGTGTTTGCTTTCAACCTTCCCCTTGGATCCCTCTCAGCTCTCACACTTTCTATCATCTTGGTCAATACTACTTTAAGGTGTAGTTAGGCAAGGGTCTTGCTTGAGGAAAAAAGTGAACTGTCCCCATCAGTGCAGTGTCATATACAAACAGCTGCTCTAAAGTGGTGTGAGAGATGGAAGGATGAATAAGCAGTCCTTTAGGGGAACCAGAAAGAGTTGGTGCTACTATTTATTTCCTTTGCCTAAACAGCACTGCAGGATCAGGTGAAAGGAAGACAGTCCCCTCTCCCTTGGGTGACTGGCACAATGATGAAAACAGATGCATCTGGCGTTGACCTGGGAATTGTGGGGAAGAAGAAAACACTTTCTGAGGGAGACTATACAGTGAGGGCTTTCCCAACTTTTGTCAGGTCTGGGGGCATTTGCCCTAGACTAGCCCCTGTCTCAACAAATACAGGCAACAGTCACCCTAGGGTTAGCTGGGCGTGGAGTTGTGCAGGTTAGAAAAGAAAATGCAGAAGAAGGAAAGGAGGAACTCACTCTGCCTGCAACTATCTCTCAGGGAAGAGGATCTGAAGGGGACTCAAGGAAGGAGAGGAGAGTCTGGGAACTGAGAGCTATTATATGTGTATACATGGGTGTAGATATTTTTTTAAAAAATGACTGGTAGGGTGCTGACCAGTTAGCTCAGTTGGTTAGAGCACAGTGCTGATAACACCAAGGTGAAGCATTCAGACCCCCTTGCAACCCAGCTACCAGAAACAAAAGAACAGAAAAATTAAAAATTAAAAAATATTTAAAAATGAAAATGACTGGTAGATGCAATCTAGAAAGAGAAGTGCAGAGGACAATGTAGCACATTGGGCGTCCATAAAAATACACACTCAGTCTTACGACAGACAGGTGGCTGTGTAGCTGTTTGAGCTAAAGGTGAAAAGATGCACTGAAAGATCCCAAGCCCTGGAAGTTCTGAGATCTTATGTTGTAAAGCAGGTAGTGGGTGGGGGTGTTTCTATGACTCGCCTTTACTGCTGCTTTTGATTAATGTTGCTCTCTTAAACCACCTCTGTGCACACACACTCACCGGCCTGGCCTGTGCAGGAGGGGTGGCTGCACGTTTTCCCCCTGCCAGCCTCTGCGGGGGGATCTTCTCATGCTCCACACCAGGATGGACAATGCATTTTCAAGAGAAGAGAAGAAAGAAAACTGTCAGGAGACTTTTAAAAGTCAGATGCTTTGTCTTTTTACTTTAAACCTGGGCGTGTCGTGGAGGGGTTTGAAGGTTGGCAGAGATTATTGCCACCATTTTATAAATGAGAAACACATCAGAGGAATGCAGTAATTTGCCCAAGTTCACACAACCATGACACACAGCAGAGCCAGGATTTGAACCAGGTCCGCCTGTATCTGGGGCCCACTTCTATTTTAAGGCCCCATGCTGCCTTCAATTTTGAAGGAAGACTTGCAGATTAGGGGACAACCTGCCTCTCTCAACTGCAGGACAATGAATAAAGTGAGAGTCTCTCTTGACCCCCAAGCATGACAATTGGCCTGCATGAGGATAGGAGTACTGCTATGCCACCCCACTTCCCACCCAATAACACCTACAGCCAAAGGCTGAGGACACCAGCTTATCCAGAAGTGACTGCCAGCCAGTGCCACCAGTGGGAATTCCAGTGACGTATGGGCAGGTAAGGCAGTGCCCATGGTCATCAGCACCTTGTCATGCTTCCTCCCCTCACCCAGGCCCTCTGCTGAGGCCTCCCTAGTCCTTCAGTCATGAGGCTTTGAAAGGTCCCTGGCTCAGCACATCTCTGTCAAGGAAGAATTCCCAACAAAAGGTAAGCGCTGGCCAGTTGTGATGAAAATCTTTTAAAGTCTTAAAGGGTAGGAGCTGAAGTGGTTTCCAAGATGATGTGAGCAAATCCATCACATAGAGGAGGTGTCATTAATACAGAGTAGAGGGTTCATTCCCTCATGTAAACAGTACTGAAAGGGTACTTTGGAGTAATCAAACTTTGTATAATTAGGAATGATGGGTCTTTTGCTTTCTCAGCCTCTCTGGAAAAAGCACAGGAGTCACAGTGTGGATTAAAATGAAATAAGCTACCAGAAAAGAGGCGATTTCACAACGCAGTGGGTAAATAACTGCCTTAGTGGCTGTTTCTGATGCACTGTTCTCCAGTCTAACACCATTGTGCTCTTTAGCAAATCCAGGACACTGAAAGAAAAGGAAGTACTTTTCACAATGAGAATGACCCAGATCAGACTTAATTCATCAGTCTTGGAAATGGGGCTCAGAGGGGGAGAAATGAATCTCACTCACACGGTTTTCCTAAAAGTGCCACTAAGGAAAAAGGCAAGTTTGGGCAGGGTAGGGTTTTTCCGAACATAAAGAGGGGTTCGGCATGTTTGTTTGTTTGGGGTGTGTGTGTGTGTGTGTGTGTGTGTGTGTGTGTGTGTGTGTGTGTGTGTGTGTGTGTGTGTGTGTGTGTGTGTGTGTGTGTGTGTGTGTGTGTGTGTGTGTGTGTGTGTGTGTGTGTGTGTGTGTGTGTGTGTGAAGAGGAAGGTGTCTTGCTTGGGGTGCATAAAAACAAGAGCTTATCTGGAATTTTTGTTATGAGAAATATGGATGCTATTGAAAAATAATACAACTAAGGAAAACCAAGGCAGAAATGTATACCATGTATCAGTCAGACTTTATATATGTAAATCTGTGTTTACGCAGAGATAATTACAGAGTGGTTATTTGATTTAGTGATAGATTTTTTTGTTTTAGAGAAAGATCCACGAATAGAATTTCTCTAAATACAAAGATCCTGATTGGACAGTCATTCTTTTGAGATTAAGAAAAATTTAATTTACACTCAAATCTTCAGGCACACATACCTTTTTGAGGAAGAAAAAACACACCAGAACTAAGATGGAGTAAATCAAAATGAATTTATTCTTTCAGGTGAGTCAAGTGAAGCAGAGGGAGTGGAGAAGGAATAAGGACATCTACAAAATTAATTTTTAACAGAAAGAGCCTTTCTATATAAACAAATAAAAAGGCAAGTTATGGAGACATTAAGAAGCCAATATTGGGTTAATTTGCTTAGGTTTCCTTCAGGTGCTCCCTTGATTAACCACCCTTCCACCCTACACACACACAAGGCACACATTTTAAACAGGGCTGGAGGTGGGGGGAGTACAGAAAGACAATGCATAAGAACCTTAGTAGATACATCTGTACACAAAGAATGTATTTATCTCAGGTGATTAGTGTTTATTCATTAAAGCTTTCTCCGAGGGATTAGTTCACACCTTTCCCTGTTTAGCCTAGTCCTGACTGATGAGCTGCAGTTTAAAGTGGTAGACATGCAAGTTTCTAAAATTATTCTACAATTTTTTTCAATCAAACTAACTCAGACTTATCTTCTTTCCAATTAGCCCGAATAAGTGAGATATTCATGTAGAGATTAAAAAATTATTCAAGAAAGAAATTCCAGAGTCAAAGAGAAGGGTGGTTTGGATGCTTTTTGCTCACTACACTTGAAGGTTGCCTTTCACACAGAAAGTAGAAAAGAGACTTTTCTTTCATGGGTGTGGTAGACGTGTTGGTTATTCCGTTTTGGGCTGTCACTCCCAACTTTCTTTGAAGCCAATGTAACTATGTGACCCGGTGTTGGAAAAATATAGGAAAATGGTCAGTGCCCCTCAGATGTTCAGAATCCTGCCGAGCATTTGCTTTAAATATCCTCAGGTGTTCCTTGGTTACTACTTAATGTAATTGCATATGGGCACTCAGGTGTCCAGGGTTATGGACCTAAGTATAAAGGACTAAGAGCTCTGATACATTGTGCTTCTCAGAATGCTCCAAGAAGCCACTAAGACGGCTGCTCCTAGCTCTGAATAAAGCCACTAATTTTTTTACCCATGACTCCCAGGACCTTTTCCTATTACCTCGCTTGTAGACCTGCATGTGGAGGGTTTGTGACCCAGTCTGTGCAACCGGCTCGAGGGGTCTATGAGCCCTAGCCCTAGCTCTACACCCAGTTCTGGCCAATGATGTAGGAGGAGGAATCTGCTGGGGTGGGAGGAGGGGTTTACTTTTGAGAATGACTTTTACTCCTGATTTTAAAAGATGGTGGCTCAATACAATTGTATGAGGATGTGATCTTGGAGCTGCAGCAGCAATTTTGTTACTATGATATGAACATCAAAGATTTTTAGGATGTCAGAGTGGAAAAAACAGCTAATCTTTAATGGCATCATGGAGCCACTTTCTAACCCTGGAACCATCTACTGCCAGATAAATGTGTTAGTTGCTTAAGCCACTGTTTGCCATGTGTTTGGTAACTTGCAGCTCTGTGTATTCTGACTGATACCACAGAACAGCAAAGGAAAGGATTCTTCAACCAGGGCTGCCATTACCCCACTGATACCTCTGTGTAAATTAGAAATGGTGTTCCTTACATCAGATGGATGTCAGGGCCCACTTTTCTCCTTTGCCACATGCCCTTGTGCCATTACAGATCACCCACTTGCCTCCTCATGGCTCATGGGAGGGCTACCTTTGTCCAAAGGACTCAGGTTGAGACTGCCAATTCCGAAAAAGGGTGAGAGGGGCAATGAGAGTTCCCTTTGCTTTCTGTCACTTGTTGACTTGATTTGATTTTGAGTTTGGCTAAAATTTAGGCTGTTGCTGCACTTTTCATTTTAAACAATGAATTTGTTTTTAAACCCAAATCCAACATTGGATTGTCCATTATTCAATAATGCACCCTAAAATACAATCCTGGGAAAAGTACTACTTAGTACAAAATTCTTTTTTGAGTTTATACTGTCACAGTACTGCTAATGATCTGTTAAAATGGGGCTTGCAGGGCTGGTGCGTGGCTCACTTGGGAGAGTGAGGTGCTGATAACACTAAAACCACGGGTTCGGATCCCTATATAGGGATGGCCGGTTAGCTCACTTGGGAGAATGTGGTGCTGACAACACCAAGTCAAGGGTTAAGATCCCCTTACCAGTCATCTTTAAAAAAAAACAAAACAAAACGGGGCTTGCAGAGACAAGATCCAAGCAAAACATCCACCTGCAATGTGAAACTGACTGTCATGGTGCAGATTACTTAATTCTCTCACTCTTCTCTGTTTGGCCTACTGGAAGCACTCCGTTTGTAAAGCTAGAATGACATCATTTAGCCTTCACTTGATGCAAATAAGAAATTTACATATTAGGTTGGCCACTATCTATTAGCTGGCACTGTCATTTCCATCATGTTAAATCAAAATTTCAAGTTATTAAATAATTTAAGCTAAAGTATTTTTATGAAAACATCTTTCCAATTCATGTAATCATTGCAAAAACTTAGTTTTGTCTGCATAACTGGCAAAATTCATCAACATGAGTAGAGTAATATATATAGGACAATTATTATCATTTTGACTTTAAGACATGCAAAGTTAATAGAAGTCCGATATGCTTTTCCACTCATTAAATACTATATGCTGTTACTTTAGGCACTCAATGATATAAACTTAGCTAGAAACAAACATGGGGACTAATACTGTATGACAAGATCAAGAATAATCTTATGCTAGATGATTATAAAATGTAAACACACACATTAAAAATCCTCTTTGAACTCTTGGATGCATTTGAGAACTTTGTGATAATGTATTTAAAACATCTATGCTGACAGCCTGAATAGATAGAGCAATCATTACAACTAGACTCAAATGACATAGATGTTAGAACTAGACAGAGAAATATTATATATTATTATATTAATACCATTAATATAATATAAATATATATTAATATCAAAGGACTATAGCATAGAGAGCCCCAAAATGAATCCACTCAAATATAGTCAATTGTTTTTTGACAACATGCAAACTCAATTCAATGGAGAAAATATAGTCTTTTCAATAAATGATGCTGGAACAATTTAACATGCATATGCAAAAAAGAAAGAAAGACAAGACAAGATATATACCTTATATTTATGCAAAAATTACAAAGTGGGTCATACACCTCAATGTCAAACATGGAAATATAGAACTTCTAAAAGAAAATACAGAATTTTGCATGATCTTGGGTTTGGTAATGAATTTTTAGATATAACACCAAAAGCAGTATCTATAAAAGGAAAAATCTGATAGATTGGACTTGTCAAAATTAAAAACCTTGGCTTTGCAAAAAACAAACCAAAAAAACACTGTTAACAGAATAAAAAGATAAGCTACCGATTGAGAGAAAATATTTGCAAATCACATATCCAAAAAGGTCTTGTAGCCAAAATATAAAGAACTCATAATCAACAAGAAAACAAACCACTCAATTTGAAAAAAAAAAAAAAAAAAAAAAAGGACAAGAGATCTGAACAAACACTTTTCCAAAGAAGATATACAACAAATGGCAAATAAGCATATGAAAAGATACGCAAAATCATTAGGGAAATGCAAATGTAAACCACAGTAAGATACCTCGACATACCTATTAGAATGGCTACATTTTCTTAAATTGATAATCACAAATTCTGGATAAGACTGGTGCAGCAAGCACTCTCACTCAATGCTTGTGGGAATGCAATGGTATAGCTAGTTTTGTCAGTTTCTTACAAACTTAAATACACACTTATCATATGGCCCAACAATACCACTCCTAGATATTTACCAAAGTGAACTGAAAATTTGTATATACAGAAACCTGTAAATGAATATTTATAGTAGCTTTATTCATAATTACCAAAAACTAGAAGCAACTGAAATGTCCTCAAGAGGTGAATAGATTAATAAATTGTGGTACATCCATACTGTGGAACACTACTCAGCAATAAAAAGAATTAATTCACACAACAACATAGATGAATCTTAAGTGATTTTTGTTAAGTGGAAGAAGCCAGACCTAAAAGGCCACAAACTAATTCTATTTACATGACATTCTGCAAAAGGCAAAACTGTAGAGAAAGAAAACACAGACCAGGGGTTGCAAAGAGGTTGACTGCAAAGGAACCACACAAGACAATTTTTAGGGTAATGAAACTGTTCTGTGATACTGTGGTGGTGGATACATGAATCTATGCATTTGTCAACACCCACAAAATAGTACACTTATTCTCACTAAGGTATAATTTACTGTAAAACTAAGAGTGAAATTTACTGTATACAATTTTTTAAAAAAAATCAGTCAGGATGTGTGGGAATCCCAGAATAGAAAGCAGACTCATATATCTGTTTTACAATTATATGACATAACCTGACTGAAATGGTTGGGGAAAGGGAGCTGACCTCAGTAAGTTTGAAAATGTGTTTTGATTGGATACCTTAAGGCTAAAGCAAAACCAGCTGTATATAAATGCTTTTCTTTAGTTGGTAACTGTTTCATACAGGGATTTGAGTTAGCATTTCTGAAACTACTGCACTTTACATGTATAGGAGGGTTGAACAAATAAGTAAATAAATTGTAGAAAATGGAAGCCAGGTTTCTCACCATCAGAGCAAGAAGTTACAAATAAGCAAGCAGAGAAGACTAGAATGAACACTGTGATTCTAGAGGAAAGTTGGCAATATCTGTATGAATTCAATGTGTGTGTCTGTACATATATGTGTGTATGTGTATATATATGTATGTGTGTGTCCCATTTAAGACTCAGAGTTTAGGGTTTTCTTGGGGGCTAGTCACAGGCATTCTCTGTCTGGCTACTACCAAAATCCAGATTCTGGAAAGGAAGGAGGTTTTCAGTGCCTCAAGTGGGCAAAACAGCATTATTAGTGTAAGGTATTTTCATATTAGTTTGGGAAACTTTTCGCAAGCCAGGTTTCCAGATGCCAGCCAATGGGCAACCTTGTAAACAGGCCTTTCTAAAGGTAGCAGCCTTGGGCCTGCTGTGTTAACTCTTTCCTATACGGGGCATATCAAAAGGACATAGGAGCCAAACTGAAGCTACTTCCAAGGGCCCAGATTGGAACAATTTGAACAAGAAAAGAATTAATTATACTATTGGATTATAATCCAAAGAATAAGATAGATACCCATGAGTCCATACTGATACAAATAAGTGAATAAATAAAAATAAATAAATGGGGTGGGGGGGTGTAAATCTTCCTTACAGAAGAATTCAAATAATAAGTGCAGAAGGAATGAGGGAAATGGATAATCACCATTAGAGCACCACCGTAATGATTACTGCAGGTGAGACCCACTAGAATTAGTGGGTAAAAACTTTGAGGAGAAACAGAATATTTATAGCCTCAGAATATTTCACCAAAAAATACTTATTAATTATTGTGGTGGTTTAAATATTTGTCCACATATTCTTTGATAATCCTCCCTCCAGGAGGTAAAGCCTGATTCCCTTCTCCTTGAGTGTAGATTGGATTTATTGATTGCTTCTCATAAATTGGGAATGGAGAGGAAAAGTAATAACTTTACAGCGGAGAAACCTGGCAGACACTACCTTAACCAAGTGACCAAAGTTAACATTATCGGTAAATAAGTCATGTTGATATTGTCTACCCCCTGATATGATGTGATGAGAAGGGAACTCCACTTCCATGATATCATTTCCAAAAATCCATATGCTCAGTCTAATCAAGAGTAAACATCAGAAAAAGCCCCATTCAGGGACTTTCTATGAAGTACCTGACCAGTACTTTTTAAAATTGACAAAGTCATGAAATATAAGAAAAGACTGAGAAACAGATTGAGGGAGACTTAGACATGATGACTAAATATAACACAGTCTCCTGGACTGGATCATGGAAACAAAAAAGGAAAACTGGTAAGATCGGAATCAGGTATGTAGTTTAGTCAAGTGTACTATATCAATGTTAATTTCACATTTTTAATCATTGCACTATGGTTATATAACATTGTTAACATTAGAGAAAGCTGGAGGGAGGATATCTGTGACCTCTCTGCACTATATTTGCAACTTTTCTGTAAATCTAAACTTATTTCAAAACAATTTTTTTTTTTTTTTAAAGAAAGCACTTATGTTGGCACACACTAGCTAGTATTCGACATTAGCTTCTCCTGGTTAATTCACTTGGTAATCATCCCCACAAAGTGTTAGTGCTAAGAAATCTCTCCTGTTGCCTCTACTCCAAATAAAAGTGTGTTTCTAAGGATAAGTGATTTCAGTGGCATTTATAAGTGTCTTAGTCCATGGGCTGCTTATAACAAAATACCATAAACTGGATGGATTATGAACAGCAGAAATTTATTTCTCAGAGTTCTAGAGGCTGGGAAATCCAAGATCAAGGCACTGGCAGATCCGACGTCTGGTTCATAGACACTTTCTCAGTGTGTCCTCACATTGTGGAAGGGACAAAAGAGCTCCCTTGGGCCTATTTTATAGGGGCACTAATCCCATTCATGAGGGCTTGTGACCTCATCACCTCCCAAAGGGCCCGGCCTTTTAATAGTTAATACCTTGGAGGTTAGGATTTTAACATATGAATTTGAGGGGAGGAGAGTGGGCACAAACATTCAGACCATAGCAATAAACTTGGGAAATTTCTTTGCCCTTTAAATGAACAATATCGCCATGGGAAGATACCAGGCTGATATATTTAAAAGTTAGTGCTTTCAATCAATGTTAATTTTGAGTATCTGAGGGTACCTTAGTTTTATTGTCCTGTCAGTGGAGACTGGTTTCCAGAGTGTCATTATGGCTTGAGGACTAGGTCTGGACCCAGGGCAAGATGCTCCTGATTTTACTTCAAGGGTCTTAAACCTACCAGCCCAACTGTCCAAGCCTTCATTTTGAGGCTGTTTGGAGGTTTATGATCTAGGATGCCTGAATCAAACCAACACTGAAACCGTAAATATCTAAAAATGGGGCAATGGGGCAACTTCTAAAATAGGGCAACTTCCATAGTGGTCAAGTGAGAGCTGGGGAAGGGTGGAGAGGCAGCTTTGGAATATAGACTTTTGGAATACGGACTAACTGTTTTGTAGTCTTACCTGTGCTTCATCATACATTAAAATGTTTGTTTTCCCCTCTCGTCAGAGAAGATCTTTGTAGGTTTTCCCTGGCTAAACTATTTCTTGCTCAGTGACTTTTGTAAAGCTACAGTGAAGTAGTTTTTGTTTTTTATGCTCGTACCAACTTCCAAAAAGGATCTAAAATGACTTATTCCCCAAACAATTGTGCTAACCCTAGGCCTTCATTCTCTTCCAGACCATCTGTTCCTCTTTACCATGAAGTCATGGTACTAAATTTGTGACAGCACAATCATTTCCATGGCAACAGGATGTGGTCCTCACCACTGAATTCTGATTTCACTCTGACCAAGATCAAGCAGCAGGAGGATTTGGGAGCATATCTTGACATTTTCTATTCTTTTTCAAGTTTAGTTTCTCTCTGAAAAAATTCCTACTTTCAATCTAAAATTTTATACTCAGCCTGGATATGTGTTTTTGCATAGTTTACATATGAAGTCTTTGTCCAGCAAATAATTTGATGTGCAAGCCAAAACCTAGTAATTTGGGAAAAATCACACAAACCTACATACACACACACATACACACACACACTCTATGATGTATAAACTTGCTTGAAAGTGAGATGATCAGTAAATGCAGGTCTCGTTTAGATAGCAGAAAAGAGAACAGGGAATCCATTTAGAAGACACGAAACTTCTAAGCCTAAGAAATTTGCTTTGATGACTGTGATAAGCAGTGGAAAGCAGCTGACCTAGTTCCTATTCAATGATTTTCTTATCTTGCTTAGCATAAGTAAAACAGAAAAGAGTCTTCCCACCTGAGCTCAGAACATCTGACCAGAGGAAGATAGATGGGCTGCTTTATTAATATAAATGACTAATACTGGGATATTTTGTCCATTTGTTTTAATCACACATAGCTTAATTATGCAGTCTTTGGAGAAACTCCTGAGAACACCATTTCCTATGCTGTGGAATTGACTAACGAGTATGAACTTTTAAAAGAGAAATAGTTACTACAGCATCAGAAGACCTGACAGCTTAGTCTTACTCCCAAATTGTGTACTATTTGTAGTGGGTGTTGTTCAGAGATGGGTGGCATTCCATGGTCCACCCATGAAATTTAATTTTAGCCTTGAAGGATTTAGGAACTTAGATGAATCAAACATGGAAGAGTGGAAAAAGACACTATGATTGCCTCAGGGAGGCCTAAGGCCAACCCATGGACCCAGTTTTTGAGGCCTGTGAGAAGGCAAGACATGAGTACAGGAGCATCATGATACCTAAAGGACAGGCCTCACTGACAATGAGATGTCCTATCAGGCCTGCTCCAATCTGACACTGATCTGTCTGAGTCTTATTACAGATTGAAAATGCTTCAGAAAATGCAGAGCCTCCTGCTTGTACTCATGCACAGGAGTATGGTAATAAATGCTATGGAAGATCTTGCATGAAGGTCATCATCACTTTCGATGTCATCAATATTGTCCAGGCATGAACGTCATAATAGCAGATTTGTAATGATTCGGGGGAGGGTAAGGTGAGACCAGGATAGAAACGGGAGGCCAGGGCAAGAATAGGAAGGATCCGTGATTCCCAAGTTTCCCATATAACATTACTCCATAAGATGTACTGTGATAAGAAGAATTCTGTGGGAAGATAATTTTGGGCATGCTGCATAATTTTTTTTCCCTTGGGAGGAATACACGCTTGCATGTTACAGGCTCTATGAAGCCCCACCAAACAAACAAACAAACAAAAAAACACCCTGCTTAAACTGTTTTTGGCCAACTTATTTAATTAGGGAACACATTATATTAGTAACATCTGTTAACATCCCAAGAGACTAGTATTATACAGAACACACATTGATTCATATTAGGGTAGGTGATATATATGAAACCCTTTTATAACAGGTTATATCACTATTAAAGCTAAAAAAAAAATACTGAGGGACATGGGCCTCTTGTCAACCTATGTTCAATTATTGTGACTTTTCATCTTCCTATAATTTCAGTGCAGGACTTCACCCTTCACCTTCAGTTAGGGCTTGCTGGCTGGGGTTTTTATTTGCACTTTCTACAAAGTTTCATCCCTTTCCTCCATTTCACCAAAATGCTCAGTACCTTTATGATGCCTGTTACTACCTAGGAACTCTCATTTGGTAAATCTCTGGGATGTAAACTTTCCTTTGCAGGGTTACATGCAATAGAGTTTTAAATTCTCTCTCACCAAACCCACCTCATTTTTCAGGAAACAGCTTTCCTTTAGGGGACCTACAAATAAACCCATCCTAATATTACCAGGTTAGCTAGGTTGCATATTTTTAGCATAACAGGGACTTCCTGAAAATGGAATGCCTTTATCCTAAAAAAAAAAAAGAAGTTCCAGGAAAGGGATTTGAAGAACTGGGGCAAGTTAACAAGAAGAAATGTTTTCCACAGGGCCTGCCAGAGGTCCTGAGGCTTCAAGCCGTGGACTGGACCCTCTTCCCACAACAAGGCACACCACCAGCACCACGGGGCCTGCCCAGGGTCCTGAGGTATGGAGCAGGAGACTGGACCTTCACCCACAACAAGGCACACCAACAGCACCACGGGGCCTGCCCAGGGTCCTGAGGTATGGAGCAGGAGACTGGACCCTCACCCACAACCAGGCACACTGCCAATGCCACAGGGCCTGCCTGAGGTCCTGAGGCTTGGATTCGGGAGCCACCAGCAACTAGGTAAGGAACATGCCCACCACAGCCACCACAGTAACCATGGCTGCTGCAAAGGCAGCTAGATGCCACAACCACCATGCAGATGGTCCACCAGCCACTGGAGTGCACTGACACAAGGAGAGTCACCAGCAGAGACCAAGGAAAAGAATAGGATGTCTCTCTCCACAAAGCTCATTCCAGACAGACAGAAGAAGCATCTGCTCTACAATAATAGTGGGGGACCTGAACACACCACTCAGCATTGGACAGATCATCTAGGCAACAAATCAACAGAGTAACCATTACTCTTTCAGAAGGACAGAAGAAATCTAGGGTTATCAGTGGTGGGAGAGGGGATAGGGAGAGATTGGACAAGGAGCATAAAGAATAAGTACAATTTCTAACAATACATATGTGCAAGTAATATTGATTTGATCAACATAAGTCAGTGTTGAACCCCCAAAATATGTATAATCAATTATGATTCAATAAAAATTAAAAAAAAAGAAGAAATGTTTTGCACTAGATGAGCTTTTAATGACCCACAGATGGTAACACTAGAGAAGTCACCTCTTCTTTTTGAATGAGGGGACTCAATCTGCAGGATGATGCTCTCTTTGAAGGAGCCATGCTTGACTATGTAGTATATTTCCCTTCAGTGGTCCAAGAATTGCTGACCCAGTGTTTCATAAGTAATATATAATATAAGTGTGTGTGGGTGGGGGGGATGTATCTATTTATATTTAATGAATAAATAAAATGGCTATCTCAGCTTGCCTGTGGATTTTTTCTGTGTTTAGTTTTTGTTTATTTTTGAACAGGTGATACACTTACATATACAAAATCAAAAGGCACAAAAGAGGATATCATGAAAATTATGTCTCTTTCCCTCCTCTGTCCCTCAGCAATCCTTTTTTTCTCCCCAGAGGCAACCACTATTACCAATTTCTTAAGTTTCCCTCCATTGATATTCTATAAGGGTACTTCAAAAAGTTTGTGGAAAAATAGAATGAAAAGATAGTACAATTCTCTCCATGAACTTTAAAAAAGACCCTTGTGTGTACTTACAAACATATATATTTTCTTTTCTTTTTTTTTTTTTTACAGATGGTAGCATAATATACATACAGATCTCTAGTTTTTTTCATTTATCAATGTATCTTAGATATCCTTCTGTATTAGTGTATGAAGAACAAATGGCTTGGTTTTAACAGCTGCATGGTGTTCATTGAATGCCTGTGCCATTTTGTTGCCATTCTATTGAGGGATACATATATTATTGTGGGGGGGATATATATATGTTTTCGCCAAATCTTTCATATTATTAACAATATTGCATTGAATAGACTCACTAGATAAACACCTAGAAATGGAATTTGTGTCAGTGGGTACGTACATTTTTATTTCCGAAAGACATTTCTAAACTGTTCTTTATCCCTTACATATGCACCAATTATACTTGAGTGGCTACTTCCTTAAATCTTTATCAAACCAGTATTTTATTAAATGCTTTAATCTCTGACAGTTTGATAGGTGAAAATTTGTACATATTTTTACAACATGGGAACCAAAGATAGAGAGGTTACAACTCAGGTTGAGTGCGTCTTTTCTATTGATAACGTGAGGCAGATTTTCCCATCTTACTGAACTCAGGAACTTGTCCCTAAGTAGAGAAGTTTTGAATTAAAATAATAGGTAAACTTTAGATCAAAAACAATTTAAGATTTAAGCAGGTTACCTCAAAAAGTGAAAGAACCAAGAAGCCTTAAACGTACGTAATGTGACTTCGATCCTTTTGGAAGAGGGCGGGAAGACCATAACCCCTTGAGGGTTTTCTAGCTTTATGATTCTATGATTTCTGCAATTCTGTGGAATATAAAAGTACTAAACAATGAGCAGAATCCTTTCATTACCAACCCATCCATGTTTGCAGTTTATAAAATAAAGGGGAAAGATATCTTTTATAAATCACTAAAAATAAATCAAGAGAAAAGGAGGGAGACTCCAGTTGCCTCCACTTCTAGTTCACTTTAACCTCCTAGTCCTGCGGTCACACCCAGGACCTTAAAATCAGCTGCAGCCGTTACACCTCACGGATTTCAAATGTACACCATTCACTACTTGACTACAGCTTCTGGTCCTCCAGCTACCTCATTCCATGACAGTACCACGCTTATTCCCTGTGTGCTCGGCACCTCCCCTTTCCTCTTCCTTCCCTACCCACGACTACCTCCTCTTCTCCCCAATGGGAAATTTGTCTATTTCACCACCCATCCTTGCTTCCTTCTTTCCTGTAATAAAAATGTGGCATAAATGTAGATGTTTATGAAATATTTTATTTTTCTATGAATGAATTCAACTTCAATTACAAGCATCCATCCTAACATCGGCAGAAAAATAATGTTGGCTAATTCCTCTCTGTTTCTCTGGGTTGTGTCTAAGTTTCAGTGTTGGGGGAGTGCATTATGCCATGGGAGGGGGTAGGGTTTGGAGGACCCACACCACGTATACTGCACTCATTGTCTGTTTGCACTGGCAGCCAGCAGATCACCATCATCAACCACCTGACTGTCAGCCAGTGCTGGGTGCTGCTGGTTGTTGGGTCCTTCAGGCCCTCAGGTGCACAGGAAGTCACTCCACTGTTGCACGAGGCTAACTTGGGCTCATGTTCCTAGACATCACTCAGTCTGTCTTTGTCCTTTCATGAAAACAAACAAAATGTTAAAAAGTACAAATTATAATACAAACCATCATGTACTTATCATCCAAAGTGAACAAATGTTACTGTTTTTCATATTTCCTTCACATATTTCTTTCAAAGAATAGTACAGATAAAGGTCAAGTCTCCTATATGCCCCGCCCCAGCCCAACTCCCCTCCTTCCCTTACTTTCTAGAGAAAACCAGTATCATGAATCTGGTTTTACACCTGTCATCATGCTTTTGTTTGACATAATTGTAGACAAACATCATATTGTGTATTTGTGTTTTTAAAAAGTGTATACACAGTGTCATACTGAATATAATAAGCTGCAACTTTATGTTGCTGAATGCTTTCAAAATGTACTTATATATTGATATAGAGTCAATGCATTACTTTAACCTCTGTACAGTATTCTATTTTATAGTATGTATACACCACAGTTTGCTCTCTGTTAATTCATTCTTGGGTTGTTTCCAGTGTTTTTTTTAATTTATTGCAACGACTACTGTTTCCTACCCCCTTTCACCATCTGCTCCTTCTTAAGATGTCCCTTTCTTAGGAAATGATATCACCAGGCACCAGGCCTAGGTGCTTTACCAATTACTTCAGTCATCCTTGAACTCTTTCCCTCACACCTCACATCCCCATTAGCAAGTTGCCTGTTTTGTCTTCAGAATGTATTTTGGATGCAAACACTTTTGAACACTTTCAACCAAGTCCAAGACACCAATATCTCTTTCCTATTACTGCAATGGCTTTCAACCCTATACCTGCAGTCCTTTCTCCACAGAACAGCGAGAGTGGCCTTTTAAGAATGCAAATTAGATCAGCAACATCCCTGTGCAAAACCCTCCAATGGCTTTTCATTCCACTTGGAAGAAAAGTCCAAACTCCCTACCTACCCCTTGCCTCCCCTCCAGATTTATCTCCTTCCCCTTTCCACTCACTAACTCCAGCCTACCTCATGGGCCTTCTTTTTACTTCCAATGTTTCAAGCTCATTTCTGCCTCAGAGCATTGGTGTTTGCCATGCCTTCTTTCCTGAAATGCACTTTCCTGAGAACTTAAACAGAGATCTCATTCCCTCATTTCTTACCTCTTCTCAGATTCACTTTCCCAGGAAGGCCTTCCCTGTCCACCCTACCTAAAAGAGCACCTCCAGCCCCCAGGCCTTTACACCGATAAACTTTGCTTCATGTTACTCATCAAGGACTTTGCTTCATTTACACATGCAAATGCTGTGAGGCAGAAATGAACTTGAAACACTGGAAGAAAGAAAGCCCCCCGAGGTGCTTGAACCACATGTGTACTTACTCGTAAGTTTGTCTCCAAGAGCGGTCTTGTTCACCGCTTTATTCCCTAGGCCTAGCATGATGCTTGGTTTAGACAGAAATTTGATAAATATTTATTCAAACAATAAATGAATTAATATTCCCTTATGCATATTTTCAACTTTTTTTCTAAATTATAGGTGTTTCCGGATCATAGAAGGTATGCATTTTTAACTAGCAAGGTATCTCCAAATTGCTCTCCTAAGTGGCTATACCAATTTACACTTCCACTAGCAGTAGGTAAGGTTTTTCACTTTCCTATATGCTTGCCAATACGTGGTACTGTCAGACTTAGACATTTTGCCAGTCTGATGGATGTTGTGATTTGCATTTCTCTGATTACTAGTGAGATCGAGTAAATCATCTCTTACTTTTTAGAAATTGGGTTGTCTTTCTCGTATTTATAAAAGTAGTTTATATTGTCTGAATACTAATCCCTTGTTTAATATGCATATTACAATTATCTTTTCCCACACTGTAGCATTCCTTTTAATCTTGTTTATAAGATATTTTATCACACAGAAGCACTAAATTTGGAGTGTTCAAATTATTAGGCTTTCCCTTCATATTTTCAATTTTGTTCTAGGCTTAGATCTTTTTCATCTGGAATTTAATTTATAGCAGTGGTGCTCAGGCTGCAGTGTGGAGATACCTGGGAGTCCCCAAGACTCTTTTAGGAGATGTGCAAGGCAAAGACTATTTTCATAATAATAAGATGTTATTTGTTTTTTTTTTCTTTCACTCTCATTCTTTCATGGAGTCTTCCAGAGGCTATACAACATGTAATGATGTCATCACTATGATAGCTAATGAAAATGCTTTTCTGTGTATGTATTTTATAAATTTCTCAGTTTTAATTTTTAACGTGGTAAGTATTAACAGATATAACTCACATAAACAAAAGCTCTGTGGGATCTTCAATAATTTTCAAGAGTGTAAAGAACACCTGAGAGCAAAAAGTTTGAGAACTGCTGGTATAAAGTATGAGACAAAAATCTAATTTTATTATTTTTTTGTTTGGAAAGTCAGTGTCCCCCAAACCCACCAGGTTTCTAATGTTTCCTCTCTCATATGTCAAGATCCCATAAGTACTTGTGTCACCTTGGTGCTCTTTTTCTTATTACAATGCATTATCTAGTTATCACAGCTCTATAAGGAATCTCCTTACCTGGGAGGGAAAATCACATTTTCTTTGTTTTTAAGAATTGTCTTGGCTCTTCTTAGACCTTTTCTCTCTATGAGTAACTTTAGAATCAACTTGTCAAGTTCCACAAAAAATCTTGTTGGGATTTTGATTAAAACTGCAATGACTTGTGGAGAATCCTAATCCTTATAGCATTGATTTTCTGCTCTGTGAACTTAGGATTACATTCTTTTTATTACGATCTTTTTTTTTTTTTTTTGCCCTTTGGTAATTATAACACTCTTCAAAAAGGTTTTGCACATTTTTGTTAGATTTATTCTTAAGTATCTTATTATTTCTGTTGTGATTGTAAGTGTGATCTTTTCCCCCATTACACAGGTGTATGGATTTCCTATTACTTAGGTATATGGGATTGCTATTGATTCCTCACATTGATCATGCGTTTAGCATCATTGCACAACACTTAGTTATTCTATTTTTTTTTTCTTGTGTAGCTTCTTGGAGATTCTACCTAAGAAATGATATTGCCTACAAATATATTTTACTCTCCATGGCCAATCATTGAATACCCTTTTTCTCTTACCTTAATAACAGGCACTAGAACTTGTAGCATAATATTCAACTGTAAAGATTTTAGGAGGCTTGTCATGTTCTTTAATAAGAATGCTTCCAGGGTCTCATCATTAAATATATATTTTTAGACTCTTCATATATACACACATCATGTCAGTATTCCTAATTAGCTAGGAGATTTTGTTTTTAGCTAATGTTCTTTGCTTTTTAATGCTTAAAAGTATTTGTATCCATTAAGTATTATTTGTATCCATTGAGATGAGCGTATGGGTCTTCTCCGTAATCTGATAATGAGGTAGATTACAGGTAGATTTTAAATTGCAGTACCATCTTTATATTTGGGGTAAACTTTGTGCTTGATGTATTATTTTGTACACTTTGCTGGATTTGATTTCATAATTACTTTATTTAGGATTTTCACATCAATGTCCAAAAGTGAGATTCATTTATAATTTCCTTTCCTATAGAGCTGTCCTATTTTAGTATCAAGATAACACTAACTTCATAAAATAAACTGGGTAGTTTTACTCCTTGTCTGAAATAGTTCGTAGAAGACAGAATAGTCTGTTCTATGAAATTTGGTAAAACTCACCTGTAAAACCATCTGGCCTTGTTTCTTTGGCAAGGGATAGAAGGATGGGGAGGGCAGCATTGGGAGACTTTTGACTACTAACCTTTTTTTTAATGATTGATTTATTCAGAATTTCTGTTTCTTCTTGAGTCAAACTTTTTTTTTTTTTTTTTTTAAAGATGACTGGTAAGAGGATCTCAGTCCTTGGCTTGGTGCTGTCAGCACCACGCTCAGCCAGTGAGCAAACCGGCCATCCCTATACAGGATCCGAACCCATGGCCTTGGTGTTATCAGCTCTGTACTCTCCCGAGTCAGCCACAGGCAGGCCCTTGAGTCAACTTTTTAATTTGCATTTTTCTGGTCAATTGTCAATTTCACCTCAGTTTTCAATTTACTGACATAAAACCACTCAACACTATAAATTTTATAGTATATCCAATGATATTTTAAATTTCTACTCTATTGTATATATCTCTAGTAATGTTTCTCTTTGAATTTCTAACATTGCTTATTTATGCTTTCTATCTTCTTTTCAGTGTGGCTTGCTAGATGTCTATTTGTTTTACTGGTCACCTCAAAGAACTGGCTTTTAAATTTATTGATCAATTTTACTTTTTGGGGGTTGATTCTGTTCATGTGCTAGCTTTTTGGGGTGAGTGCTTAGCTTATTCCGTAGAAATCATTTTTAATAAATGCATTGAATGCCATAAATTGTCTTCAAATGACTGCCTTACCTGCATTCTACTAGTTGTTCTATGCAGTATTTTATTTTTTTTAAATGATTTGTAATTTTTAAATTAAGTCATGGATCACTTAGAAATGTGTTTTTAAGTTTCAAACATATGAAAAATGATTTCTAATTTAACTGAATTTTGGTCAGTGAAGGTCGTCTGTTCTATAGTGATTCTTTGAAATATCTGGCCTAGTATGGGGTCAAATTATACAAATGTTTGATGTGTGTTTGAAAAGAATATGTTTATATATATATATATGTTCATATCACAGAAATCTTCCATTTCCTGGAGATGATCCATTCCCACTGGAATAGAAATCCATATTGGAAAACAATCTTAAAATGACTTTAAAATAAACACAGTCAAAGAGATAAAGAAGTAGAATATTGAAAAAAAATCAAAGCTTAAGAAACAAACACAGAAGATAAAAATAAAGAAAAAATGAATATTGAAAAAACTAAATAGAAAAATGGAGACACATAATAAAATATATTCAATAATGAATATGAAAGGAACTTAAACAACTCAACAGCAAAAAACAAATAACCCAATTAAAAAATGGGCAAAGGACCTAAACAGACATACAAATGAAGACATACAAATGAAATGCCAACAGGCACATGAAAAAATGCTCAACATCACTACTTATCAGGGAAATACAAATAAAAACTACAATGAGATATCATTTTACTCCAGTTAGAATGGCTATTATGAACAAGACAAAAAATGACAAATGCTGGTGAGGATGTGGAGAAAAAGAAACTCTCTTACATTGTGGGTGGGAGTGTAAATTGGTACAGCCATTGTGGAAAACAGCATGAAGTTTCCTCAGAGAACTGAAAACAGATTTACCCAAAGGAAATGAAAACAATGTATCAAAAAGATACCAGCACTCCCATGTTCACTGCAGCACTATTCACAATAGCCAAGAGATGGCATCAACCTAAATGTCCATCAACAGATGAATGGATAAAAAAAACTGTGGTATATATACACAATGGAATACTATGCTCAGCTATAAAAAAAAGATGATATCTATCATTTGCAGCAACATGGATGGAACTAGAAACGATCATGTTAAGTGAAGCAAGTCAGGCACAAAAAGCCAAACACTACATGATATCTTTAAAAAATAAAGGTGGTTCGCATAGAAGTAGAGAGTAGAAAAATGGTTACCAGAGGGTGGGGGAAGGAGGGACAGAGGGAGGAGGAGAATTGGTGGACCACTGGGTACAAAATGATGCTATCTACTCTTAAGTGAATTATTGTGCAGTATATGCATGTATTGAAACAACATACTGTACCCCACAAATATGTACAAATAAATGTTAAAATATTTTTAAAAATAAACTTGTCACAGTCAGAGAAAGAATTACTGAATTACACTAAGGTACTTATCCCGAATCCAGCATAATATAAAAAAGAAGACATATTGTAGCAGTTTTAAACCATGGCCACAAATTCTTTGATATTCCTCCAATTAAGAGGTGGGTCTAGCCCCCACATTCCCAAGTCTGGGTGGGTTTGTGACTAAGTAGAGGTGGAAGTGACACTATGTGACTTCTGAGCCTAGGTAATAAAGGTCCATGCAGCTTCTGCCTTGTTTGCTCAAACACTTATTGGAGCCCTGAGCTGTCATGTAAGAAGTTTGATTACCCTGAGGCCACTATAATGTGAGGAAACTCAAACCACATGGAGAAGTCATGTGTAGGCACTCCAACCTACAATCCCAGCAGAGTTCAGCCTTTGTCACTACACCCTAGACTTATGAGTGAAAAATCCTCCAGACATTCAAGTGACCACAGGCTGTTCAAATCTTGTCATCTGACATCCTGAAAATCCTGAAGCAGAGTCAAGCTATCCCTGAGGTATCTATCCAGATTGCTACCATGGAGAATCTATGAGCCTAATAAAATGGTTATTGTTTCTTGCCACTATGTTTTGGAGTTACATAGCAATACACAGACAGAACAGATGAAGGAGGCCTCTAATAGTAGTTTCAGAAAGAGAGAATAAAAGGAATGATAGAAGTAATATTTGCAGAGATAACAGAGAATTTTCTAAAGTTCTTGAAATGAAATCACCTATTATGTGCAAAATAATGAAGATAAATCATACTTGTAGAGGATTCTTAAAGCAAATGTACTTCAAAGGGCCTGGTTTTCCAAAGCCTTGCAGTTTCAAATATTGACCTTGCGCAGGACTGAAAATTTTCCTCAGGCTCTAAAGTCTCTGGTGTAAGATAAAGATTTGTAACACAGCAAGGTTGCTGGCTCAGAGACAGACTAGTTACTGATTAATGTTTAAAGATACTGGAAAATTGTTAGAGAAGGAATGTTTGCTAAGATCAAGCTTTTGTTAATGGATCACTTAATTGCCTTAATGGAATATCACCTGACTTGTTTCACTGAGAGTTACCAGCCTATATTGTTAAACTATAACCCCACCTATGTTCTCTTCCTGTAACTTCCTGGTCTGGAAAATAAATGCAGGAAGAGAACCCCAATTTGGGGTTAATTTCCCAAGAAAGGGATGCCTCTCATTTGAGGGTTCCGGGGAAGTTAACCACTTCGGGGTCTCTCACTGCTCAGAAGAGGTGGGCTTTGAGTAATCCTTTGCATCTCTGTCACCCAGGTGAAGTGGGGTGACAAATCCGTGGGGGGCAAAGCAACAATATTTAGAGGGCTGGCCCATGGCTCACTCGGGAGAGTACGGTGCTGATAACACCAAGGCCACAGGTTCGGATCCCTATATAGGGATGGCCGTTTAGCTCACTGGCTGAGCATGGTGCTGACAACACCAAGCCAAGGGTTGAGATCCCCTTACCGGTCATCTTAAAAAAAAAAAAAAAGCAACAATACTTAGGTGCACTGTAGTGAAAATGCCTAACATAAAGAATAAAGAGAAAATTTCAAAAGCCACCAAAGAGAAAACAGAATACCCATAAAGAATGACAATTAGACATTAGACTTCTCATTAGCAGCAATAGATACCAGAAGCCAATGTAGTAATATCTCCAAAGCATGGAGAGGAAAATTATTAGCAACATAGGTTTCTATACCCAGCTAAGTTATAATTCAGAAATCATAAAATAGAGAAATTTTCTTCAAAACTGAGTTTACCAACCACAAATTTTTATTGAAAGAACTGAAGGATGTACTACAGCAAGAAGAAAAGTGAATTCAGAATGAAGGTGTGGTATTAAAGAAACAAATGGTAAACATAAAAATAAATTAGGTTGATAAATCTGATTACACATTGATCGTATAGTAACATTTTTATGTTTTGATAAATATGGAACTAAAATTTTAGATAACAATATCTCCCATTACATTGGGTAGCTAAAACACAGTCTTGGGGTAGCAGGGTGGCTGTATTTTAAAAGTTTTAGAAATTGTTAGGAAAATAAATGGTTAAGCACGCATATCAAAATTTTAAGAGTAGCTTCTAAAGTAGATAAAATATAATCTACAGAGTCCAAATCAGCAGAAGTAAAAGAAAGGGAATTTAAAATATTATTGATCTAACAAAGGCAGGAAAGGCAAACAAAAAACAAAACAACAAGGAGAAAGCATTGTAAACTGAAAACCAAAAGTACGTAGTAGAGAATGTTAGAGATGACTTTTAATAGATCACACTCATATGAATTGAACTTTCAGTTAAAAAACTGAGACTATTAGGATTAAAACAAAAACAAAAACCACTCAGTATGCTGTTTACAAAAGATGTGGCCAAAATAAAATAACATAAAAAGGTTGAAAATAAAGAAAGGTAAAATATGTAGCAACCAAATGCTAAGCAAAAGAAAGTTGGAATAGAACATTGGTATCAAAAAAATAGTTTAGGGCCGAGCCCGTGGCACACTCGGGAGAGTGTGGCGCTGGGAGTGCAGCGATGCTCCCGCCGTGGGTTTGGATCCTATATAGGAATGGCCGGTGCACTCACTGGCTGAGTACCAGTCAAGAAAAAGACAAAAAAAAAAAAAAATAGTTTAATGCAAAAAAGTATTAATAAGTATAAAGAGAAATTACCTAATGATGAAAAAATTGTGAAATTTTATCTGGCTAACCATATAACTAAGATATAAAACAAAAAGTAACAGAATTACATGAAAAAATTAGTAGACCAACAACTATATGAAGATTTTTAATTTTTTTTTTTTTTTTAGAAACTGACAGATCAGTTAAACAAAAACTAAGTTGAGAGGCTGGCTGATGTTTTCAGTGTTGTTTCCTTGTGCTAATTATAATTTGCAGCTCATCTTAACTGCTAGTTTTTTCTTTATCTTTCTATCTATTCTACCCATTCCTGTTTCAGTGTTGTCTCCATGTAGACCCAAAACCCCTTAGTCCAGAACTAAATTTCTCATGATTCTTGTCTCTCAGGGATACTGGGGATATGGCAGATCTGTTTACTGAGCTGGAAAGCAAGTTAGCCCAACTTGTGGGCATTGATTTCTCTGCTTCCTTCCACCACTGCAGCTAAGAAGTTTTTGTTTGTCTGTTCATTGTTGTTTGTTTTGTTTTTTAAACTCTAGCCCAGGGTTGAAGTCACAGCTTTCCCCAACCCCAGTTTCACAGTGAACCTGACAAAGGCACGGTGCCTGGTCACTATTCTGAAGGATTCAAATTCCTAGCTGATTTCTACCTGTTTCTAGACCCAGAAGACCATCAGGGCATAGTTCTAGCCCCACTAATCTGACTGTGTTGCTCTTTCATGTCTGATGCCCAGAGATGATTATCTTGTCAGAACACAGAGATGTCTTTCAATATATATATATACATATTTTTTTTAATTGAAGTTCTCAGAGAAGATGTAGAAATTCAAAGCGTGAGCTCACAAAACAATTTTGGCTATTTTCGTATGATATTTGGGATGTGGGGAATTCTGTGGTCTTGCTACCTTCTTTGGCTTTACTTAGTAGTAAGGATTCAGGTTTCTTCTATTCTCAAGTGCCTGAAACCCACTTAGAGTCTCTATAAATCTCCTCAGGGCTTCCGGCTTGGGGTGGAAAGCAGAGTATTAAGCTCCCTTGTTTCTTGCTCCCCTCCCTGGCTTTCTGTATATACCAATCAGAGAAATTTTTATGTGTGTATTGTGTTGCTGAAAGTCTTACTCTTAAATCATCAGTCTTTGTCCTACATTTCTTCAGAGTGTATGCAGTTTTGTAACCTTAAGTATTGAAATTCAAATGGGCAGGGGTACAAGAAAATGGGGGTAGAGGAAAACTCCAATTACATCTTATTATTATTCTACCAGAAAAGAGATTTCCCTCTCTGCATTTGTTTCCTGGAATCTATCTTTTCTTATTTCCTCAGAGGATTCACTCCTGTCTACTTGGCCTACCTTATCTATTATTTTTCTTTATTTGTTCCTTTCCTGTTGAAGTCTCTCACATCTTTATAAGACAAAACCTCTCCTATCTCATCTATTTTACAGGCAAGTTTTCTGAAAACTATTCAAGTACCTTAAATTACCATGGACATGCTCATGATTCTCAAATCTATAGTTTAGCTCAGATTTCTCTTAAGTTCTCCACGTTCACAAGCTTTCTCAACCCCAGACAAATTAAGTTCAACATGTCAATAATGAATTCCTTGTTTCCAAATCCCATATTCCTCTCCAAACCTGTTCCTTCTCTTGTTTTCTATTTTCATCCAATTTCCTAAGCAGAAACCTGAGAGTCTTCTTGATTCCTTCCCCTCCCTCCTTCCCATCCAATAAGTACCAAGTCCTGTCATTATATTTCTATCTAATAAACTTTTTTTTTTTTTAAGTTTTATTTTGTCGATATACATTGTGGCTGATTATTGCTCCCCATCACCAAAACCTTCCTCCCTTCTCCCTCCCCCCTCCCCCCAACAATGTCCTTTCTGTTTGCTTGTCGTATCAACTTCAAGTAGTTGTGGTCATTATATCTTCTTCCCCCCTCCCCGCTTTGTGTGTGTGTGTGTGTGTGTGTGTGTGTGTGTGTGTGTGTGTGTGTGTGTGAATTTATATATTAAATTTTAGCTCCCACTAAATCAGTGAGAACATGTGGTATTTCTCTTTCTGTGCCTGACTTGTTTCACTTAATATAATTCTCTCAAGGTCCATCCATGTTGTTGCAAATGGCAGTATTTCATTCGTTTTTATAGCTGAGTAGTATTCCATTGTGTAGATGTACCACATTTTCCGTATCCACTCATCTGATGATGGACATTTGGGCTGGTTCCAACTCTTGGCTATTGTAAAGAGTGCTGCGATGAACATTGGGGAACAGGTATACCTTCGACTTGATGATTTCCATTCCTCTGGGTATATTCCCAACAGTGGGATACCTGGGTCGTAGGTAGATCTATCTGCAATTGTTTGAGGAACCTCCATACCATTTTCCATAGAGGCTGCACCATTTTGCAGTCCCACCAACAATGTATGAGAGTTCCTTTTTCTCCGCAACCTCGCCAGCATTTATCGTTCAGGGTCTTTTGGATTTTAGCCATCCTAACTGGGGTGAGATGGTATCTCAGTGTGGTTTTGATTTGCATTTCCCAGATGCTGAGTGATGTTGAGCATTTTTTCATATGTCTGTTGGCCATTTGTATATCTTCCTTAGAGAAATGCCTACTTAGCTCTTTTGCCCATTTTTTAATTGGGTTGCTTGTTTTCTTCTTGTAAAGTTGTTTGAGTTCCTTATATATTCTGGATATTAATCCTTTGTCAGATGTATATTTTGCAAATCTTTTCTCCCACTCTGTTGGTTGTCTTTTAACTCTTTTAATTGTTTCTTTTGCTGTGCAGAAGCTTTTTAGTTTGATATAATCCCATTTGTTTATTTTTCCTTTGGTTGCCCGTGCTTTTGAGGTTGTATTCATGAAGTCTGTGCCCAGTCCTATTTCCTGAAGTGTTTCTCCTATGTTTTCTTTAAGAAGTTTTATTGTTTCAGGGTGTATATTTAAATCCTTAATCCATTTTGAGTTGATTTTAGTATACGGTGAGAAGTATGGATCTAGTTTCATTCTCCTGCATATGGATATCCAGTTATCCCAGCACCACTTGCTGAAGAGGCAGTCCCTTCCCCAGTGAATAGGCTTGGTGCCTTTGTCAAAGATCAGATGGAAGTAAGTGTGTGGGTTGATTTCTGGATTCTCTATTCTATTCCATTGGTCAGTGTGTCTGTTTTTATGCCAGTACCATACTGTTTTGGTTATTATAGCTTTGTAGTATAGCTTAAAGTCAGGTAGTGTTATGCCTCCAGCTTTATTTTTTTTGCTCAGCATTGCTTTGGCTATTCGTGGTCTTTTATTTTTCCATATAAATGTCTGGATAGTTTTTTCCATTTCTGAGAAAAATGTCTTTGGAATTTTGATGGGGATTGCATTGAATTTGTATATCACTTTGGGTAGTATGGACATTTTCACTATGTTGATTCTTCCAATCCAAGAGCATGGGATATCTTTCCATCTTCTTGTATCCTCTCTAATTTCTCTCAGCAGTGGTTTGTAGTTCTCATTATAGAGATTTTTCACCTCCTTGGTTAACTCAATTCCTAAGTATTTTATTTTTTTGGTGGCTATTGTAAATGGGCAGGCTTTCTTGATTTCTCCTTCTGCATGTTCACTATTGGAGAATAGAAATGCTACTGATTTTTGTGTGTTGATTTTGTATCCTGCTACTGTGCTGAAATCATTTATCACCTCCAAGAGTTTTTTTGTAGAGGCTTTACGCTGTTCGATATATAGGATCATGTCATCTGCAAACAGGGACAGTTCGACTTCATCTTTTCCAATCTGGATGCCCTTTATTGCCTTCTCTTCTCTGATTGCTCTGGCCAGTACTTCCAACACTATGTTGAATAGGAGTGGTGAGAGTGGGCATCCTTGTCTAGTTCCTGTTCTTAAAGGAAAAGCTTTCAGCTTTTCCCCATTCAGGATGATATTGGCAGTGGGTTTGGCATATATGGCTTTAATTATGTTGAGATATTTTCCCTGTATACCTAACTTATAGAGGGTCTTTGTCATGAATGAGTGCTGAACTTTATCAAATGCTTTTTCAGCATCTATAGAGATGATCATATGGTCCTTGTGTTTGATTTTATTAATATGGTGTATCACATTTATTGATTTGCATATGTTGAACCAACCTTGCATCCCTGGGATGAATCCCACTTGATCGTGATGAATAATTTTACGTATGTGTTGCTGTATTCTGTTTGCTAGTATTTTAGTGAGGATTTTTGCATCTATATTCATCAAGGATATGGGCCTGTAGTTTTCTTTTTTGGTTATATCTTTACCTGGTTTTGGTATCAGGATGATGTTTGCTTCATAGAATGAGTTGGGGAGATTTCCGTCCGTTTCAATCTTTTGGAATAGTTTGTAAAAAATCGGTGTCAATTCCTCTTTGAATGTTTGGTAAAATTCTGTTGTGAATCCATCTGGTCCTGGGCTTTTCTTTGTTGCGAGCCTTCTGATAACAGCTTCAATCTCCTTTATTGTTATTGGTCTGTTCAAATTTTCTACGTCTTCATGGTTCAGTTTTGGGAGCTTGTGTGTGTCCAGAAATTTATCCATTTCCTCCAGATTTTCAAATTTGTTGGCGTATAGTTTTTTATGGTAGTCTCGAATGATTCCTTGTATTTCAGATGAATCAGTTGTAATACCGCCTTTTTCATTTCTAATTTTGGTTATTTGAGTCTTCTCTCTTCCTTTTTTTGTTAGCCATGCTAATGGTTTGTCAATTTTATTTATCTTTTCAAAAAACCAACTTTTTGATTCGTTGATCTTTTGAATTGTTTTTTGGTTTTCAATTTCATTCAGTTCTGCTCTGATCTTAATGATTTCTTTCCGTCTGCTAAATTTAGGTTTGGATTGTTCTTGTTTTTCTAGTTCTTTAAGGTGAAGTGTTGGGTTGTTCACTTGCCATCTTTCCATTCTTCTGAAGTGAGCGTTTAATGCAATAAATTTTCCCCTCAATACTGCTTTTGCAGTATCCCACAGGTTTTGGTATGATGTATCATTGTTTTCATTAGTTTCAATAAACTTTTTGATTTCCTGCTTGATTTCTTCTTCGACCCATATGTCATTAAGTAGAATGCTGTTTAATTTCCATGTGTTTGTATAGTTTCCAGAGTTTCGTTTGTTATTAATTTCTAGTTTTAATCCATTGTGGTCTGAGAATAAACTTTTATAGCAACACATTTATTAAGTACCTACTACAGCCACAGCAATATAATGAATTAAAGGTGAGGTTATAGTAGTAAAATGAAAAAAAAAAATTAGAATGTCATTAGATCCAAGGTAAAAGATAGTTTTGGTAAAGAAAACATGGTTAGTATTTACAAATGGGACAAAAAATTTGAAGAATAAAAATTTACAAGAGATTATTAGATTTAGTTAAAGGGTTCCTGGCTATCTTGAGATTACTTTTGTTATAAAGAAAAATGTAACTTTAACCTGCACTGTTGCCTGTATAACTTTAGCCTGCACAGTATAACTTTAACTTAACCTGCACAAATTGTTCCTATAAGCACTTACTAAAAATGAGGAAAACATATTTAAAGGCATTTTAAGTGAAGCAGCTTTTTAAAGGTCAAAGCAGAACTAGACACACATTCCAGGGGCCAGCCGGTCTCAAGGACTAACCAGCCCTCTTATCTTCAGGACACCTGGCAGAGCCCAAGTGAGTAAAAAAAAAAAATCGAACAGTCCCTTATCGGGGTGCTAGCCTGTTAAGCCTGACCATGAATAAAGTCTTTGTCCAAAGAAAGTGTATAAAAACTCCAATGTAAGGGGGGGGGGGCGCTTTTCCGAAAGGCAAAGCACCCCAGCTGGCTGGAAAATAAAATACCTCTTGCCTGATTGCAGCAATCTCTGTGTGGCGTGTGGGATTTGTGTTTGGTGCACGGGTCTTACACTTTCTGCAGAGTGTTAGTAGTTTAACAGCTGTCTAGATGGCACTGTTTTTTGTTTTGGTGTTTTGTTTTTATTAAAATGGGTAAGAGGAGGGTGACATTCCACTTTGTCCCCAAAGGCCAAATTCGAATGATACATTTTGTGTTAGAGAATATTGGTCTTTAAAATGGTAATACAAAGTTTCTTAAGGTGTATAGCAGTTTCTTTGAACTGGATCTTAAATGGAATCATCTTTAATTGTCACAGATTATAGGCAGCAAAACTAGGGATATCCCAATTCAGAAGTTAGAGATTGCCGAGTCTAGAAATATATTTCAAAGGTCACAAAGTCCCTTATTTTGCTTTTAAGACAGATTGGGGATCTACCCTCTTCTTAAAATCTCTCCTGGGAAGTAGATTATAACAGATGGGTGTCTAACAACTGTTACTACTACCACCAGGTAGTATGCTGCTTTTCTCATCCATCTCTACTTCTTTCTCTACACTTCATGGATTTTTCTTTTTTTCTTCCTGCCTTGCTTCTTCTTTCTCACCCATAAATAGGAAAAAAAAAAAAAAAAAAGTAAATGTTGAGGTTCCCGACTGGTCACATTCCAGAGAAATGAGGAAATGCAGGTTGTTATATAACTGGGAGGGGCCAGCAGTGTGACCTAAAGTTAAGGGAGGAAGAGAAGAGAATTACAGAGGTAAGAGAAGGCAAAAAGGTTAAATGAATGTTTAACTTTAAGCTTTAATTACTTAAAATAATTTGCTTGTGAATCCCATCAAGGGTGTGCCATCTTTCTCAGGCTGTGACAGTTCCCAGAAGTAGATCCAAAATTACCAAAGAGAGTTGGTCAGTAATAATGCATTCAAAAATGATCAACGTCATCAATTTTTGCTTGTACATAAGTATCAGTACCTGATATAGCATAAGAGCCTTATGAATTGCCTGTAATAAGATCTTTTTTTCAAACATCAGGTTGTGAAAGGCTATTATGCTTATCTTTAATCTGCCTCCTTTTCAATTTCCAGTGTTACTTTCAGGCTCCTGAAATACACCAGATAGTTCAGGCATTCTTTAAAAACAGCAACAAGCAATGAAACCCCTCACAACAGCAGCAACAACAACAATGAAATTGACTTGCTTCCTGATGGGAGATAGAAAATTATATGAAATAAAAGCCATCCATAAGTAGTCTACCTCAGGAAAAAAGTGCTATCAACATTTTATTGAATTTCTGACCCTTTTCTATGCATTTCTATTTCATAGTTACACTTTATATATACAGTTTTATATCTTTCAGACATATCTTAGTCTAGAATATTTTTAGCCATGATTTTCCATCACTTTTCTGACAGGTTAAACTGTATGTGTTCCTTTACTTGTTGGGAAATAGAATTTGAAAAAGTAAACTCTGGGCCGGCCCGTGGCTCACTCGGGAGAGTGTGGTGCTGATAACACCAAGGCCACGGGTTCGGATCCCATATAGGGATGGCCGGTTTGCTCACTGGGTGAGCGTGGTGCTGACAACACCAAGTCAAGGGTTAAGATCCCCTTACCGGTCATCTTTAAAAAAAAAAAAAGAAAAAGTAAACTCTGCAAAATGTCATCGAAAGGACTTTGTAGTTGGCTGGGACACTTAAGTGGATTATCTGACCGCATGTCTGTACTTGATCTCAAGGTGGAATGGTTCCAAAGACCTCTACCACAGCATTTATCACTCTACAGTATAATTGCCCCTTTACTTAATTCTCCTTTAAACTTTAAGCTCTGAGAGCAAGACCAGATTGTTTACTACTCCACCCCAGGGACTAGCATATGACCCAATACAACGAAAGTTCTCAATACATTTTTGAAGATTGTGAAAGAATGAATGAATAAAGAACTAAATACTAAAATTCTAGAGGATCCAGAACTCATCAAACTTCTCCTCAGTATCAGGATACACTCAGATTAAGGTTCCCAGAAGTAAAGTTTTGGTTTAGATATAGATTTTCCCTCAAAGAGCAGAAAACGATAGGAATTGATCAATTGAACATTCTCTATAGACCCTAAACTTTTAAGTCTACCTAATATTCCTGCTGTGCTTTAATGTTAAAATTTGGCTGTCCCTCAAATACTCACAGCAAGTTAATTTCAACTTCTTTGTACAGCTAATAAGCTTGTATGACAATTAGGCCCCTGCTGCTCACATTTTGGAAATGTTGGCATCCCAATATTTAGCATGCCCTATAGGCTTGGTCCCGCCACAGGGACATTATTATAGAAGAACTAAAGCCATGCATGTCTTCTTGACAAAGGATTGGATGACTTGGAGAGCCATAATGGAAGCATTACAGCCAATTGGTTGAGAGAGAGAGAGAGAGAGAGAATGCAGTATGCAAACCAGTGCCATTCCAGGGATGTTTGTTTGAAAGAGGGCAAGAGAAAGCATAAGCAGCTTGTTTTGTTCATGAGCCTCATTATCCTCTTTGTTTTGAGACAGATCTTGGATCTCATCTCATTCAAACATAACACAGCTAATGAGCTGAGACATCCTCCATAAATAGATAAAAGCTTTTTTCTCTTGGCAATTTATACTTGGTCATATGACATAACTGGTCATATAGTTTTGAGGTAGTATGCTGTGTATCTCCCTCTCTACAAAAGGAATTCTACAGAATTTTCTGTTTGTTTTTTAAAACAAGTTTAACCTACATTAATTTGAGTGTGCATGGAGTTCTTACCCTATATACAAAACAAGAACAGCACCATTTGTTGAGTGTCTACTAAGTGCCGGGCATTGGTAGGTGTGTTGTGTAACATTATTTAATTAAATTTGGAGAACCTACCTCAGGAACATAACTTAATGATCTCATTTACTTTGACATTGGATATGGCCCTTTTCTTAAGAAACTTACATTCAATTTATTTAGCCCCATCCCATTATGGGAAAAAAAAATAATGCCAGAGTTTATTTATACACATTATTTTAAAAATTTTTAAATTTTATACACAGAATTTATTTATACACTTTCCTGGTGAGAAATAATGGCCACTGAGCTTTCCATTCTACTCCCTGATCCAATTTTCTTTCTGAATTTTTAAATCAAATTTTTCTGTCCTATTTTTTAATTAACTTAAAGTCACTCTTCTCTCTTGCCACCCTCCCCCAGCAGTGTGTATTCCTTCTGCCATGTAATAAAAAGGTTAACCACTACACCTAATCCCAAATTAGAAAACACGAAGTTAAGTAAAAATGATTTGGGTGTTGAAGACTTTTTTTCTACATTGAAGTCTGAGACTTTACCATGAGAACACTGATGAGTTATCTTTAATCTCATAAGTGTGCTCTTTACTCATTGCCTAAGAAATTTTGTTTAATTAAAACTTTCATCTTATTGAATGTAACAGGAGATTTCAATTAGCCAGATTGGTTGAAGGCCCAGTAAAGTTCTTTTTTTTTATTGCTTATGAACTACTTCTAGAAAATATTCCTCAATAAGGTGGTAAGGAATTTTAAGCATTTTCATTAAAGTCATGGTCCAAATTTCTATTATTTACTTTATTTTAATTCATTGACTCAACATTTATTGAGCACCCTTGTATCAGGCATTCTGCTTGGGGAGTGATGATTCAGTAGTGAGTTAATAGGCACAGCGTCTGTGCCTTACAGAGCTTACAATTGGAGGTAACAGATATTGAACAAAGAATTACAAATATGACAAAGGCCATGAAGAAGGGCAGAGCGCTATTGAACATTCTCTATAGACCCTAAACTCTTAACTCTACCTAATATTCCTGCTGTGCTTTAATGTTAAAATTTGGCTGTCCCTCAAATACTCACAGCAAATTAATTTCAACTTTCTACAGCTAATAAGCTTCTGTGTCAATTAGGCCCCTGCTGCTCACATTTTGGAAATGTTGGCATCCCAATATTTGGCATGCCCTATAGGCTTGGTGTAGCTAACCTAGCTTGATGATGGTGGTGAGGGAGAAGTTCAGGTTTAGGCTTGAAACATCAGAAGAAAGAAGAGTAGTCCGGGGAGAAGAGTTATCTAGATAGAGGGAAAAACTTGCATATAGGCCCTGAGTAGAAAAGAACACTGCCTATTCAAGGACCTTAGAGAAGGTCACTATATGCCAGAGTGTGAGCATTCTCTACTATACCCCAACTGTCACCTCATTGCCACCCTAACTGGAAGTTTCTTTTTTTGGATCTTGTACTGAATGCTTCCTGACTATTCTTCAGGCTAAATGACCCTGTCTTAGGAGTAAATGAATAAAATATATACTTGGCAAACTGTTTGAGGAAGACTGCTGAACCTTGATCTAAGAAGTCTTGAGCAACAAGAGACCTGAGTTTAAATGTCAATGTGTATCTGATTCACCATTTGAAGACAATGAATCACCATTTGATTGAATAACTTAGCTCTATGGTCTGAGGTGTGGTACTAAAGTGTACTGGCCAGCTTCATATACATCGTGTACTTGAGTATGCAATTGATAAATCGTTCTTGTCAAAATAGAAACACATTTGTTAAGTGCCTAATTGTGCACATGATTTGGAAACATTTAGAATATTTAGGTTAAATATTAAAATAAATTAGTGCTTGTTAAGGTTTCATGGAACAGGTGAGATGTCTATTATTATAAAAAGGGAGGAGGCTTGCTATGTATTAATTGTCAGGTTACCCAAGCTCTGGTAAATTTGGTAGGAATGTTAAGAGCAGCTTCTTGGCAAGTACTCAGTGTTTGGCTGAAAAGAGGCTGCTCTATTTACATGGGCACAAATGTGGTTATATTAGGCTGTTTTGTAGTGATAAAAGGTTTTGAAAAGTTTCAAACCTTTGGAATCTGAATCACAATGTCCTGATATTGTGTTCTTTTTCTGTAATCATGGATAAAGAAATCTATCTTCTAGCACTCTGACAACAGATTTGGGTATGTGGTCAGAACTATGAGGATTACAAAGACTAGAGGATTGTTTTAAAATTCCTTTAAAAAATAATTTTATGTTGCAGTAATTCTAAATTATTCCTTTTAGCTGGATTTTAAAGAGCAAAAGGGCAGAAAGAAAATTAACATTTATCAAGTGCCAGTGTTGTATATCGGGCTCTCATATAGTCAGTCATACATATCATCATTAAAGTTCACAGGAAGCCTGTAATAGGTAATGTTTCCATTTCGGCCAAGGAGCAAACTGAAATTCAGATACTAAGGTCACAGAGTTGGAATGCGCACTCAGATCTGTCAGCATATGATTTTTTCATGACATCACTTAGCCAAAAAGACAAACTGAAAAACTTAACATCAGGAAGGATTAAGGGGAATGAGGTGGCTTTTAATTTCTTTTGGGTTAGATGTAATCTATATCTGCAGGGGAAAAAAGTGAGTGAAATCTCCTGCAGAAAGATGTTTGCATTCTATAAGACTGTTGACTGGGACAGTAGAAAGAGATGAGATTGCAAAATGTGCATTAAGCAGTATGTATTTTAGGTCACAATTTTTCTCAGACTTACTGATTTTTGAAAGTTATTTTTAAGGTTAACATCAATGTCTTTTAATCTGTAAAATGTAAAGCTATTGAAGAATCTTATTAAATTTTTAGGAAATCTAATTTAAAAAACCCGAAGTTTATTTCTGACCCCATCTGCATTCCTACTTTGTTCTTCAATTACTGCACCCATCATATTCCATCCATCCTAATCTCCTCTCTACTCTGATATCTCTACCACAAGGTGGGTTCCTCCAAGACTGAGACCATGTCTCATTCGTTGTTGTATCCATAGTAACCTGGACAGTGCCTGGAATTTAATAAGTGCTCAGTAAATGTTTACTGAATAAATAAACCAGCAATCCATAACAAAAGGATTCATCTTTCTGTTCCTAGTGTCTCTATTTCCAAAATGAAAAGATAGTATTATTTTCTTAGATTGCTTATCAAGAGTGTATGATATTTGCCCATACCCTGTTTACTGGAGATATGTGCCACAGACATAAAAGGGTTATTACGATGATTAGTAAGGGGGTAATTATTTTACATAAATTTTTATTCTGGTTAAAATCTTTTAAAAATCTAACCAATAAATTTCAGGAACGAAATCTAGGGTATTTGAGGTAATATGTAGTAGTAACCACCCTTGGGCTTTCAGGATTGAAGGAAAAGCAGGATACTACAGTAGAGATGAAAACTCTCTCTCACTAGGTGGCTCTCTTTCCCGTGAGTGGGCGGCACGTGTTGGTCCCGGCCGCAGGATTCGGGCCACTGTACTGCTGCAATCACTGCGCGTCACACTGCATCACACTGGGCGCTTGCAGCATGAGGGGCGTAGTTCATTTTGTTTCGTTAGTGACAATCTATCTTTGGGATTGGGATTGATTTCAAAGTAGGCTGCACTTTCGTTTCCTCCAAACGTACACATGATGTTCCAAATAAATATTGGTCAGGTCTTTTAATACATGCGGATTCGGGGCAGAATGTTGAAAGTGCCTCTTCAGCTAGCATGGAAAGGCAGCAGGAATCAGGTAGCCCAAATCAAACCAAACCAAAGAAGCCCGTTAACATCCGGACTTTAACCATCCAATGAGGGTTGCATTCCTGGAGCGTTTTATACCGTTACATATCCTAAAGTACTTTGGCATAGCTACTTACATGATTCCACAATACGAATCGAAAATATTGTAAAATGTCAAATAATTCTTTCAAGCCGTCAGGATGACGACTTCTCCAGCGATTTCTCATACACTATATTATTATTGACGCCATTCTTTATTTCTGCTTTTTAGCTCCAAACCTAACACAAAACACACATAATAGATATTCTAAAAGATTTGTTCTAAGAATCAAAAGTCTTTTCCTATACTCCTTTAATCGGACCTTCACCCCGAGGTATCGAGGTTCTTCTTGATACTGTTTTACCCAATGTTTTCCTCTCCAACCCCAAACATAGAGTGACAAGTTCTAAAACACTGCAGACTAGTGAGAGGAGGAAGGTCGCAGGGGGAGGAACTTGGAGGTCTGCCTGTAATGATCAAGCGGGATCC
The DNA here is from genome assembly GCF_027409185.1 of Cynocephalus volans. Taxonomy (NCBI): domain Eukaryota; kingdom Metazoa; phylum Chordata; class Mammalia; order Dermoptera; family Cynocephalidae; genus Cynocephalus; species Cynocephalus volans. Next base: position 142,859,588 of record NC_084467.1, read on the forward strand.
CCACTGGGGGGTGCCTCTAAGAGGGATGGCAAGTCAGTCTCTCCGCTCGTCCCCAGTGCTAAGTTCTCGAAAACCACTTGTTAGCCTGCTAGGATGTTCCGACCCTCACCCCGGCCTCTCGAGGCAGGCTCGTGGAAGCTTTGTCGCAGAGGGTGTATGTGAGGTGGGAGTAGACTTCGGGAAGAGGTCGACCCGCCAGCAGAAGTCGACCGTCCTGTCGCCAGGAAAGGGATTGCGGCTGTCGTGTCCCGTTCTCCTCCCTCAGGGACCCCGTCCTGGCGGGATCCCGCCTCCCAGAGCCCAAGGCAGTTGTGGGGAAACCCCTTGCCCTTTTTCGACGCCTGGCGCCGCCACCTCGCCCTCCCCTCTCCGACCCGCCGCCCGCCAGCCTTCAGGCCCTGCATCTTCTTCGCAGGCCCGGTTCTCTGCACGCCCGGCTCTGAGAGGAAACTATGGACGTGGTTCCCACCCGCGGGCGAGTGGAAAAGCCCACGGTGAATGCCTCGGGATCTCCCACAATTGCTGCAGGAAGAGGAAAGGGAGGAGGAAATGGACTTCAGGGCCTGGGAAAACTACCTCGATTCCCAATCTGGGGGAGGCCTTTAGATGGAGGAGAAGCCAAGGGGGAATCCTGGGCGGTTTCCCGGGAATCCATCCGCCAAGGGGAGGGTCACCCTGTCCGCACACAAGTTACTATGGCAATACAACCACAGCCTTCAGTTGCCATGGCAGCTGCTTATCCAATCCGATTGGTTTCCTTTCTCTGTCCCCCGGCTCCACCCTATCCCCCCTCCAACAGTCTCCTAGCGTGCATGGGGAGGGGCAGTAGAGAATAGGAGGGGATCTTTCGCGTCACTCCCTAGCGCGCGAGGGAAGACAAGAGTCGAGGGACTGGTGGGCGGAACTGTAGGAAGAAGGGGCAGCGTTTCCGGTGGGGAAGAGTGGAGGAGCGGAAAAAGGAAGAGAGAAATCGGGTGGAGTGGAAAGACGGGGGAAGACTTTAAGTGTAACTCGCGGTTGAGTTGGGCTCGATGTTCCAAGTGAGGCTGGGGTTGCCCCCTTGTGCGGGAGGACAAGGGTGGATTGGCAAGAAGCCTCCAAGCGCCACCAGCAGGTCGCTGAGCAGCCGCACAGGCTCCTCACAGCTCGCTGGTCCCAAGAGGGAGCACTACAGAGAGGCAGAAATCACCTGGAGGGACCGGCGCTGCTGAAGTCTCGCGAGAAGGGCCCCCCTACTTCCTTCCTCCGCTTCTCCCTCCTCTTTCCCCCGCCCCCTTCCCTTCTCCCTCCCCCACGCCCCTCCCGGGTCGGAGTGTCCCTGCGCCCCACGGGCCGGAGCAGCAGCTAGAGCAGCTTTCCCCGCTCCCTCCCCCTCGCCTCCCTCCCCCCCACCCCCCCGCCGAGCGAGGAGGAGCCGGAGGAGAGGAAGATGGCGGCGGCCGCCAGCACCCGCGGGGCCGCGGGACCGCTCCGAGGAGCCTGAGAGACCCACGGAGGCTTCGCGGGAAGACGCGGCGGCGGAGGATGAGCCTGCAGAGCGCGCAGTATCTCCGGTGAGTGCTGAGGCTGGCCCGGTACGTAGGGGGAGCGGGCCGAGGTTTGGGGCTCGGAGTAACAGACACAGAGGTGGTTTGTCCGGGGTGGTGGGGGACTTGCTTCGTTCTCTCCTTCCCGGACAGGGAAGCGGGGGCTACGAGGGTATCGCAGGAGGGGGCTGAGTGGGCTCACATGCCTGCATGGGTGCTCAGCCACCGCCGGCCGGGCTGAGGTCCAACGAAGCGGGTCCGTCCTGGTGCGAGGAGAGAGGTTGGGGAAGCGTGAGAGTGTGCGTGCGCGCGCGCCCAGGACCTTGGGCTCGCCGGCGAGGGGTAGGGAGAGACGCACGGGGAGGCGGCGGCTACCCCCAGTGGAGGTGGATGTGGAGGAGTCTGACCTCCCGGCGGGGGAAGGTGGGGTGGCGTGGGATTGGCTGGAGCCATGCATGAGGAGAGGACGGGGTGGAAGTCTGCACACCTGGGGTGTTGGGAAGATCCGGGAGGGCGGACAGGAGGAGGAGACCGCAGGAAACTGGAGTATGTTCTTCATTTTCGGGTTGGGAGTACTGAGAGATAATGTCATCTGTATATAGTTGACAGGGTGGGGGTGGGGGTGGGGGAGCTGAAGAAGGAATGGATGGGGAAGTGAGGAAAGAGGGAGGTCTATGGACAAGGTTGGGTTCCCCAGAAGAAACTAGGTTAGCATCAGTGGAGACGGAAGATACCATTCTGAGAGTCGTGTGCATTCATTAAGAGTAGTGTAGGGAACTTGTGTGTCGGAGGTAGAGTGACGCATGGGTACTTAGTGTGTGTGTGTGTGTGTGTGTGTGTGTGTGTGTGTGTGTGTGTGTGTGTGTGTGTGTGTGAGAGAGAGAGAGAGAGAGAGAGAGGTGTGTGAGATGTGTGTCTGCGGTGGGGGAAGGGCGGAGATTGATGCACTTTTCAGGAAGGAGAAGATGCAGATACATTGGAACTTAGTAGATGATAGCGAGACTATATGGAATGGAAAGACACTAGCTATTGTGCAGCCAGAAAGGTTCTGTGGAAGCTGAATACGAACTTGAGATAGAGGTAAAGAGGGCCAAAAATCTTGATGGCAGAGAAAAATGTGGTTGTTAGAGCCTGAGATTAACTGGGAAGTTACTGCTTAGAAAAGGGGAAGACCTTAAAATGGGTCCTTTTTGCCTTTGAGGAGCAGAACTAAGAAAGGCAGGCCTTATGGGAAGATGTGAAAAGAAGGTGGTTTCATACCTTGCCTGGGAAGGAACTGGATGGGGTCTGAAATGAGTGGAAAAGTCATATTATTTGTTTAGCAAAGTGAGAGTATTGATGTGTGAGTGGATCCCCATATATATATATATATATATATTGCAAGGGAAGGTATGTAGTTACATGATACATAGAGCGGCTATTTTACTTTTGAAAGCAGAAATAGTTTTATTGAGCAGAGTATGGAGAGGAGAAAATGGTGAGATCTTTGAACTAAGCTTGAATGCCTGAGTTTAACACGGCATGTATGCCCAATGACCATAGGACAGTTGGAATGATATCTGTATGTCGAGACCCTTTTTTCTCCTTTATTATCTCTTTATTGTTTAATAGCAGATAAACTTAGTAAATACAACTATGGCAAAGATTTATAGTTGATGCTGTAGAAAAATATAGGAACCATCAGGATAGTCCTTAATCTTAAGGGATTTGCAGTTTGATTTTCTATTAGGCAAGTAAATTAATAACAGCACAGTATATAATATGGTAACTACCGTAAAAGATACCAAGTGTTACAAGTCCAAAGATGGGGCTTATGTGAGCAATTGGGGGGAAATCAGGAAAGGATTCCTTTGTTCATTTGCTCATTCTTACACTTATGATTCATCAGTCGTTTTGTTGATCACCTGTATGGGAGGCATTGTACCAAATGCTGAGAATAGAAAAGTAAGGACTCCACCCTCCTACGGAGCTTACAGTTAGGCTTCTAGAAGAAATTCACACTTAAGATGAACAATATTCTGATAGGTGTGGATTGAGAAGAGGGGATTCCAAATGGAAGGAAGCTGAGCAGAGATATGTAGATGGGGAGGTTGGGGGGGAGGGAGGTGTTCTGTCCAGTTGGACAAGAACATAGGGTGATAACAGCTAGAAAAGCTTAGATAGAGTTGTATAGATTATCAAGTTTGACCCCCTTTTACAGTTGAGGGAAGCGAGCCCAAAGAAGTTAAAATTGTTGAGGATCACGAGGCTGGTATGTGGAAAGTGTAACTCAGATGCAGGTCTTCTAACTTTAAATCAGTTATACTGTGCCGCATGTTTGTGTTCTTCCATTCTTTCTATAAATATGGACTGAGACCTTACTGTATTCTAGGCTCTGAGGATACACTGATGAACAAAAGGGTGAACATGGGATGGTATAGTCTAGTAGAAGGACACAGCCAATAAACATGAGCAGATAAATATATATTGGGTGGTCACAAGTCCCAGGAAGAAACACAAAGTAAGACAGGGATGTACTGTTTTATATAGGCCAGGTGATCAGAGAAAGCCTATTTGATAAGGTGATCATAGTTAAGAGAGTTTTGAATATCATGATCCTTAGTTTATAGTTAAAATGGGTAGACAGTGGGGAATCTGAGATGATTTGTTAGAAGGGAATTCACATGTTCATAGCTATGTACTAGGAAAATGAATCTACTTGTGTAATGTATAGTGGACTCTTCGGGCCAGAAATAAGGTAGTGGCAGGGGGCTAGAAAGGTGTGATGAAAAGCAGACTGGGAGAGTGCTGGCACTTTTATTGGGAATATCAGTGGGCTTTGAGGGCTTCCGTGTTAATATATATTGTATTTCATAAGTACATGGTAGGGAATACTTATCCTTAGGTTGTGGAATCAGTGGTAAACAGCTTGAGATGAATTTAGTTCTTTGAAGAAGGAAGAAAAGAAAAAGAATGTACACAATGTTTAAATAACCTATATTTTCCAGTTAAAATTGAGCAGGCAAAATAGGGGCGGCATAGGATGTGGAGTCCCTTAAAGATTCCTGAGAGCCAAAATTGTCTCAATCTTGTGTGTCTGTCCTAAGTAAATTAAGCAAGTCTTAGGGCTAATAGTAATCTGGGACTGAGGGGGAAGGGGGATGGGTAATAAAGGCTTGCACCAGCCTGAATTTCCCTCCTCCTTTAGATAGTCATTCCATTTAAAGTCTGCTGTGGGGAGACTAGAGAATATCTTCAGGGAAGCATTATGTTCACTTTCTTTGAAAATAGAACTGTTGGTTTTTATAGACAATTTGGGATGATGTTGGGTATTGCTGAATGAGTGTAGTTGGGAGTAAGGAGTTGTTATTTGTGACCTTTACTTTAGGAACAGGTTTCTTGCCTACCTTTGTCAATGGTGGAAGACCATGACTGGGCAGTTTTTAAACTGCATAGCTACAGATCTTCCCTCATGTAGATGAAAATTAGTTTTGTCTCAGCTGAATTTTAATTTAATTTAGAGTAAATGAGCTGAGGTGTTTGGCACTGAAATGGTGGGGTGGTGGGAAACCAGGGAGCAAGATGGCAGTTTCAAAAGAGTGAGAAATGAGGATAGCTTCAGTAAGACCAAGAAAGAGGGAATTCAACATCAAGGGAACTGAAGTACTCTCAAGTTGTAGAAATAGAGCAGAGATGAAAGGAAGAAAACCTAACCTCTGTATGGAAAAGAAGGTGATATTCTGGGCAAGAAAGGATAATGAGATTTTTTTTTTTTTTAATTAGAAGAGAAGTGATATTTTTTGTAATAGCAGAGTGACAAGAGTCCTTTTCTTACATTTTATAAAAATAAGAAATGGTCTTAGATGTGGGGGTTCTAGGCTGAATAGCATTGGGAATTTATTACTCAAATTGAAGAAAAATTCAGAGTATTTTCTCTTGGTTTATGACAAAAGGAAAGATTTTTTTTTTTTTTTTTTTTTTTTTTTTTTTTTTGTCGTTTTTTCGTGACCAGCACTCAGCCAGTGAGTGCACCGGTCAGTCCTATATAGGATCCGAACCCGCGGCGGGAGCGTCGCCGCGCTCCCAGCGCAGCACTCTACCAAGTGCGCCACGGGCTCGGCCCAAAAGGAAAGATTTTAAAAGACCTTGGCACCTCTGTTGAGTAAAAGGAAAAAGGGTATATGGAATACAGTTCATTTGGTGGGAGTGGGAGAAGGCTGAGGATATGCTATAGATGACATTGTAGGTGAGGTATAATATCATGCTTTAAAATAATGGCATTTTGAAAGAATAGAAATATGGAAATTAACATATCAAAGTTGGAAAAGCATGGTTGGGGGAAGAAGCATTAAAGTACCAGACAGAGAAGACATCATCAAAGTTGTTCTGGAAAATAAGAAAGTAGAATAATCATAGCCATAGGGAATACTAGTCAAATAGGTCAAATCCTGTTCTAAAAGGTGGCACAAGTTCCAATGAATGACATCTGCCTACACTTGTGGGAGGTACTGTTCGTACTCTGTACTCCCTCCCACTTTCCTCCTTTCCTTCTTTCATTATTCTCTTTTTGTCTTTAATTTCTCCCTATGCTGTAGGTGTTCAGTGAGATCCACTTGAAGTTGTTCCCTGTTGTTAGACCCCTTTACAAGAGAGGTTCACAATTTGTCCATTTTGTTAAGTTCTTTTGCATGATACCTCTGTAGTGAAGAGGCTGTATTCCAATAGCACTCTTTTTTTTTCCAGAAACTTTGTTACCAGAGGTAGAAATGATATAACAGCCACAGAGTTGTTTTCTGAGATAGCAGAAAAATGGTTTTCATTCAAACAGGAATTAAAATATCCAGTATATTGTAATATAAAATGTGTCACTGTAAATCTTGGGAGTGAGAAATAAAGGGAGGGGATGAGACTGGATAAAAAGCCTTATCCTAGCCTGGGGAGAGGAACAGGAAAGGTAGTGGGAGCACTAGGAGGAATATATAACTAAATAGGATGGGTCTAGGTTCTAGAAGAAACTGGTAATACCTGGCTGGGTAGTCACTGGTGGGAGGGGAGGGACAGGATGGGAACTCTCTGTAGTTTATTCTCAATTTCTCCATAAACCTAAAACTGCAATAAAAAGTCTATTAAAAAAAACCCCATCCTATAGCATGTGCTAATATTAATCCACATGGGCCATGAGGTCTTTTTCCCCTTGCCCCATCTCCTCTTCCCACTATGCATGTCCTTTACAGGATATAAAGTAACTTTGGTCCCAGAAAATCAGCTAAACATGGCTGATTTACCAAACATGGTAAAATTATTTGAAAGGAATGACTGTCTCTTGAGGCTTATAAGACTTTGCTGTAATGGTGTTAATAGTGTATTACCTGCTTGGATATTGACTGGCTAAATTATTTTAGTCGTTAATTTCTGTTTCCCTTGTGGTTTCAATTGGATTCAAAATGTATACTTCCTTTGTTTCATTTCTTTGCTACCTTCATGGTAGAAGAAGCCATTGCTGAGGTTTCTGTTGTTGCTTTTTTTTAAATTTTTTTTTATTTTTTTTTTCGTGACCGGCGCTCAGCCAGTGAGTGCACTGGTCATTCCTATATAGGATCCGAACCCGCGGCGGGAGCGTCGCCGCGCTGCTAGCGCAGCACGCTACCGAGTGCGCCACGGGCTCAGCTTCTGTTGTTGCTTTTAAAGGATATGTTATAACATCTGGACCCACTAGCTAGCAAGTTTCTCATGAGGCAGTTTTGGACTGATGAGTAGTTCAGTTTGACAGGGCCAGTTTGTGTTTTATATTGGAGAAAAATTATTGCAGGCTCCAGCTAAATCTCTACTTGGCTAGCCTTTCAGATTTTTATTGGTGGCATTAATGAGTACCTGAAAGTTTAGGTGGGTTAGTTTAACTGATTGATCTTGTTCAGAGAATAAATTATTAAGCAGATGTTCTGCAGAAAGTGGATTGTTGATCCGTATGTAGGTATCTTGGCAGATAGTCATCATGTACTCGTATTGCCATTTCAGTTTTGCAGTCAAGCTATATGTTAATTTAGTTACTGTATTGCTGTGAGTAGACTTATCAATAGTCTGGGAGATTGTAACTAACAGAGGCTAATCAGCATTTATAGGTAAATATAGGAATGGAGTTTTGGCTACCCTCACTTACCCACGTGGTAAGTGAGAACTTGTAACCAATTCCTTTCTTGTTAGCATTAAGTGGAGCTGCTTAGGAAGGCTGTTTTTACTCTCCCCTAGACCCAGTTTTCAGTCAGTGGGAAGAGGAGGTAACTACTAATTGTTTAAGAAAACTTAGGAATCTCAGGTAGACTAAGTAGCAACTTTGGATTTTTTTCTTGTTTGTTTCATTTAAAACAGGGTTTCTCAACCTTGGCACTTATTGACATTTTGGGCCAGATAATTCTTTGTTGCGGGGGGTTGTTTTGCATTGGAGGATGTTCAACAGCGTACCTGGCCTTCTCCCATTAGATGACAGTATCATTCCCCCATTTGTTACAACCAAATATGTCTCACACATTGCCAAATGTTCCCTGGAGGTGCAAATTTCCCCCCAGTTGAGAACCACTAATTTAGGAAAGATATATTGTTTATACACAGCATAGGTTCATTTTCTGGTTTCTTCCTCCACTAAACCACAGATTATTTCTTAAGCTTTCTTCTCCGTTTTCTCTTAGGCAGTAATAGGATAGTTACCATGTTCAGACTTTACCCATAAACACTTATACATATTTTAATTTTTTTGTTCTGTGTTTTATTTTACTGGCAGTTATTGAATACTTACTATGTGCAGAACATAAATTATAGGGGCTTTGCCTATGGCAAATTCAAAGATACTGGAGAAAGACATTTAACTAACTGTAATAGCAGGTAAACTGGTAAGCACTATCGTAGAGAAACAAAAGTACTGTGTGAGTATAGGGAAGAAGTTTATTGCAACAGGCGTGGAGGTGGTGGTAGGAGGGTTTCTTAGAGGAGGTGAAATTTGATCTGAGAGTCGAAAGATGGATGAGACTTTAAAAAGTGGATCCTGGGCAAATTAGCATTTCAGGCAGTAAGAACATCTCCTGGCTCCTTTATTCCAAATAGATTTTTAAAAATTTTGCTCACTCTCATTTAATGTATGACATTAGCATTCTGACTAGGCCTTTCTAAGTTTTTCTTAGAAAATTAGCCTGAAAATTAGTCTTTAGCACTGACTAATGCTATAATTTTACACCTCTGCCTTCTGGACATTCTGAAGTTTAGAAGTCTTACTCTCATATCAAACCGAACACTCTTAAAAGTAAACTCTTGGCTGGCCAATTAGTTCAGTTGGTTAGAGTGTGGTGCTGATAACACCAAGGTCCAGGATTTGATCTCCATACCAGCCAGCCACCAGGGGAAAAAAAAGGACACTCTTTATTCTTTCCCTTCTCCCCACTCTACTATGTTTTCTCCTTTTCCTCACTGGTGCTGCTATTTGCTCCCCGCCCCACCCCGCCTCCCCATTCAGGTTTAAATGCTTGCAGTCAGTTTTCAGTTCTCCCAGTTTTCTTACTCTCTCTTACACTTACAGTATTTTGGAAATGTTGCCTTCCTTTGGAAATGTCTCCCCTTTTTCATTGCCGGTGCTGTCAGCTTTATACCCATACTGTTGAAATACTCTTCCAACCTTGCCTGAAGTTCTCGCAGTAATAAAAAGAAAGAATTAACTTTGGAGTTTAAACACTGCTCACTACTTTCTCTGTTTTTGGATTAACAACATCTCTGGGTCTTGATTTCTTAATCTGTAAAATGGAACATTAATCTCATAAAATTGCTGTCAGTGTTGAAATAACAAAGATTTACATGTGTTTAACAAACTACTTCTCTTTCAGACTCTACCACCTGTCCCTTTGCCAATTAATCTCCTGTTTCTACATTGATATTCCTGAAAAAGTATTTGTATATGACTTTCCCTTCCTTAAAATCCTTAATCTGGCATTGTGGGTTTTCAATAAAATGACTCTTGTTTGCCTCTGCCATGTGGTATCTCCTTACCCTTTGATAGGAACCAACTGCTTTAGCCAGAGTAATCTGCTCTGTGTCTTCTAAACATGGCATATCCATTTCTGCCTAAATCTCTCTGCCCATGCCATTTCCCCTGTTGGAAGTGCCATCCTCCACTAGTTTAGCTTAAGTGTCACCTTCTTTGTGAAGACTTCGTTGTGTACTCTGGTGATTTCTGCATTCTTTGAACCCAGTAGCATTTCCTGTCTCTGAGTCATTTGGTACTTATAATTTCTTAATTTTGTAATGATCTCTTTTTTTATATGTGACTTATCTGTGCACCTAGATCATGATAGAGAAAGTGTCTCAGCACTTTTCAAATGCATAGTGTGCATAATAGATGTTAGATAAAATTTTCATGCTTTTGTTTTACTTTTGCAAAACATTTAGGAATACTTACTGTATGCCACTGGTAGGCTCTGGGAATATAAAAATGAGTGAACTGATTCTTGTTCCTTAGGATAGTGGTCCCCTGGAGGTGACACATGTTGCACAGATATTTCAAAGGGATGCCATCTACTGAGTATACTGAGGAACTTTTCCTGCCTGGGAGAGTTCAGAGAAAACTTCTGGAATTGAACACCTGAGTTCAGTTTTAAAGGATGAGTATGATTAGCCAGGTGCAAAAAAAGAAGGGAATAGTATAGCAGGCAGAGGAACAAAACGAGTAGATGTCTCAGGGCTATGTGTTTGAGAAACTCTAAAAAAAGTTTAACTTTAGGAACGATTGAGAGTTCTGTTGATGCAAACATCATGTTCAGATGAGACTGGCAGTCAGGTTATGTCAAGTAAATTAAAGAGATTTTGATTAATCCCGGTCTCATTCTTCATTCCCTTTGAGATTCTCTTTCAACGAACTTGGTCATTAATCTTAAGAGAGCAATTTGTACGAGTGTTTGAGTGACTCGTGTTTGTTGTACACATTCCTACTGGAACAGGGAGACACAAGAGAAATGTTTATGCAGTGCCTATAATACTTCCTTTGAGATACATAAAGATTTAGATTTCCTTCCCCTACTTTTGTAAGTAGCCTCATCTTAGGTAAAAATTAGTTATTTGGGACATTATTAAATTATTATATGGGAGAACATGAGAGTTATAATGAATACAAGTAATTCTGAAAACAACTTTGGGTTGACAGGACTTATTTTATATAGAGTCCTCGCCTCTTCAGCTAAGGAGACAAGGATGGAGGTTGAGGTGAGGGAAGGAATAGTTCTGTGCATTAGGGGGAAACATCAGAAAGCTTTAGTTACTGAGATTAAGTGGAGTCTCTTTGGATTTAACTTTTTCAAGTCTGTTAAAGAAAAAGAACTTTGCAGACTCCTTTTGATGATAAGCATTTTGTTCTCACAGTTCTTGATTTCTGTGGTGTCTAATCTTAAATGAAAAGCATTATTCCAAAGTCTGTCATGTTTAAGTAACTGTACTGATGTAGTAATATCCTCAGTCTGTTTCCTAAAACTCTATGGGTTCACAGACTGCAGAAGTTGGGTACTTTTTCCTTTCCTACTCTTCCCAAAGGCACAGTATTTCAGTGTTATGTTAGTTGGGATACGGTATATTAGAATGTGTTTTACTAGTACTGCCTCTTAGAGAGGTCATGTATTATTATTCAGTTTTTTTAATCAGGTGATTACTTAAACAGATTTTCTTTGAGATACTGTACAGTGGTGAAGTAATTAGTAGTGAGTAGTGAGATTCAAAGTAAAATGCAGCTAGAACATGGTATTCAAAGAAAACATTAAAGATTGCTTACTTGAAAAAATTTTTATTACTGGTCAAAAAAGATAAAAAGCATAATGTTAAGAGAACCATCACAGGATAAATTTGAGTATAAAAGAGTATCTTGTGGCTTCTGCAGAGTTTTTTGCTGTGTGTACATACACAGCTTGTGTAATATATTTTAAAGTGAAATTGTACTTTTAATTTCTAATTCTATAAAATTCATATTTCTCAAATTCTGCTTAATTTAAATAACCAAAATGACAATGTTATTTGTTTGCCTGAAATAATCATTAGTTTTGTTTTTTAATGAAAAAAGGACAGGACACATTAAGAAGCACAACTTACATGATAAGGTATATTGATCATAAATTCTGGTTTATAAAAGGAAAGAAAAGAAAAGAAAATGTAACAGATGAATCACTTTCTTTTTATTTTGTGTTTTTTTTCCCGAGATTAATTGCTTTCTAATTTAAAAAGATAGTTTATTAATTCAGTTGCCTGTAGACCAATACACAGGAGTCTTTCCGGCTTCCTTATGTCTTAGGAAACATGAGATAGCAAGTTGAATGAACAAGGTCTTTAAATTAAGACTGGCCTAGTTTGTATTTAGGTTGTCCTAAGTTCAGATCCTTGCTCTGCTATGTACTAGTAATGTGACATTGAACCTCTCTAGTTTTAGTTTTGCAATCTGTAAAATGACAGTGATAGGATTACTGGGAGAATTAGATGAGAAGATGTATATATATGAAGTCCGGCATAGTTCCAGGTGGGTAAAGAGCTTAGATTACTGCATTGATTTAATTTTCTGCATTCTGAATATATCAGTATTTAATTTATAAACTTGCTAATGTTGTCTTTGAATTGGGTGGGAGCAGTTTTGCTGTAAATGGCTGTAGGGTAGTTGAGGGGTCTTTACTGTGAAGTGGACTACTTTATTCCTCAGGGGTACCATTTTACCTTTTATTCCTGTTTTATATTTTTCAAAATGCTTTTATTTTTTTTAAAAAAGATGACCGGTAAGGTGATCTCAACCCTTGACTTGGTGTTGTCAGCACCACGCTCAGCCAGTGAGCTAACCGGCCATCCCTATATGGGATCCAAACCCATGGCCTTGGTGTTATCAGTACTGCACTCTCCCGAGTGAGCCACGGGCTGGCCCCAAAATGCTTTTATATAATTGTCTTAAATGTACGCAATAACCTTGCATAATTGGATTGGCATTTTACAGAGAAGGAAAATTAGACTCAAGGTACCTAATTAGAGGCAAAGTTAGTATTGGCCTTAATCTGCTCCCTCGTTGTCCACTGCACACACTTGGACAGTGACCTTAAAAATGAAAAGTTTCCCTTTAGGTATCCACATTTGCCATTGATGTTGTCAGGTGGTGTAATATATTTAATTTAAATGGTTCACAATCAGGTAGCTGCAAATTCATGTATTAAAAAGCATATTTTTTAAAAGTTACTTTATATTTCTTAAAATTTCAAGTGCTGATACAGATCTGGTTCTTACCACTTTTAGAATCCAGGAGAATAATATATACTTATTTTAAAAAATGAAACATGAATGAAACAAAAAAACCAGAAGTTGGTAAGTGTGATCATCTGACAGTGAAAGAGTGTTAACTGCTGCTGGTACAGCAGTCATAAGTCTAGACTGTTCCAGGCACTCAGGAATGATGGTCATATTGCTGTCTAGGGTTGTATAGCTTTCTCGTCATTTTTTATATGTACATAAACTTATCTACATACTTGCGTATTCATATGTATGTACCTACTTTAGAAAACTGGGATTGGGCTATATCATATGGTTTTGTAATTTCTTTTCACTTAACATTATCAAAGACATGTTCATAATTATATATCTGTAGCATCATTGAAAACATCAGCATACTGTTCTGTTGTATGGAAGTACTGTAATCTTTTAAACTGATTTCCTAACAGTAAAAATCTATGCTGTCTCCAGTACTTTATTATTGTAAAAAATGTTGCAGTGAGTATCTTGTACACATATATCCCTTTGTACATCTATTTGAGAGAAAGTGTATTCACATTTAAAAATACTTTGTTAGGTGTGGTAGGCAGAATAATGTACTCTACCTCGTCCCCAAGGATGTCCACATCCTAATCCCTGGAACCTTTGAATATTATTTTACTTGGTAAGAGGGAATTAAGGTTGCAGATGGAGTTGATGTTGCTAATCAGCCTGACTTTAAAATAAGTAGATTATAGTGGATTATCTGGTGGGCCAATGTAATCACTTCCTTTAAGTGTGGAAGATGGGGGCGGAAGCTTTAGAACCAGAGAGATGGCATCCTTCTGGCTTTGAAGATGAAAGAGAACAAGGAGCCCAGGAATGCAGGCAGCTTCCAGAACCAGGAAAAGATCAAAAACAGGATTCACCCCTAGAGCCTCCAAAAAGCAATGCAGCCACGATGACACCTTGATTTTAGCCAACTGGTACCATTTTGGACTTCTGACTTTCAGACTTGTAAGATAATAAATCTGTGTTGTTTTAAGCCACTAAATTTGTGGTAATCTGTTACAGCAACAATAGGAAACTAATGCAGTAGATACTGCCATAAAACACCAGAAAGTTTGAACTGTTTATTCTGGCCCTAGCAGTGTTTAAAAGCACCTGTTTCCACACATCCACACCAGTACTGAGGGTCTCATGCATCTCACTTTTTTAAAGCAGAGCCCTTGATATCTTTACCTGCATTCCATGTGGGCAAACCTATCCAGTACAATAGCATCTCTCAGAATGTATTCTATTGAACATGAGTTCACTGGGATATTCATAGGTGTTACAATTACCAATATTTCCAAGGCAAAATAAATTTAAGAACACTGGGTTAAATTGGATTATTTACTGTAGGACTTCTCCTTAGCTTGTGATATACTATATTTATTATGAACCTCCAAGAGGGAGATGTAGTTTGTTGTTTCCAAAGTTATGTTATATTTCACAGGATCAATATTTTCTTGGAATGCTCTTTTGAAAATGCTGCTCTCCTATTTCAGTTCTTTCACTTCTTTACCTTTCTCTTAATACATTGTCCTTCACATATGCCCATATCATACCTTAGACTTTGTCATTTTTTAGAACTCTTCTACCTTTAAAATCCAAAATTCACCCCTTCTATTCTGACTACAGCCTCATGTCCATCATTCTAACTGCTTCTGATTAAGACTTCTAGTGCACTGATTCCTCTTCCTTTTTCTCTATTAGTCCCTTCCTACTTTTCCCTTTTCTTCCTCCTCCTTTCTTTGCTCTTCCTTCCCACTCTTCTTTAGACATCACTTTAATTACTGTCTTACCAGTACTTTTGGTTCCCTTGTCCCATTGTCCTTGCAGCTCAGTTCTTTGGGAAAATCCAACACTGAATGATTCTGACGGTATGCCTCTTTGGGTATTATGGGTAGCCCTGCTGGAAAAAAAATCGTAAAGACTGGCCAATGCTGTTTAAATGTGTAGTTTTCCACTTCAGTATCTGTTAGTTCTTTTTTCTCCCTGGTTTGCCCACTTCTTTATAGTAGCTATTTTAAGCTTTTACTATTTTCTTGAAGCTTTACTACACTTAGCAGATGGCCTTTACAGTAAACATAAAATAAAAGACTTTTGGTGGGATTGATCTGCTTTCTCCTCCCTCCTGCACTAGTCCTTGACGCCATCCCACTTCTCAGAATGGAGGTTTCTTTCCTCCAAATGAAAGTTGCAGTCTCTGTTTGCTCTGGCTCTCACAGTATTTTTTATATTTATCTTCTTTCTCTGTACTGGAGTTTCATCATAAACATTTAAACAAGCTCCCCTTAATCTGTCATTCTTCCCTAGCTGTGTTCTATCATTTGTTTTCCCCATTTATCACCTTAAAAATGTGGTGTATACAGACTCTACTTCTTGAATGCCCATTGCTGTCCGCCCTTACCACTCCACTGAAACTGTGCTTGCCCATGGACTTTTTGTTACCATCTGTTTTCTCTGCAGCATCCAAGATTTCTTCCTTTTGCCTCCCCATCTACAAATTAATTGAGCACAGGGACTGTTTTGTTAACAGTTGTATCCTGAAGGCTTCTGCAGAGTCTGGAACACAGTGGAAGCTTAGCATATATTTGCTGAATACTCATTCAAAGAATGTGTTATGCATTTCAGTTTGCTTACGTTTGTTATGACTTTTTGCTCTGGCCTTGTTTATGTTTTCGTGGGTTTCCCTGTTGCCTTTTTTTTTTTTTTTTTTTTTTCCCTATTTAACTATTTGGATTTGTCTAGTACTCTTTCTACTTGTCTTTTCCTTGTTATGTTCAGAATAATTCTGATATGGAAAGCTGTTACCTCATGTGATTTACTTTATCAATTTGTTACTTTCCTTTCAAAAGTGAAGCTATGGTATCAGAAAGTTTAGCTTGATACTCCAAATGCAAATGAGAGTTTTGGCCAAGTTGAGCACTTAGATTGATTTAACAGCAAGGCCTCTGCTTCCTCACTTCCCTGGGTTTGAATACTGAGTGTGAGACCTTGGATAAGTTACCTAATTCTTTTGATTCCAGTTTCATTACTGGTAAAATGGAGATAATATGTTTCTTAGGGCTTGACAAGGAATACAGGAGATAATAGAGTAAAAGTTCTTAGCAAGGTGCCTTGTGCTTCGTAAAAGAAACCAATCAGCGGAGTTTTTGTTATTAATATTAGTATGTTATTTGGTATATAAAAACCTCACGTTCTTATGGAGCAGTTGTCCTATATCGTCTTTATTGGATTTCTTTAGTTTTCTTCTTTACTTGAATGTACGTATACAAAGTTCTGAAGTAGTAATAGGACCACTGGATCAGGGACAATCCTTTGACTATATGTGCATTTGACTTATGGCCATTTAATTTTATTCTTCTCAGAGGACTAGGAATAGAACTTCTTGTAACAGTTTATTTAGGTGACTGGTTTTAAAGAAATTGGGGTATGTGAGAAACGTTCTCACCCGTCCAATGCCAAAAGATGGACACGGAGACATGAGGTGTGGCGAAGCAAGACTTTAATGGTGGTCTTGCAAGATTGCGTGTCTAATGAACCAGGCACACCCCAAAAGGTTACATCGAGCAATTTATTCCCTAGTGCGCAAGTCCCTCCCCCAGTTTCTCATTAGTTGAGTACTATGGATTGTACAATCTTCCTGAACGTTGCCTAAGTTTTATTACTTCCTTATAAAGCATTTATGGTCTCCTTCCCTCTGGCAGAAAGGGGTGGAATCAGGACAAGCCCATGAAAAAGGCCAGTTGGAAGTCCTGAGGAGGAAGAAGAACCAGGAAGTAAAAAGAACAAGGTGACCAGCCACCATCTTGAGAAGTCACTATAGGGAAAGTGCACTTTCAGGGACTATCACACCACAAACAAGTTAGTCAAGCAACCGTTGTTAAGCTATTCTTGAAAATGAATCATGGGCTACTTTCCCACAGGGTACTAAGGATACCATGATCGATGTTATAAACCATCTTAAGGGAAACAAAATAAGCCTTAGAAGACTAGTCTATCTAAAAGCACCATTTCAGGAAGAAGATAAATTTGTTTTCAAAGAGGAACATCGTGACCTAGACGCTAATGTGCAAGTTGTGTGGGGAGGAATGTAAGGACATAGGCTAGAGAGGGGGTCAGGTGACAGATTATGAAACTCATTGCAGTTTGAGTTTGGTCCTGAAAGCCCTGGCAAGTCATAGGAGTATTTTAAATAAGAAGTGATAGAACCAGAGGAAGAAAGCCCATACTAGTGAATTGGAATAAGTGAGTAATTAGGAGGCTCCAGATGAGAAATGACTGTGGCCCAGACTGCGTGACTAATGGCATATATTTCATCTTCATACACAAACCCTGTTGAAGTAGGTGCTTTTCTTGATAAAACATGTTACTTTTCTTTGGTTTTATATCCAAATGTGGACATAATTTCTTTTTTAAGATTACTCATTTCAGATCCCCATATTCCCATGGTAGAAATGAGAGAACAATTTAGAATCTGGGAATTTTGGCCGTGTGTTGTAAAAGTGAGTTTGAAAATGATATAATGTGATACCAAGCTAATAAAATAGCTATAAAGGACAAAACAAACTTTTTCCTCCTTTACTTTCACTCAAGCCAGCGCAGCGCACCACACTTCTGTGACCGGATGTGTGAGAGTTTTTCTCCATATATTAACCGAATTCTCCAGTGGCCAACAACTGGATATCCTATAATTCAGCTCAGTTCTGACACTGTCTACCTGGAGACAGTGTCAGATCTCACAGGTTGAAGGTGCATCCCACAAGACTGTCCCCACTTTAGACACTGATCACAAGTAGTAAGTTCTCACCTAATACCTCTGACCAACCAGCCATAAATTGGGGTTCCCATAACCCCCCTCCTTGTGTTTGGTAATTTGCAAGGTGGCTCATAGAACACAGGGAAACACTTTACTTATGTTAACCAGTTTATTATAAAGGATATTGTAAAGGATATAGATGAACAGCCAGATGAAGAGATGAATAGGACAAGGTATGGAGAGGTGCAGCGCTTCCATGCCCTCTCTGGGTGTGTCACCCTTCCAGCACTTCCATGTGTTCAGCAACATGGAAATTCATCAAATCTTTGTTGTTCAGGAGTTTTTATAGAGCTTGATCCCAGAGATCAGCAGGTGGAGCTGAAATTTCCAGTCCTTTAATCACTTAGTCTTTCTGGTGAGCAGCCCCATCCTGAGGCTATCTAGGGGCCCCACCCTAAGTTACCTCATTAGCATAAACTCAGGTTTGATTAAAAGGGACTCATGAACAATCTTGGGCCTCCATATCTGCAGGTTCCACTTTCTTGGATTCAACCAACCCAGATTGAGAATTGAAAATACCTTATACCAATATCATATACTGTATTTGTGGGCTGCAGAACCAGTGGATTTGTAGGACTGACTTTTCATAAACGTGTTCCATGGGGCTGACCTTGGGACTTGAGCATTTGTGGGTTTTGGTATTTTTTGGGATATGGGGGATCCTTGGAACTAATTCCCCAAGGATACTGAGGAAGGACTGTGACAAGATACTCCTATCAGGAACTTCCAAGGGTTTTAGGTGCTCTGTGATAGGAATTGGGGACAAAGACCAAATATATTTCATATTATACCACATTACCCCTAAAGTTTTCTGCTTTTCAGTTAGTTACTGCCACTGTTTCTTTCTTTTTGGGGGGAGGGGAGCAGCTGGCCAGTACAGGGACCCAAACCTGTGACCTTGGTGTTACAAGGCTGTACTCTAACCAATCCACTGTTTCTTTATATGTGAAATAATGATTAGTCTTTCCTCTCCACTATTTTTGGCACCTGGTTTGAAGCCACAGGTGATGGTAGCTCTCAAATGTGTCACCAGAGTAATCCTCTCCTCTTAAATCCTAACAGGGAATTGCTTTCCTTCATATAAAGATTATATCTTCTTCTTATAAAAGTAAATCTTTACTATTTTTTTGTTGCATTTGGGAAGTGTGTGCAGTATATCCTGATGTGGTCGTATATATCCTTTAATATAAATCGTTGTAAAACTTTAAAAGGGAATCCTGAGTTAATATTCTTCATTTTAAATTCTTTTGGTATGTTATATTATGATTTTAGAAATAATGTTTTTAGGAATCATTTAGACCTGTTTGTTGTTTGAAAGTCTTCTTAATGATTATGCTCTTAGACTCTCTGCCATATGGATCCTGGGTTAGCATCCGTTTACCTATAATCTGGCAGACACTGACTTACTTTTGTTTTTTTCAGTTCTGACATTAAGGCTTGCATGTAGAGTAGCAGTAAGGAATGATAATTTTATAGAGAAGGTCTGTTTGTATGTTCTTTGGACACGATTAATACCAGTAATAGCCAGTGCTTACAATTATTTTGTGTCATATACCATTCCAAACATTGTAAGTATATTAACTCTTGGAATCCTCATAGCAGTATTATGATGTATATACCACTATCGCTCTGTTTTACAGATAGGCAAACAGGTGCAAAATAGTTAAGCCCAGTGTCAAACACAAAGTGGCAGAGCTGGGTTTTGAACCCAGGAGTCAGGTTCCAGAATCCATGCTTTCAACCATGACTCTATCTATAGTTTTCTATTATATGCCTAGGATTATAGGACTTTGTTTTTATTTTATTTTTTGTTTATATGCCTAGGATTATAGGACTTTGTTTTTATTTTATTTTTTGTTTATATAGTATGTTTATGTAGAACATTATATAATATATATAATTATATATATATAATCTGAAGAAATTTCTCTCATCATTCTCAACCTTCCTAATGCATTTATTTTCTGTGAGAAGGTGGGATAGTTTTGTCAAAAAGCTTACTTATGGTAACATAAATTTATTTATATTTGAAATAAATTCATTTACACTGCTTGGAATTGTCTTACTAACTTGTTGATTTGCTACTCCTTCCTCCTTAAACTGTTCCTCCTGCATTTTCTGCCTTAAGTATCACTACTTAAATATAGTCTTATTTTCAAGGACCTTTGTGAATATTGAAAGCCAGCAATTATGGGGAAAAATAACTCTGACACACTTGGGCTAATAGAACAAGTAGAGAATGACTTGCCAGTTTTTGTAGATAAGACTGGAATTTCTTTTTCCTTATTCCTATTTCCTTCTTGGTAGAGTTATTACTTAGAGATGTTCAGGTGCCAGCTTCTGACAATAAAGAATGTAATTTTGCATGTATAAAGTTCAGATCTTAGATAATAATTTGCTTTAGAAGGAAAACCTTGAAATAACTAATTTTTAAAGTTATACTTTTATATGTGACCTGACATCTTTGAATTTACTATTTTCTTTCTAAAGCATATTGTCACCTGAAATGGAGACAGCAGAAATGTAGTTAACTCAAGAAAAGGGACAACTTTCCTCTACTTACCTCACAGTCTTAACTTCTTTCTTTCATATGATTTCACGTTGTCCCTGAAAAGTTTCTTTTTCCAAAAAGACTTTCTGTGAGTTTTCTCAGATAATTGACTAGTGTTTCTCTTTATTCTCAATCCTTTTTCATGGTAGTCACATTACTTTTGTGTGTATTCACCATTTTGTTCTCTTGTTGGCATATGAGGGAAGGGCTTTCTCTTAACTGTTTTGGTACAACCTTAGAGCCATACTGATACTCAGTAAATGTTGACTAGTAATGTATGAAATTGTACTTATTGTAAACATTTTGAATTATATAAATTTCTCAAAATAATTGACATGTCTCAGTCTTCAAGGAATGGTAGAGTCTGAATAATTAATCAATAATCATCATGATGTAAACAGAACTAAGCACACTTGATCTAAGTAATGAAAAGAGGCAAAAACTGTATCATAGTCTTTTTAAGAAATGCTAATAACTAAAGGTGTAAGGGTGGGAGAATAAGGGGAGTTTATCAGTTGGGTTTTTAGATGTGAGGAACAAAAACAACTCTGGCTCATTTAAGTATTAAAGAGCTTGAGACCTATTGCTTCTGTAACAAATGACCACAAACGTGGTGGGTTAAAGCAATACAAATGTGTTATGTTACAATTCTGAAGGTCAGAAGTCTGAAATGGAGTCTCTAAAGGGAGAATCCTTTTCCTTGCCCTTTTCAGTTTTTGAGGCTCATGGTCCCCTTAACACCTTCAAAGCCAGTAATCCCATCACTCTACACTCTGCTTCCCTTACCGTCTCCTTCTCTGACTCTCCTACCTCTCTCTTTCACTTATAAGGATCCTTGTGATTACATTGGGCATATAATGTAATATAATCAGTATAATCTGCCTTTCTCAAAATTCTTAATTTAATCACACCTGAAAAAGCCCTTTTGCGGGTAACGTATTCAGTGGTTCTACGGATTAGGATGTGGACATCTTTGTGGGTGGGTGGGGGGGACCATTATTCTGCCTCCCATAAAAGCTCTGCAGCCTGGAGCAGTGCCTCTAATTACACTGTAGAGCTCAGCCTGTGAAGACACTGTGCAGAACCTTAATTCTGTCCATAACTTGCATCCCTGACCTCTGATACCACTCATGCTGGCCCACCGCTATTGGAGATTGAATGTAGTTGATACCACTGTTCAGGATGGATTAGCCATAGTCCCTGCTTTCTCTCGTTAGCTGCCACTTAAATGTGGGGTTGGTGTGTTCATTGATGGAGCCTGAATCATGTGTCTGCACCTTAGCTAAAAGGGGAGCTGATAAAATCTATAATGGGGGGCAGATTCTGCCTTATAAATTGGGAAGATTTCTTAAAAATAGAACCGGAAATTCAGATGCTGGGCTTCTAAAAAGAGTACCAGCCAGAGAGAGTGTGTAAATACAGTCAGGAGTCTTTGGTGTGAGGATTCTATTCGATTTACAAACTCTCTACCAGAGATACACAGATGAATGAGATACATTTCTGTTTCTGTTCTGGTGCCAGCCAGAGAAGGAGTGGAAAGCCACGTTCATATGCCAGTACCCTAACTTAAATCAATACTATTTCTCTCAGATCCTAACTGATAGGAAGCCAGCTCTGTTATGTGAAGGCTTTTCATCTATTTCTCACCTGTTTACCAAAAATTGCTATTGTCTATACCGTTGCCTTTCTAATGGTGACATGAGAACAGTTGGTGGAGGGAGGTGAGTAGGTTTTGAAGAATTCCTGTTTTACTCCAGTAGGTTATCAGTAGCGGTGGTATTGATACATAACTGTGCTGACCATTGTGATAGCCGCTATCCACATGTGGCTATTTAAAAAAATTTAAATTCATTTAGTTTAAAATGAATTAAATGAATTTAAAATTTGGTTTCTTAGTCACACTAACTGTATATCAAGTGCTTATGTGGATAGTGACCATCATATGGGACAGCCCATGTTTATACCAATAGTGTAGCATGTTTATTGTACGAGAGCCAATCCAGGAAAAATAAAATGTTTATAAGAATGTTTTTTACTCCTGATTATTTTTTCTTTCATACGGTGCTTTAGCATCCACAGTATTCATTCGCGTGTGTAACGTTTTCACTGACAAAACAAACCTTGCAAAATAAACATAATTGACCCTCACTTTTCATACAGGAAATTGAAGCTCAGACAGACTAAAAGTCAAACAGCAGAGTTAAACAGTCCTCCAGGCATTTGGGGGTAGGGGTGTTATAGTATGAGTTACACTTTCAGAGATTAATTGAAGAAATAATATGTTAGGATGTAGTATGTGTCCTAAGAAGTCTAAAATTTACAGGGTTCACAGAGTCCTGGATGCTAGTGTCTCAGCCAGTTACCCTGAAGTACTGTGGCTCCTTAGTGTCAGCGGCTCAGGCCCTGTGCACTTCGCGGTGACCTGCTGCTCCAGACCCCCTTCTCAGTGGCCCTTCTCGAGCTGGGCCTAATCCATTGGCTTCCTGCATGAGCCTGAAGGGTGCCTCTGTGATTAAGCCTCGATACTTTGTATGATATCTGTCCTGTAAAATCTGTTGAGATTTGGACTCCAGTACTGAGCTACGGTCAGAAGCAGTTGGAGGCCAGAGGAGAACCTAGTAGAGGAGAGGTGGTGTGGCACCAGTGGGAAGGAGAAGGCAGAAGAGAAGGGTAGCCAGCACCATGATGGGGCGTGGCCAAAAGGGTTCTCATACGACCTCATAGGGAATTTGAAAAGTAGCGGCAGCAGCAGAGGAACCGGCGGCAGCGGCACCAGCGGCGGAGGAGCCGGCAGCAGCGTAAGCGGCACCGGCGGTAGCGGCGCCAGTGGAAGCTGCGGGGGAAGTGGCACCAGCGGTAGCGGCAGCAGCGGTGGGAGTGGGGGAAGCGGCAGCAGCGGGGCCGGCGGCAGCGGGGTGAGCAACGGCAGCGGCAGCAGTGTGGGAAGCGGCAGCGGCAGGACCGACACCCTGCGGTACTGCTCCATCACCCAGCAGCCCAGCAGAGTCCAAGCTGACCAGAGAGGTGGCTCCCCGGAGAGGCCCAAGACCTGAGGCAACCACACACGCAAGGCACTAGTGGCGAACTGAGCAGTCACTGAGGTAGCCATACCAAATTGGCAACCACAGCAACATCTTAGTCAGTCAATAGTGTCAAACCGGTGGACCGTGAAACCCCCTGCCACAATGAATAAACATCAAAGAAAAGATACCAGAAATACGAAAAATAAAGAAAGTACACCACCCAAAGATAATAAATCTCAACCTCTAGATCCTATAGAACAAGAAGCCCTTGAAATGACTAACAAGGAATATCGAGTGATAATTCTAAGGAAACTGAATGAGATACAAGAAAACTCAGCTAGACATCATGATGAAATGAGGAAAAGTATACAGGACCTGAAAGAGGAAATGTACAAGGAAATCAATATCCTGAAAAAAAATGTAGCAGACCTTGACGAACTGAAGAAGTTATTCAGCGAAATAAAAAACACAATGGAGAGTTTAACAAGCAGACTTATGGAAGTTGAAGAGAGAACCTCTGAACTTGAAGATGGGCTGTTGGAAATAACACAAGCAGACAGAAAAAAAAAAAAAAGAAAAGAAAAAAGAATCAAGGACATGGAAGAAAATCTGAGAGAGATATCAGACAACCTCAAGCGCTCAAATATCCAAGTCATGGGTATTCCAGAAGGGGAGGAAAAAGGACATGGCATTGAAAACATATTGAACAAAATAGTGGCAGAAAACTTCCCAGGTATAGGAAAAATCACAGATCTTCAGATCCAAGAAGCTCAACGATCCCCAAACGTATTCAACCCAAAAAGGTCTTCTCCAAGACATGTTATACTCAAATTGGCAAAACTCAAAGACAAAGAGAGAATCTTAAAAGCTGCAAGAGAGAAGCGCAAAATCACCTGTAAGGGAGCCCCAATCAGGCTAACATCAGACGTTTCATCACAAACCCTAAAAGCCAGAAAGGAATGGGATGATATATTCAAAATACTAAAAGACAGACATTGCCAGCCAAGAATACTCTACCCTACAAGGCTATCCTTCCGAAATGAAGGGCAAATAGTATATTTCTCAGACAAACAAAAACTGCGGGAGTTCCCCAACACACGACCACCCTTATAAGAAATTCTCAAGGGAGTACTGGGTTTGGTTCCTGAAAAATAACTACCACTGCCATAAAAACCCAAGAAAAATCAAAACCCACTAGTATAATAAAAATGGCATTCATGAAGAGCAAACAAACAAAAACGCTATCTACAACCTAAGGAACCAACAAACACAGAAACAAAACAGTAAATCAGAGAGCAAGGAACAAAAGACACCTAAGAAAACCAAACAACAATCAATAAAATGCTAGGAATAAATCAACACTTTTCAATAACAACTTTTAATGTAAAAGGCTTAAATTTCCCAATCAAAAGACACAGACTGGCTGACTCGATTAAAAAGGAGGACCCAACTATATGCTTGCCTTCAAGAGACCCACCTCACCCATAAAGACTCACGTAGACTAAGAGTGAAAGGATGGAAAAAGATTTACCATGCAAACAGAAAAGAAAAACGAGCTGGAGTAGCTATTCTCATATCTGACAAAGTAGACTTTAAACTAAAAACCATAAAAAGAGACAATGAGGGACACTACATAATGATAAAAGGACTGATGCATCAAGAATACATAACAGTCATAAATATGTATGCACCCAATGTTGGAGCAGCCAGATTTATAAAACAAACTCTATTAGACCTAAAGAAGGAAATAGACACCAATACCATAATAGCAGAGGAACTGAACACCCCACTGTCCACATTAGACAGATCATCTAGGCAAAGAATCAGCAGAGAAACACAAGATTTAAACAGTACTCTAGACCAATTAGACTTGGCAGATATCTATAGAATATTCCATCCAACAACCTCAGAATATTCATTCTACTCATCAGCACATGGATCATTCTCCAGGATAGATCACATATTCAGTCATAAATCAAGTCTCAAGAAATTCAAAAAAATTGGAATTATCCCATGTATTTTCTCAGACCATAATGGATTAAAACTAGAAATCAATAACGAACGAAATTCTCGAAACTATACAAACACATGGAAATTAAACAGTATTCTACTTAATGACGTATGGGTCCAAGAAGAAATCAAGCAGGAAATCAAAAAATTTATTGAAACTAATGAAAACAATGAT
The DNA here is from genome assembly GCF_027409185.1 of Cynocephalus volans. Lineage (NCBI taxonomy): Eukaryota > Metazoa > Chordata > Mammalia > Dermoptera > Cynocephalidae > Cynocephalus > Cynocephalus volans. The sequence continues at coordinate 142,884,957 of NC_084467.1, forward strand.
ACATCATACCAAAACCTGTGGGATACTGCAAAAGCAGTATTAAGGGGGAAATTTATTGCATTAAATGCTCACCTCAGAAGAATGGAAAGATGGCAAGTGAACAACCTAACACTTCACCTTAAAGATCTAGAAAAACAAGAACAATCCAAACCTAAATTTAGCAGACGGAACGAAATCATTAAGATCAGAGCAGAACTGAATGAAATTGAAAACCAAAAAACAATTCAAAAGATCAACGAACTACACTGAGATACCATCTCACCCCAGTTAGGATGGCTAAAGTCCAGAAGACCCTGAATGATAAATGCTAGCGAGGTTGCGGGGAAAAAGGAACTCTCATACATTGTTGGTGGGACTGCAAAATGGTGCAGCCTCTATGGAAAATGGTATGGTGGTTCCTCAAAAAATTGCAGGTATATCTGCCATATGACCCAGCTGTCCCACTGCTGGGAATATACCCAGAGGAATGGAAATCATCAAGTCGAAGGTATACCTGTTCCCCAATGTTCATCGCAGCACTCTTTACAATAGCCAAGAGTTGGAACCAGCCCAAATGTCCATCATCAGATGAGTGGATACGGAAAATGTGGTATATCTACAGAATGGAATACTACTCAGCTATAAAAATGAATGAAATACTGCCATTTGCAACAGCATGGATGGACCTTGAGAGAATTATATTAAGTGAAACAAGTCAGGCACAGAAAGAGAAATACCACATGTTCTCACTTATTGGTGGGAGCTAAAAATAAATAAATAAATTCACACAGACACACCAAAAAAAACCCGGGGGGGCGATGGGGGGAAGACTACATAACAACTGCAATTCCTTGAAGTTGATACGACAAGCAAGCAGAAAGGACATTGTGGGGTGGGAGGGGGGTGAGGGAGGAGGGAGGGGGTTTGGTAATGGGCCGTAATAATCAACCACGTTGTATACTGACAAAATAAAATTAGGGAAAAAATTAAAAAATAAAGGGTTCACAGAGAGGTTTGAGTTTTTATGAAGGGTATATCATCCCCTAAAAACAGGAAGAATTTTGTCAGGAACTGGAGAAAGATATTGCAGCAGAGAAAATAATAATAGTAAAAATAATAATAGACATATGAAGAGTCAGAAGTGTCTGGAACATAGTTCATAAAGGGAGATAGAAGGAGACAAGGTTGGAACTTTAGAATTGTTTGGTATGATAAATTTGGGAACTCTGTGAAAGTGAAGTCATGAGACATTTAGAGAAACTGCCGAAAGTCCGTGTAAGAGACAGTGAAAGTCTGAACCAGGATATTGAGGAATATCAGTGAGATATATTACAGGGGTATAACCAATGGGATTTTAGTAACTGGTTATCTAGATATGAAGGGTAAGGGGAGAGGGAGAGTCATTGGTGATATTGAAGTTAGCCATGGGGAAATGGTAGCACTTTTAATGAAAATAGAGAATAAAGGTATGGATGTTGAAGGGAGTATCTAATAAATACCTATGCCAAGATGCCAGAGTGGTACATTTGTCATAATTGAACCTGCATTGACGCATCAGAATCACCTAAAGTTCATAGTTTACATTAGAGTTCACTATGGGTGTTGTATATTCTTTGGGTTTGGACAAGTGTGTAATTACATGTAACCACCATTATAGTATCACATAGAGTATTTTTACTGCCCCCAAAATCCTGTGTGCTCCCCCTGTTCACCCTCCCCTCCAGCTCCTCTCAGCCACTCTCTCCATTGTTCTGCCTTTTCCAGAATGTAGTCTGGAATCATTATAGTATGTAGCCATTTCAGATTGGCTTCTTTCACTTAGTAATATGCATTTAAGATTCCTCCATGTCTTTCATGGCTTGATAGCTCATTTCTTTTTAAGCGCTTAGTCCATTGTCTGGATGTACCATAGATTATCTGTTCACCTGCTGATGGACATCTTGGTTGCTTTCAAATTTTGGCAATTGTGAGTAAAGCTTCTGTGAACATCTGTGTGCAGGTTTGTGTGTAGACATAAGTTTTCACCTCCTTTAGGTAAATACCAAGGAGAACAGTTAATGGATTGTGTGTTAAAGTAAGTTTAGTTTTGTAAAAAACTGCTAACCTGTCTTGCAAACTGTCTGTACCAATTTGCATTCCTATCAGCAATGAATGAGAGTTCCTGTTGCTCCACATCTTCATCAACATTTGTTTTTGTCAGTGTTCTGGACTTTGGCCATTTTGTTTAGTGTAGTGGTATCTCATTGTTTTAACTTGCATTTCCCTGATGACATTTGATGTGAGGCATCTTTTTGTATGCTTATTTGCTATCTGTGTATCTTCTTTGGTGAAGTCTGTTAAGATGTTTGGTTCATTTTTTAATCAGGGTGTTTATTTTCTAATTGAGTTTTAAGAGTTCTTTGTATATTTTGGATAACAGACTTTTATCAAATGTGTTTTTTACAATTATTTTCTCTCAGTCTGTGGCTTGTCTTCTCATTCTGTTGACATCTTTGCTTTCTTCAGATCAATTCCTTGTACTTTATTTTGTTATGTTGTCCCTGTGTCGGAGTTCTTTTACTCTTATTCTTGGCATTTCCAAATAAGTCACATAACACTAATTTTAATTCTAGTATCTTCTCATATTTTTGCTTTCATTTTTATATCCTCCTTGTTTAGAATTCTGTTAACCTTACTTTTCTTATCTGTAGGTACAAGCATCTGATTACTTAATTGTGTCTTCTGGGGTACTTATCTGACCATTTATATGTTGAGATACTAATTTTATTAAAAACTGCTTTATTTTTATTACATATGAGGCACTTATTCATTTTAAATGTGTTAAATTGTTTATATTATCTGTGTACTTTATTTCAGGAAGGTACAGACGTTGTTGCAAAGAATGGGTTATTTAAAAAAGAAAAAACACTGGGTCCAATGGGGTTAAATAATTGTTTATGTTTAATGTTTAATGTAAGAATTGAAATGAAGGGAAATAGCTTTCTGGTTGTGATTGCTTAATCTAAATTTCTTGTTTAGTTCATTTAGGTTTTGAAGTTATTCATTTTCTGTTTGAGGTTTCAGATTTTGTATTTCTGTAGAAATATTTAGTATTTTGTATATACTACATAGATCCCGCTATCATGAAAATAAAATCTGGATTTCAGAGAGCCAAGTAAATGATCATGTATTTCTCTAATTGACCAAATAAAATGATAGATTCTCTGAACTTAAAAGGAAGTATGTTATTCCTGGTTCTCAGATGAAAAACCTTTCAGATTATTTTCCTGGAAGACTTTTGAAACTATTGTCAGATTTGAGAAATCTCTAATTTTTAGGGTCTTAACCTTTTATTGAGAGACTGTTTAGTCCAAATTAACTTGTTTATTTGAGCAACTTGTAGTATGGCAAACATTGTTAGGCACTGGATATATAAGGTTGAATAGGACAGTCTCTGGTGGAGGAAATGTGTAAACAAATAACTTCATTGTAGTATTACAAGTGCCAAAATAGAAGTGGACATTAAGATGCACTGGAGGTACTTGGCCAAGCCAAGGCTCTCTTACAGGAATTGCTGAGTTTTAAAATATGATAAAGGGTTAACCACCAGACTAGGAGGAAAGTGGGAGGACATTCCATGTTAAATGAAAGCATGAATAAAGATGCTGAGGGGCAAATAGCAAGGAATTACAAGTAATTTAGGTTTATTGGATCATAAAGGGTAAAGCTATGGGAACTTATATGCTATGCTAAAGAACTTGGGTTTTATCATGAAGTATTTTCTCTCAATTCTTTTCTACTAAAGTGCAACTAAAGTCACAGGAGATTGAACATATTCTTTGGAACCATGGCAACAATAATCCACACAGACCTGCTACATGTTTGGAATTTCTCCTGATGCATTTTATTGCTAAAAATTACAAAAAAACTTTGTGTTTTATCATGGAATTGATTAGTGTGAGTTCTTAGCTTCAGTTTCCTAATTTATAGAATGAGGATAATAATTAGGATTGTTGAGAGGAGTAATAATAACTATAAATGATGATTATGACAGTGACAATAATGGCTCACAATTTTTGAGGGCTTACTTACTGAGGAACAGTCCTAAGTGCTTTACTTCTATAACCTCATTTAATCCTTAAAGCATGTCAATGAGGTAGATGCTTTTGTTTTCTCTTTCTTCTAACAAAACTGGGGCATAGAGAAGTAATTCACCTAAGGTTACACAGCTATTAAGTGACAGGTCTTGGTTTGACCCCAGGCATTCTGAATACAAGACACTCAACTACTATATTATACTCCCATTCTCTGAGATCAGGCATATAGAACATTTAGCATAGTACCTGGCACATAATAATTATAAAAAGCAATGATCAGTAGCTAGTAATGATAACTTACTTTGCCCAGATCTTTGAGTTAAATTGATGTTCCCAAGAAGTTACGTTTTTCCTGTGGCTTGACTTAATCCCTGGTGTACCATTGAATGCAGACAGCGGGACTCCCGTTCTCATGCTTTTAACCATTGCCTTCTACTGCTTCTTCAACTTCCTTGTTGGTGTGTCTCTACATTAGATTTTAAATCCGTGGCAGGGACCATATCTGTTTTTTTTCATCATTGTATACTCAGTTCTTCACACTGTATCTAGCACATAAAAATGACCAAATATTTGTTCAGTGAATGAATGAAAATCTGAAAACCTCATATTTTCAGCTGATCTTGGAATTTAGGAATTATTCGTACCACCTATAATTGTGGTTTAATTGCTTTACATGTTTCTCCTTGGATAAGGAGTCCATCTGCTTCTGTGTTCTATTGGGCTTTCTCTCCCTGGTCTTTACAAGAACCTGCTGGGTAACTGGTATCTGTTTGTCCTGTAGAGATCACTCAGCTTTCAGACAGTGAGGGAAATTAGGATAACATTTTGGTCTACAACTAGAATCTGTTAGGATATATGAAACAGAACTTTAAGATGTATGTTAGAAACTAAATACAAAAAGGAAAAAGGCCTTTATTTTTCCTTTGCCTTTCCTATGCCTTCTCATAAAGAGAAAATGATTTTCTTCAATGGGGTTCTCTTGTTATTGTGGGTTAACTCATATTTTCCTCCTCTCCTCTGTCTAGAATATCTTAAACCATTCTACCTTATGAGAAATTGGATGTTCTTGCAGATAGTCGTTGTGGGAGAAAACGTTTCATTTAAGTCCCAGATGAGGACTGGAAACTTGAAATCAAAGGAGCATCTGAAATCAAGTAATATTATGTAGGATAAAAATTACAAGGGATTTCGCTCTTCCACCACTGCTGGCTGAACCCTGGGCTCTAGTGAAAGGAAGAACCACAAAATAAAAGGAGCTTGAGGGGCTGAATTTGTGTTCCCACAGAGGTTTTGGGTCCTTGTCAATACTCTTCATGTTGCTGTCTCTGCTTTTAGCGTCCCACTTTTGTAAAGTAACAGTTTAGAGAATGAGCTCTGAAGTCAGACATTCTGAACTTTCAACCCAATTCTGTACTTCTTAGGGTGTGAGGTTTCTATATGATTTGGGGAAGAAGAGAAGATATCGTGTGGGAGAGTAGAAACTCGAGCTGAGTTGCCAACTCACAGGAACATAAGCTTGAATTGAATGCGGTTTCAAGATGTTCAAGATGGCGGTGGCTGCGGTGGTTGGCGCGGAGTAGCTGAGGTGGAAAAGGCGGACACTGGGCCTTAGGCAGCTGGGAAACTTGTGGACCTTCCTCTTGCCGTCTCTTAAGGGAGAACCGCTGCTGATGGCCGGTCGTGGGGGCTGACCGCCACTTTGTCCTTGGCAGGAGAGGCTGCCTCATTTACAAGCAACAGCTTTGAAGTATGGAGCAGGAAAAGAACTGTTTCTTAGCTGCAAAAGCGAGTCTCTAAACAGGGAACACGGCGCCAGGGCTGCCGTGGATGCAGCCAGGATCCCGGAGGCCAGGACCACGCTGAAGGCGGCCAGCGGCCCTATTCATGATTCGAGGTTTCAGGCCGACATAAAACAAGGTTCCTGGGAGCGCCTGAGCCGCGCCACGGGATAGAGCGAGCAGCCTGAGGTGGCGGGAGCCGAGAACGGGGAAGGTGACAAACCAGAGGCAGAGAGGGAGCGCCCAACCTGGCACAGCCCTGTGGGTGACCCCCGACCCGGCCCTGCTCGGGGGGCTGACGCCCACCCGGCTTACGCCTGCATCACCGGGCCACTCACCGCCCCTGGGGCTGCCTCTGTTTTCTCAGGTGGTGGCAGCTCGGGCCCGGCTCAGCCAAGCCTATGCTCCTCGCCCGGCTCGGCTCCTCACTGAGCCTTCCCACTTGCTTGCCCCGGGACGGGGCTTCCCGGGACCTGCGGGCTGGCGTCCCCTCCCACTCCCTCCACGGTTCTCTGGCGGGGCTGGTGGCGTGGGGCATCCCTGGCCAGAGTTGGGAGGGCAAGGAAGTACGGGCAGGACCGATAGTCACTCCACCGCACCCTGGGCTCCGGCCCCTGGTAAACTTCCTGTTACTGGGAGGCAGATACCATCTCTGCGGCCACCAGTTCGGAAAAACGCCTAATCAATTTCTGGTTAGGAATAGTGTGGTTGGAGAGTTCCCAAGTCCGCTTGAACTTGCCAGAGAGCTGACTGCAGGTGGGCACCGGACTCGGTCCACGCCGGGGAGGATACAAAGGTGAACCGTGTGCTGCAGATTCCTCCCCTGAGGAGCTCACGCTCTGGTGTGGGAGATAAGACAAGTACACAAATAACCGCGATACCAGGAAGAAGGTGATAAGTCCCGAGAAAGATCTACACAATGCTACAAAGGCACCCAGAGCGACCAGTCGTCTGTGCCTAGCAGAAACCTGGTAGACTTCCTGGGTGAGGCTGTGCTGAGCAGGGTCTTGAAGGCCCAGCTGATAGACGAGGGTTGCAGAAGACACGTCCCAGCCCAGCCCAGTGCACACAGAGCGGGGAGACGTCCGGCTAGGGAGGTGGAGACTCGACAAACCACACACCCTGTGGGGTCGCCACTGCACGATCCAACAGCCCGGGCGAGAGCGCACGGAACAGGGAGAAGTCCTTCACGGGAAGTGAAAGCTCAGCAGAGATCACACACCCTGTGGTTCGTGATCCAGCAGCCCAGCAGAGTCCAAGCTGACCAGAGAGGTGGCTCCCCAGAGAGGCCCAAGACCTAAGGCAACCATACACACAAGACACTAGAGGCCAACTGAGCAGTCACGGAGGTAGCCATACCAAATTGGCTACCACAGCAACATCTTAGTTAGTCAATAGTCTCAAAGTGGTGGACTGTGAAACCCCCTGCCACAATGAATAAACATCAAAAAAAAGATACCAGAAATACTAAAAATCAAGAAAGTACACCACCAAAAGTTAATAAATCTCAACCTCTAGATCCTATAGAACAAGAAGCCCTTGAAATGACTAACAAGGAATTTCGAGTGATAATTCTAAGGAAACTGAATGAGATACAAGAAAACTCAGCTAGACATCATGATGAAATGAGGAAAAGTATACAGGACCTGAAAGAGGAAATGTACAAGGAAATCAATATCCTGAAAAAAAATGTAGCAGAACTTGCCGAACTGAAGAAGTTATTTAGCGAAATAAAAAACACAATGGAGAGTTTAACCAGCAGGCTTGTGGAAGTTGAAGAGAGAACCTCTGAACTTGAAGATGGGCTGTTGGAAATAACACAAGGAGACAAAGAGAAAGAAAAAAGATCAAAGACATTGAAGAAAATCTGAGAGAGATATCAGACAACCTTAAGCGCTCAAATATCCGAGTCATGGGTATTCCAGAAGGGGAGGAAAACGGAGATTGCATTGAAAACATATTCAACAAAATAGTGGCAGAAAACTTCTCAGGTTTAGGAAAAATCACAGATCTTCAGATCCAGGAAGCTCAATGATTTCCAAACTTATTCAACCCAAAAAGGCCTTCTCCAAGACATGTTATACTCAAATTGGCAAAACTCAGAGACAAAGAGAGAATCTTAAAAGCTGCAAGAGAGAAGCGTCAAATCACCTATAAGGGAGCCCCAATCAGGTTAACATCAGACTTTTCATCACAAACCCTAAAAGCCAGAAAGGAATGGGATGATGATATATTCAAAATACTAAAAGACAAAGATTGCCAGCCAACAATACTCTACCCTGCAAGGCTATCCTTCCGAAATGAAGGGCAAATAGTATATTTCTCAGACAAACAAAAACTGCACGAGTTCACTACCACACGACCACCCGTACAAGAAATCCTCAAGGGAGTACTGGGTTTGGTTCCTGAAAAATAACTACCACTGCCATAAAAACCCAAGAAAAATCAAAACCCACTAGTATAATAAAAATGGCATTCATGAAGAGAAAACAAACAAACAAAATCGCTATCTACAACCTAAGGAACCAACAAACACAGAAACCAAACAGTAAATCAGAGAGCAAGGAACAAAAGACACCTAAGACAACCAAACAACCAAGAAAATGCTAGGAATAAATCAACACTTTTCAATAACAACTCTTAATGTAAAAGGCTTAAATTCCCCAATCAAAAGACACAGACTGGCTGAGTGGATTTAAAAGGAGGACCCAACTATATGCTGCCTACAAGAGACCCACCTCACCCATAAAGATTCACATAGACTAAGAGTGAAAGGATGGAAAAAGATTTACCATGCAAACAGAAAAGGAAAACGAGCTGGAGTAGCTATTCTCATATCTGACAAAGCAGACTTTAAACTAAAAACCATAAAAAGAGACAATGAGGGACACTGCTTAATGATAAAAGGACTCATGCATCAAGAAGACATAACAATCATAAATATGTACGCACCCAATGTGGGAGCAGCCAGATTTATAAAACAAACTCTATTAGACCTAAAGAAGGAAATAGACACTAATACCATAATAGCAGGGGACCTGAACACCCCACTGTCAATATTAGACAGATCATCTAGGCAAAGAATCAGTAGAGAAACACAAGATCTAAACAAGACTCTAGACCAATTGGAATTGGCAGATATCTACAGAACATTCCATCCAAAAACCTCAGAATATTCATTCTACTCATCAGCACATGGATCATTCTCCAGGATAGATCACGTTAGGTCACAAATCAAGTCTCAATAAATTCAAAAAAATTGGAATTATCCCATGTATTTTCTCAGTCCACAATGGATTAAAACTAGAAATTAATAACAAACGAAACACTGGAAACTATACCAACACATGGAAATTAAACAGCATTCTACTTAAGACATATGGGTCCAAGAAGAAATCAAGCAGGAAATCAAAAAATTTATTGAAACTAATGAAAATAATGATACATCATACCAAAACCTGTGGGATACTGCAAAAGCAGTATTAAGGGGGAAATTTATTGCATTAAATGCTCCCCTCAGAAGAATGGAAAGATGGCAAGTGCACAACCTAACACTTCACCTTAAAGAACTAGAAAAACAAGAACAATGCAAACCTAAAGTTAGCAGACGGAAAGAAATCGTCAATATCAGAGCAGAACTGAATGAAATTAAAACCAAACAAACAATTCAAAAGACCAGTAAATCAAAAAGTTGGTTTTTTGAAAAGATAAATAAAATTGACAAACCATTAGCATGGCTAAGAAAAAAAAGAAGAGAGAAGACTCAGATAACAAAAATTAGAAATGAAATAGGCGATATTACAACTGATTTATCTGAAATACAAGGAATCATTCGAGACTACTATAAACAACTATACGCCAACAAATTTGAAAATCTGGAGGAAATGGATAAATTTCTGGACACACACAAGCTCCCAAAACTGAACCGTGAAGACGTAGAAAATTTGAACAGACCAATAACAATAAAGGAGATTGAAGCTGTTATCAGAAGGCTCCCAACAAAGAAAAGCCCAGGACCAGATGGATTCACAGCAGAATTTTACCAGACATTCAAAGAGGAATTGACACCGATTCTTTACAAACTATTCCAAAAGATTGAAACGGATGCAAATCTCCCAAACTCATTCTATGAAGCAAACATCATCCTGATACCAAAACCAGGTAAAGATATAACCAAAAAAGAAAACTACAGGCCCATATCCTTGATGAATATAGATGCAAAAATCCTCACTAAAATACTAGCAAACAGAATACAGCAACACATACGTAAAATTATTCATCACGATCAAGTGGGATTCATCCCAGGGATGCAAGGTTGGTTCAACATATGCAAATCAATAAATGTGATCCACCTTATTAATAAAGTCAAACACAAGGACCATATGATCATCTCCATAGATGCTGAAAAAGCATTTGATAAAGTTCAGCACTCATTCATGACAAAGACCCTCTATAAGGTAAGTATAGAGGGAAAGTATCTCAACATAATTAAAGCCATATAAGACAAACCCACTGCCAATATCATCCTGAATGGGGAAAAGCTGAAAGCTTTTCCTTTAAGAACAGGAAGTAGACAAGCATGCCCACTCTCACCACTCCTATTCAACATAGTGTTGGAAGTTCTAGCCAGAGCAATCAGAGAAGAGAAGGCAATAAAGGGCATCCAGATTGGAAAAGATGAAGTCAAACTGTCCCTGTTTGCAGATGACATGATCCTATATATCGAACAGCGTAAAGCCTCTACAAAAAAACTCTTGGAGGTGATAAATGATTTCAGCACAGTAGCAGGATACAAAATCAACACACAAAAATCAGTAGCATTTCTATTCTCCAATAGTGAACATGCAGAACGAGAAATCAAGAAAGCCTGCCCATTTACAATAGCCACCCCAAAAATAAAATACTTAGGAATTGAGTTAACCAAGGAGGTGAAAAATCTCTATAATGAGAACTACAAACCACTGCTGAGAGAAATTAGAGAGGATACAAGAAGATGGAAAGATATCCCATGCTCTTGGATTGGAAGAATCAACATAGTGTAAATGTCCATACTACTCAAAGTGATTCAAATTCAATGCAATCCCCATCAAAATTCCAAAGACATTTTTCTCAGAAATGGAAAGAACTATCCAGACATTTATATGGAATAATAAAAGACCACGCATTGCCAAAGCACTGCTGAGCAAAAAAAATAAAGCTGGAGGCATAACACCACCTGACTTTAAGCTATACTACAAAGCTATAATAACCAAAACAGTATGGTACGGGCATAAAAACAGACACACTGACCAATGGAATAGAACAGAGAATCCAGCAATCAACCCACACACTTACTTCCATCTGATCTTTGACAAAGGCACCAAGCCTATTCACTGGGGAAGGGACTGCCTCTTCAGCAAATGGTGCTGGGATAACTGGATATCGATATGCAGGAGAGTGAAACTAGACCCATACCTCTCACCATATACTAAAATCAACTCAGAATGGATTAAGGATTTAAATATACACCTTGAAACAATAAAACTTCTTAAAGAAAACATAGGAGAAACACTTCAGGAAATAGGACTGGACACAGACTTCATGAATACGACCCCAAAAGCATGGGCAACCAAAGGAAAAATAAACAAATGGGATTATATCAAACTAAAAAGCTTCTGCACAGCAAAAGAAACAATTAACAGAGTTAAAAGACAACCAACAGAGTGGGAGAAAATATTTGCAAAATATACATCTGACAAAGGATTAATATCCAGAATATATAACGAACTCAAACAACTTTACAAGAAAAAACAAGCAACCCAATTAAAAAATGGGCAAAAGAGCTAAGTAGGCATTTCTCTAAGGAAGATATGCAAATGGCCAACAGACATATGAAAAAATGTTCAACATCACTCAGCATCCAGGAAATGCAAATCAAACCACACTGAGATACCATCTCACCCCAGTTAGGATGGCTAAAATCCAAAAGACTTTGAACGAAAAATGCCGGCAAGGTTGAGGAGATAAAGGAACTCTCATACATTGTTGGTGGGACTGCAAAATGGTGCAGCCTCTATGGAAAATGGTATGGAGTTTCCTCAAACAATTGCAGATAAATCTACCATATGACCCAGCTATCCCACTGCTGGGAATATACCCAGAGGAATGGAAATCATCAAGTCGAAGGTATACCTGTTCCCCAATGTTCATCACAGCACTCTTTACAATAGCCAAGAGTTGGAACCAGCCCAAATGTCCATCATCAGATGAGTGTGGTATCTACACAATGGAATACTACTCAGCTATAAAAATGAATGAAATACTGTCATTTGCTACAACATGGATGGACCTTGAGAGAATTATATTAAGTGAAACAAGTCAGGCACAGAAAGAGAAATACCATATGTTCTCACTTATTGGTGGGAGCTAAAAATTAATATATAAATTCACACACACACACACACACACACACACACACAAAATTAAGAAACCCGGGGGAGGATGTGGGGCAGAAGATATAACAACCACAATTACTTGAAGTTGACACTACAAGCAAACAGAAGGGACATCGGTGGGCGGAGGGGGGAGGGAGGAGAGAGGGAGGTTTTGGTGAGGGGCAACAATAATCAGCCGCAATGTATATCGACAAAGTAAAATTTTTAAAAAAATACATTAAAAAAAAATTACAAGGGATGTCTACATGTTTTTATTTCTTTTAGATATCTATTAAAGTATTCATATTCTATGAACTCTAATAGAAGAATTAGAGACTTTCTCAAGCATTTGATTTTGGCCAAGATAGGGGAGGGGTGTGCCAAAGAACTTTTTACTTATGTGGCTTCATAAAAATATGTTTACTTTGTCATGAACACTTATATCTTGTGGTCCAAGAATTTTTTTTAAAAATTTACTGAAGAAAATTTGAGAAATTTTTATGTTTGTATATGAGGTCTCTGAATATTTATGAGAAGCCTAGGGACATGTGATCCATCTTGTAGGTTATCCTCTGGAAGGAAAATTCCTGTTTTTGGTTACATATATAGGAGTTAATTTTAGTGCAAAGAGTTTCAGCTCTGGGTTCTGTATGTCAGCATGGTTGCAGTCAAGCCTCCCAAGTGCCTATAGAAATAGATGTATCATAGTGTGCTAGAGGAAGCCTTCTTGTAGGTTAGTAACTCTTGGTGAGTTAGTAACTCTGGCCACAGCAACTTATAATGTCAAAACGTGACAGTGCTTGATATCAGAGATACAGCTTTTAATTGAGAGGTGATAGTTGCCCCTACAAGTTGATTGACACTTTGATAGTGACACCTAAGTATAGGCCATTTCAGAAGACCTGCTTTATTGTACAGTCATCCCTTGGTATTCATGGGGGATTGGTTCCAGCACCTCCCATGGATACCAAAATCCGTGGATGCCCAAGTCCCTTATATAATGGCATAGTATTTGCATATAACTTATGCACATTCTCTGGCATACTTTAAATCATCTGTAGACTTTAAATACCTCACATAATGTACATGCTATTTAAATGGCTATTGTACTTTATTGTTTACAGTCACAGTTCTTTTTTTTTCTAAATATTTGCAATCTGCAGTTTGTTGAATACACAGATGTGGAACCTATGAATATAAAGGGCCAACTGTGTAATGCTTATGAGCTCTGGCTCTGAAACAAGAATGCAGGGTCGGACCCAAGCTCTGCAACTTCAACTTCCTAGTTGTGTGACCTTGTGCAAGTTATTTAACCATTCTGTGCCTCCATTTCCTCATCAGCAAAATGGGGATAATATTATTACTTACCTGATAGAAATTGTTATGAGAGTTAAAGATTTAATAATATATGAAAGCATATAAACAGAACCTGGCAAATAATGTGATCAAACTATTATTATTAGATTATTAGTTAATTCTTAACAGATGAGTTTAGAGTCTATTATCAATCAGCATGGCATTTCTATAATTTATAGATTGTTTGATGTGCTATCAGGTCCATTGTTTGGAGAGAAGCCAAATAGAAAAAAAATAACATCATGACTCAATTCTTTTTTCTGCCAGCTGGCTGGCACAGGGATCAAACCCTGGACCTTGGTGTTATCAACACCACTCTTTAATCAACTGAGCTAACCAGCCAGCCCAATTTCTTTTGTAATTTTTCTTTATCTACTTCTGGTTTTATTTTCTATTCATAATAATCATGTAGTCTTCATGACATATAAACAGTTTATCTTTCTTTTGTCACTTAGCATTATGTGGTGGTAGGGGACCTAGGATTTTTGACTTTCACCTTGAAATGTTGTCTTCTTCAACCCAGTGTGCCCCTTCAGAAGGGATCCCATGAGGCAGTAGGGCGGAAGGGACACCTGACTAGCCAGTTAATAACTAGGTTAGCAAAAGTAATTTGGTGGTCATTGAAATATTCATGTCACAGTCAGATTACCTCTCCTTTGAGTTATCACTTAGGTTCTTTTAAATTATTTACTTATTGTCTTAGTTATTCCTCTGAAAGGTAGTTTGTATCCCTGTTTTACAGATGAGGAAAATGAGGTGTCTTGGAAAGACACTCCAAGGTAGCACTAGTAATGTGTAGGAAAGCTCAGATTTACACTTACGTCTGTTCTGTATTGTTTTCCATTACATAAAACTGTTTCTTGTATGATGCACATGCTATGATTTATTAATTCAACAAATTTAACAAATTTTACTGAACAGCTGCCGTGGGCCAGACATTATTCTAGGTGTGAAGTGTACAGCCCTGAACACTATCTTCTTCACCACTCCTGGTGGCTCTTCTCTTTCTCTAGTTGTACTCGAGGTAATATATGAAGGGTCTTCAAAAAGTTTATGGAAGATTCATATTATCTTTTAATTCTCTTTATCCACGAACTTCTTGAAGTACCCATGTATCTTTATCCTTGTACTCAGTCTTACTGTATTGAAATTATCTGTACATCTCTGTTTCTTTCATCTTGAGTTCCTTAAAAGTACTATCTGCCATTATTAGAGATAGCATGAGCATTATTATTTTGTTTATTTAGAGTGAAAAAAATCTGTTTTAATATGTACTTACTAGTAGTATTTCCTGTTTTAAAATCATCAGTTTGGTCCTCTGCCCATCTATTTGTTGATATCTTGATATATTTTCATATTAATTTTTCCATTTTATCTAATCCATATGGCTCTTATCACTTTTTCTACAATTGTTTTCTTTATAAAGCTCCCTTTCCTGTTCTTTTTGTAATTACCCAAAGATTTACCATTCTCCTCGTTTTATCTCCTTCTTACTTTCAGACGCTGATCTGATCTACTTTCTTTGAAATTGAAACAGTGTAGCTGTCAATTATCTTGACATTTCCCCACCCCCAGTACTTCCAAATTCTCTTAACACATTTCTGTCTAACCTTACTTCCCTCCAATTTCATCTTTACTCTTTTTCAAGGCCAGTCCTGCTTCCTGTCTAATTAATATCATTCTCATTTCCTTCCATCTCTTTCAGAACCATGCTCTGTCAGTTTTGTTCTCTCTTTCTTATATCTTCGAACTATTCCTTTCTTAAAGTTTGTTTTCTTCAAGCTAAACATGCTCAAATCTCTCCTATTGAAAAAAAAGTAACTTCTCTTTTTTCTCTTGACAACCCAGTTAACTTAAACTTCTTCCTCATGTGTTCCTCAACCCTCTGCAATCTGATATGGCCTCTTCTCTGACAAGGCTATCACTGACGTTTATTTCACCAAATTCAAAATAACTTTTCAGTCCTTATCGCACTTTTTCTACTTCATTTGATATTGTTGACTACTCTTCCTTTTTATTCTCTTATTTTCCATACACCTTGCTTCTCTTGCCTTCATACTGTTTGCTAGTTTCTTCTTGGTGTCCTTCATGGACTGTCTTTTATCTGCTCCTTAAAAGTGAAGAGAGAGCTAGCTTCATCCTTCTGCCTTTTTAGGCGATCATTACTTTTATTATCACGGTTTTAACTGCCATCAGTGTGCTGATCATTCCAGTGCTGGATCACTAGTCTCCTCTGTGCTTGACACTCATCTCTAAATTGCCTGCTTATGTAACTCCACCTTCTAATATACACAGCTGTCTACACTAACACTCTGGAAGTGATTTTAGACTCTCCTCTGCTTTATCTCCCCTTCTGCTGATTTAACTTCTAGATATTTCTTGAATCTGGGTTTTTCCATCCATCTGTATTATCACTTCCTCATTTCCAGTCTTAGCCCTTTAAAATTTATCTTCAGTACATTTGTAGTAATCTTTTAAAACTGCAGATGTAATGATGCTGTGCCATCGCTTAAAGTTCAGCTCTGGTTTCCTGTTAAAGGACAGAATCTGAACTCCTTGACATGTCATGCAAGGCCTCTCACAATTTGCTGTCTGCCTTAATTCTCCAGCTTCATCATCTGTGGCTTCCTAACTTGTGTTTTATGCTCCAGTCCGCCTCATTCATTGGCTTAGCTTTTGCTTTTTTTTTTTTTGTCTTTTTTGTGACCGGTACTCAGCCAGTGATCGCACCGGCCATTCCTATATAGGATCCGAATCTGCGGTGGGAGTGTCGCTGCGCTCCCAGCGCCGCACTCTCCCGAGTGCGCCACGGCTAGGCCCAGCTTTTGCTTTTTATCGTTGTGCTATTTCTTCTGCCTGAGAGAATAACTCCTTCTCATCCTTTGAACTTCCCAGACCAGAACTGGCCAATAATAAAACTAAGTACACATTTTCAAAGAACATAGATTATGGAGTGAATATTGTGGTGTAGAGATTGGAGTGTCCAGAGATTTGAAAGTGCGTGTTAAACTGTAAAGTGGCATAGAAAGCAAGTTGATATTAACACTTACTGAGAGCAGCTCCTTTGGGAGCGGAATATTCCCTAGATTCCCTTTTCTAAATGAAATTCAGCAGTAGGTCAATGTGATTTATTTTCCTCTGGTTAATATCATTATTAGGTCGTATGAGAACCCTTTTTCCTCCGGGCCCCATCATGGCGCTGGCTACCCTTCTCTTCCGCCTTCTCCTTCCCGCAGGCGCCACAATACCCTCCCGCTGGCGCGAATCGCACACCAATCAGCACAGGCTCCCTGCTCCTGGCCCCTTAGCAACGCAATCCCCGAATGCCCCGTGTCCTCAGCAAACCTATCAGCTCTCTTCTAACCCTATAAAAGCAGATGTGCCCGCTGAATAAAAAAACCTCCGGCAAGCTTCCTTGTGTTTATGTCTCATCCTTTAACTGGTGCTGAATTTTATTCCTTTCAATCATGAGATTTGCCAATGTCTAAGAGAGTTATAGTTTGTATATAGGTTTGTGTGACTGTATGTGTAAGGGCATACTTTATAGTGTCTGATCTATTATTTAGGACAAATAATTATGATTAAGTTAGTATGTTTATGAGCGAACATCATTATGAATAATGAATACTGTTATCCCAAATATTTCTCAGAGCTCTATGGAAATAAGTAAACAAACTAACTTGAAATAAAACCTACTGTGGCTTTTGCTTAAATTTCCAGAACAGTACTCTAGCCTTTTTTCCCAAAATGAAAGAGAGTTGATTTGTCTTTCCTTAGCAGCTGTGAGTTTAGAAGATATTGGCTTATATTCCTGAATTCTGCTCATGGAGAAATGGGGTCAGGTGTTCAGGTAGAAGGAATCTCCCATTTTATGTGCCCTTGATTTGGAAATAGCTTACAGTTTTAAATGAATCTTAGAGTGTATATTCTTAAGTGAGATTATCCTGTTATTGTTTTGCATTGTTATGTAAGTGCTGTGTATGATCAAGGTATTCGTTAAAGAAAGTAACCCAAATTTTAGGGTTTTTTTCCTCTAGTAACATTATTAAATAATTATCATAAAATGGTTAACTATTGAAAACCCCAGTTCTATGGGCTATTATTATCAAACATTCCAGATTTTTTTTCTTACACTCTTGTATGACAGAGGAACTGTGATACAGTGGTTGGGAGTTAGACTCTGGAGCCAAACTGATGGAGTTCAGATGCTAGTTTTACTGCTTACTAACTGTGACTTTGGGCATGTTACTTAACCTCTATCTCTTTGGGTTTCTTCAGCTATAAATTGGGGACAATAATAGTACATAGTGTGAATTAAATGATTATGTAAAGCCCTTAGGACAGTGTCTGACAATAGTAAGTGCTATATATAGTGTTAGCTATTATAGTACCTAGTGCTTAGAATGCATTAAATGTATTTATAGATTTTGATGATTATGTTGTCTCCAAGAGTATTGTTTCAGATCTTTAACATTCAGCATATTTGACTGTCTCTGAATGTTCCAGATTCTATTCAGCTTCTTAGTCTTTTCTTTTTACTGCTTGATAGAAATGCTTGGTTTCTTATTATTTGATAACTAAGATAATGTATTTTAGTGTTTTGAAAGCTTTCCATTTTATAACTATTTAATAGTGCTTTTTAAAATTGAAGGCATGGTGATTTTAATTCTTGGATTCTTGGTTTGTTATTCTTTTCCTTAATTCCTTCAGCTTAAAGTGAGAATAAAAAGGAACTTATGTTGCCACACTCTACCAAGAAAAACATTTTAAAACTCTTGTCTCTTTATATAAGCATTGGCAGTAAACTGTAATCTTAATCTATTGAAGGTCTTTAACAAAACCAGTAGAACAGTTGAGGTATAATTTCTTTAATGAAGTAAAATAATGAAATAGCCAATTTTGTGCTAATATTCATTAAAGCATTTGTATAAGGTCACATATACATTGATTTGATTTCTTGTATATTGTACACTGTAAAAAAAAAAAAAAAAAAAAAACCCAAAACTAATGCTTGTTTAGGGGTAGAGAGATAGGGACTCTTCCTAATGAGATAATATCTTTTAGCTTAACCCTCCCTCCCACCTGTCTAAATGGGTATTTTGGGGACACGGAAAAAAAAAGTCAGTAAGCCAAACCTTGTTTTAAACAGTTTGCCAATCAATTCTATCAAAAATATATTGTGGCCTACAAATACTCTTTCTCATTCAATAAGACTGCATTTTTTAACATAGTCCTCTTTGTTACGAGATTAAGATATTAACTAATAAAAATAGGTCTTTATGGGCCGACCCCGTGGCGCACTCGGGAGAGTGCGGCGCTGGGGGCGCAGCAGTGCTCCCGCCGCGGGTTCAGATTCTATATAAGGATGGCCGGTGTGCTCACTGGCTGAGTGCAGTGTGGCTGGTCACAAAAAGACAAAAAAAAAAAAGAAGAAATAGGTCTTTACTGTGAAGACACTATTGTTGATGATTCTTCATATTGGAAAACTCCTTGGTTTAGTAACTTAATTTACTTCTCATTCTTTTGATCAAGTATTCCTAGAGCAGGAGACAGCAGACTTGTTCTGTAAAGGGGCCAGGTAGTAAATATTTTAGGGTTGGGAGGCCATGTGGTCACTGTCACAACTACTCAACTCTGCCCTTGTAGCTGAAAGCAGCCACAAACAATATGTAAATGGGTGTGGCTGTGTTCCAGTAAAACTTTCTTTACAAAAGTAGGTCCAGGGCGAAAGAGAATTTCATTCACAGGGTGACCACTGCAGTAGAGTATGAAATTTTCTTTTCGTGGTCTTTTTGATAAAAAATTGCAGGTATAATTTATTTCCTTTATGAACAGATCTTTTAATTTAATTTAATCTAGGCTAGTTGACTTAATGTTTAATGGACAGAGCACAAAACTGGACCTAGATAAGCCTGTGTTAGCTTTTTATGTCATAGAATTTTGTTATTCTGATTTGAAAGGAATGGAAATAACTTGGACTTGGGAGTCAGAAAGAACAAAATTTATTCTTAATTGTCTTGATTACTTTGTGACTGTAGACAAATTATTTTACATCTTGGAGCTTCAGTTTTCTCATTTATAAAATAATTAATCATAGCTATGCCTGAGAGTTGTTATATTTTTCACTTAGCTGTCTTTTTATCAGTTCAACTTAACAAGGTTATTTTAGTCATTAACATGTGCTTCCTTTAAAACCTAGGAAAGAACTGCCCAGAGATGAGCACTTCTACCCTTGACTTACTGAGGAATCAAAAATTCTGGAATTTCAGAATGCTTTAACATTTATGTCAGATAGTTTTAATGACATTTTTGTATTTATGTTAATTGCTTGAATTTTTAGTTTTATGGCTTTTCTTAGATAGATTACATTAACAATATGAAGTAAAATTTTTATCTTCGTTTATCAATGAAAGCCTGACCCAGAATCTGTAAGAATTATAGTTCTTCAGCTGACTGATAGCCCATAAGAAAAGGAGATTATTTGTAGATAGTTCCTATTACATACTCTGTGTAGTCTTTGTTTGACTGGAAGTTGGTATCCTCACTGGGTGGATGTTAGCATAGTGAAATGATACTTGTTCATCTTTACAAAAGAAAACTTATTTGAAATGAGAAAATAAGCTTTAGACACACAATCCTAAGTATAAAATATCCTATATATACTTGAGTAAGTATGAGTTTTTAGCTAATGTATGGAAGCATAGTAAAATTTGTATGTCCTTTGTAACTTTGCAGATAAGGGACAGAATGAAAGGTCATTGAATCCAGTAAAGATGCATAATTAGCCCTGGCTTTCTCAGTATAAGTTTCATAAATTAGTGCTTTAGTAGGATTTTTGCGGGGTGGAGGAGCAGTCGTAAAGTTGGTAGGATAGGATATATGGAATGCTTTATCGAGTTGTATGATCTTAAGTTTTAAGAGAATATGCCAACAGCCTTGCAAAGATTAAAAAAAACAACAACACTACGGAGAGAACTAGCGGTGAGGGATGAGTATGGGTCATGTGTTCAGTTTTGGATTTCTTGAATACAGGCAATTCTTGAAGAATTTGAGAAAGAAAAGAGGCAGCAGCTAGAGGGGAAGGTGGGACAGAAGGTTTTAGAATGTGAGAGACTTAAACATGTTTAAATGCCAAAGAGAAGGCAGGATCCAATACAGAGGGATGTTTCAAAACTGTTGAAAGGGGAGGGGTTAATCAAAGGAACAAGTCCTTAAGAAAGGCCAGAAAGAGCATACCTAAGTGGAATTATTGGTGTTAAATGAGAGGTGCAATGCCTCTAGTGTTTTAGCAAGAGAACGAAGAGGGCTGTGTTAATGCAGTAAGTATTTCATAAGTGGGAATTTTTTTCCCTGAGGTAAAGGACTATCATTTGGGAAGGAAGGGGAACAGGTATCAGCAGCTTGAGGAGAGTGAAAATTTGAAATAATAATGGTGACTAGTGAATTGAGAAACAGTAGGATTTCCTGGGAGCACTGAGGGAAATTTTTAAAATTTATGAATATCATATGTTATCTTAAATAATCAGATTTGGAGGAAAACAGCAAGAAAGTGAATTCTACTTAGTGGAAGAGGTCACTGATGATCCTGCAAACTTTGAAGTAATGGCATCAATTTGCCAAGACCTAGTGCTACCCTCGAAGTTAAAGCAGAGACAATATTTGCAGTGCCACAAATATAGCTGCTATGCCATACATCCTTATTGTAGTACAGTTGACCCTTGAGCAACACAGGGTTTGGGGCACCAACCTCCCACACAGTCAAAAATCTGCAGATAACTTTTGGCTGCCCCAAAAGTTTACTAATAGCGTATTGTTGACCTGAAGCCTTACCCAAAACAAAGTCGATTAGCACATATTTTGTATGTTGTATGTATTATATACTGTATTCTTACAATAAAGTAAGCTAGAGAAAATGTTATTAAGAACATCATAAGGAGCCAGGCCCAGAAACAGAAATACCGCATGCCCTTACTCATAAGTGGGAGCTAAGAAACAAAGAAAGAAAGACCATAATAAAACATCGAACTTTCAGAAGGAGAGAACAGACCTGTAGTTACTAGAGGTGGGAAAGAGAGAAGGAGAGGGAGGGGATAGAGAGTAATTGGGTAAGGAACACAAAAAAATAATGATTTGTAATGATGAGCATGCTAATAACATTTGATCGTCATATACTGTACCCAAATACTGATAGTCAACTCTGTACCCCATAAATATGTATAAATAATTAAATCATAAGGAAGAGCAAATACATTTACAGTTCTGTACTGTATTTATCGATAGTATAACTTTATGTCATCTGTTTACAAAGTAGTCTCTCAGTACCTACATCAATATTGTCTTATATGATACAAAACACTTTAGATATTATATGTATTACTAACACTAGACATCAAAAATGAAAAGATAATTGTGAAAAAATTTTCACAGATTTCCAAGAAATTTTTCAATATATTTATTGAAAAAAATTTGCATATAAGTGGACCATGCAGTTTAAACCTGTGCTGTTCATGGGTCAACTGTATATGATTTCACTTAACTTTTAGTATTATTTATGTTGGTTAGGTCTACTTCATTTCTAACTGATGTTCTTTTTTCCCTATCTAGGCAGGCAGAAGTCCTGAAGGCTGACATGACAGGTATTGGGTGGCTTGTTTCTTTTTCACACCATGTTTTTTACTGTTTAATTAATGGAAGGATATCCTCTTTCCTATATTACTCGTAACACTGAATTCTGTCCTAGTTGCCAAAAGGGATGATAACTTATTATTTGCTTTCAGTATTTATTGTATGTAATTGAAAAGTCCCTTATTAAGTTCTGCTGCGGAGGCAGCTTACTGTCAGTTATTGCAATCGTAAGCCCAGTAATTGGGAAGGCTAATGCGTCTTGCAGGACTATGGCAGAAAACATGGCCTGATTTTGCATTATATATAGTCATAGCCTGACTTTCTAATTTCATCCTATTCTCTGTCTCTCATCTGGCTTCTTGAGCAGTTTAATCCAGACTTCTATCAGCCCTCCTTTCCATTAAATGGCAAATGTGGATTGCTCATAAAAGTGTGTTGGAAAGCAGTATACCACTCATTAAAATAACGCTTACAGTCATAGCTTTATTGGGTTGACATATATAAAATAGGAGGAACAGAATACCCAAGCAACTGCTAGATGGTGAGCTGATGTAAACTCTGTAAGGACACTTATGAGAATGATTCAAAAGAAAAAGAAGAAAGTTTCTTTGGACAAAGAGATATAGTTATGAGAGTAAACAGACCAACTTGGCAGTCCATCATTTCAAATGGAGTGACTTATTGTGAGCCTTATCTTCCTATGATGTGAATAGGCAAAAATCCAAGCCTAAAGCAAAGGGTGAACCATTTATTTTCACTATGATGTTACTTCAAATTTAAAAGACAAATACAGAAGCATTTTAAAGCAGATTTAGTCATTACCCAGAAGGTGAAAGTCACTTGAAATGTAGTGATATAAAACTTCTGCAGCAGTCTATGGAATGCTTTGGGGGAAATAGGGAAGGAATCATTGGTGTAGTATACCGGTTTTAACTGTCTGTGTATCTGTCTTCTGTTGTGTTTTTGTTTTGTTACTCAGATTCTAAGCTGGGTCCAGCTGAGGTCTGGACATCCAGGCAGGCTCTGCAGGACCTGTACCAGAAAATGCTAGTTACTGATTTGGAATATGCTTTAGACAAGAAAGTAGAACAGGATCTGTAAGTATTATCATTTGGGATGTCCCTGTAAGATCAAGAATCTCAATAAGGCTTTAAAACACTTTGGCTTTTTTTTTTTTAAACCTGCCTCATAGTCTTTTTTAATGGAAAGAAATTCCAATATTGGGGGGCGGTTGATCAAACTATTTGGCCATTGGTATGATCTCAGATACAGTCTTTGGAGGTAAGAGGAGAAATATTTAGAGTTGCATCTTATTAAGGTCATTAGGGCAGCTTTTTAGGGCATATCAGAAAAACAAATATCTATATTTCACGTACTAAGCATGTTTGGATTCTCTATATTCAGTCTTTCATTTAAGCTATGCTATGATTTTTTTAAAAATTCAAGAGTGGGCTTTAGAAAAATCTTTCTTTGGTAAATGTGATTCTGTGAATTTCTCCTGACAGGAAAATGTATTTATATTATAAGGAAAGTTCTTCCTTTTAATCAAATCAGTATTTTCCACCCACAGTAAAACTAAAGAAAGATTTTATGTATTTAGGCTATTCTGCTTGTTCTTTCTGTGAGGGGCGAAATGGCAGATAACCAGATTTCCAAGTGAGTAAATAAATTCCTTTCATGGAAAGCCTTGCCTTATAAATTGGAACAGGGAAATTGAAAAATCAGTTAAGGATATTCAGTCTAAATGCCCAGTTCTCTAAGTTGTGATGAAGATTAGCTTTTTCTATCTTTCATACTTTTCTAAGATACCTCATATTTTTAGGAAATCTAGTAATAGAGCTGTAGCATGATCAGTCAAAATCCATATCTGTGATATTAGAGTCAAGGATAAGATGTCATCAGAAATCTGAGGGAGTGATTGTCCTCCTAAATCATTAAAAAACAAAACAAAAAACAGTTCTCTAAAGCCTCAAAAGTTGACACCGATAAAGAATTAAGTACTTTCCAGGTAGGTTATAAACCCCTTATCTGTGTTTGCTTTCTTTAATCAAGCCATTAATATCGTTCCTCCATTCTAGTTCTTTTCTTTTTAACTCCTGATATTTCCAAGTTAGAGAGTGACTATATTTCATCATAATTGAATTTAAATTGATTCTCTATATAACTTGATTAATAAAAAGTATTTTATAACAGGATTTTGGTATGCCATATTTCAGCATTGTGTTGTTTCTTGTTTTAAATAGCCAAAATTGAAATGTGGCTTATATTTCAGCTCTACAGAAAATATTAATCCCAAGAGAAATGAATAAAACTCTTAAATAGGAATGGAACTGAATGCTGTAGGATATAGCATTTGGGGAAGTAAGAGATATGACTTAATATTTACAAAGCCTTTTTTCCCCCATAGATGTCACTTCATAGGGTATAGTCAGTTATTTTTTGGCACAAAATATGGAAATTCATTAATAGCTTATTTTTACTTTGATATTGCCACTGTGGTTCTGATTTTGTACTGGGATTCCTAAATAGGCTCTAACTCTAGTAACTCTAAAAGATTAATAGCTGAAGCCACAATCTGATTATTTGAACATTTGGTAAGTGTTTATTAAGGTCAGTTGGATTCTACTACATGTTTAATCTTGTTCAAAGGGAAGCATAAGTTATTTAAATAAATGAATAACTTTAATACAGGTTTAATGTTTAGTGTGTTATAATTATAACAAACAGTTCTTTCTTGTTCTCAGGGGGACCAGTGTCTGCCCAGTGAGTCACTGCTATACCAAATAGAATTACATTTTGTTTTCAGCTGGAATCATGCCTTTAAGAATCAGATCACAACACTACAAGGCCAGGCAAAGAATCGAGCAAACCCGAATCGGAGTGAAGTTCAGGCGAACCTTTCTCTGTTTCTAGAGGCAGCTAGTGGCTTCTATACTCAAGTGAGTTCTGCATTGTATACCAGTTTTCCTAGTGTTAGTGATAAATATTCTGCTCTTTGTACACATCTTTTGTTCATTTAAACATTTTGTGTAGCCACTATGTGGGCCATCTAGGGACTGGTCACCTATAATCGTAAGTGAATACAAAATGTCCCAAATTGTTTACCCTAAGACCTTTAAAAACATAAAGTCTCTCCTGTTTAAAAATTTCTGTTTTGGCATAAAGATTGGGGTTATAACTATGGATAGAAAAGGGCTAATGAGAGCCTTAGTGAAAAAGCAGTAGTAGTCAAATTACATACACGTGGTATTAGAGCAAATGTAAATTTATGGGTATGGATATAGTCATTATGAAAGTAACAGCTGTGTTGTGCCAGATAAGAAATAGTCAAAATTTGTAATATAAAGTGAGTTTTCATAGTATTATTTATACAGTGGAATTTATCTGTTTCTTGAAATGTTATTAAACTAAGAAATGAAGTAACTTTTCCTCAGTTTAAATAATAAGCTATTATTTATAGTCCTCAGAGACGTTCCTTTTCCTTAGTCACATCCTGATACAACTTCTAAATCAGTTAAGGTAAAGGAATAAATAAATCTTATTTCTGACCACGGAATTTTCTTTACTGTAAGCGGAATTCTTTAGAAAATTGTTATCTCATTCATTTGTAATAGCATTCATAATTTCATTAATAACATTTTAATGTATGAATTAGCATCTTATAATGATAAGGCAAGATTTTGAGGGTGTTGCACTGAAAAGAAATCTTTGGCCAATTCTCCCTATGCTGCTGCTTGACCATTTCTACCTATGTTATGGCTTCATTTTGGTTTTACCATTTCTTTGAATAAAGAAAAAAAAAAGAAATCTCTGTGTTGGGAGACATCAAATAGCTATCATGTTATAGAGATTATTTATGTTTTACTGAGACTAAAATATTCATCACATTGAAAGAACTCATATGGTTATTCTCAAAATTCATTTTCAAATTTATGCCAACTTTTTGCAGTAAAAGTTGATACTTCTGTAGAGGGGATACTTCTAGAGGAGAGGGATTGATGTGTCACTTAACTAGTCCTTAAAGCAAATGTTAAAGGTTAATTTATTCTGTAAGTAGCTTTCAAAAGCCTACTGTTAGGCACAGTACTAGATACTGAGGATATGGAGCGAAATAAGAGAATCTTTACCTTCAAGGAAATTTCCAGTATAAATGAAAAGATGGATACAGTAATAGATATGGATTTTTTTTCCTGATTATAGAAATAATGCATACTCATTTTAAAAATCTGAAAATTGTATGAAGTCCAAAAAAATTTTTATTAATCTCCCCATTCAGGATAGATTACCACTTTAACATACATCTTTCCAGTGTTTTCATACATTTTTACAGAGTTAAGACCACACTGTATATTCAGTCTTGTATCTGCTTTATAAACATAATGTAAGCATTTCCTTATTAAACAGTTTGATGAGCATCTTTGTGTATAAAGCAATTACTTTAATACTAATTATTTCCTGAGAACCAATTCAAATTGAAATCATTAAATGAGTGAAAATTTAAATACTGTTGATAAATATTGTTGTTTTCCCAAAAGGTTGTATTGATAACATTTTCACCAGTTTCTTCTGTTGTCCTTTCATTTTACTTAGAGTTTTTTGAAGTACAGAAGTTATCAGTGGTTTTTTTTGCAATACATTTTTTTCCTTTGTTCATACATCAGTGGATATTTAATAATGATGATGATAATCACATTTAAAGGAACAAATGGATATTATAATTCAAATCTTAACATTTGAAAATAACACCAATGCCCTACAATAGAGTAATGGTTAAATAAGTTATGGCATAACTGTAAATTGGAAACATGAAACTTTGATAAATGGTATTTGTGATGATATTTTAAGATTATGAGAAAATTATTGTGTTATGCAAAAAATTATGATATAAAATTTATATAGTTTGATTCTTATGTTAATTGAGTAATCTCAGTTAAATAGGGTATTAACAAAAATGTCGTCTTTTTTCCCCCACCAGTTACTACTTTCTACTATGCTCTGTTGAATTTCCAGATTTCCGTCATTATTTGGACAGATTCCTTAACACTCCGAGTGCTTTCAGTTTTTGAAGCACAGTCCAGTTTTAAAACTTCAGTCTTGTTTCTGATTCAGATCTCTTCTTTCTCCCATGCAGTATAAGCTAGAACTGGGAACATGACTGAAGTAGGGGGAACAGGAGGGAGGTTGTAGGGAGAGGGAAGGCATCTACCTTCTGCAGTACATTTTTATAATAGCTATTATACAAATTGATTTATCATCTTGAAAAATGATTCTTTTTTATTAATGATGTGACATACATATGAGATTTCCAGCAGTTTAACTGGACATTGGTAAATCAAAAGAAATCTGTGAGGAAGTAAGGCAAGAATCCTTTTTATTGAGGGGGCATGGTATTTTAAAGAACACTTTATAAGCAGGTGAATTGTAAAATCATTCAAATATCTCAAAAATTGTTTTATAAGGGAAAATGTATGGGTACTTTAATTTTGAAAAAGTTTTTTTGAAATTTTTATAATAAGCATTGATTCTCCCCTACCTGCATTCCACATGTAATGGTTGAATAATTATGACAGTTGTACAGTAAGCATCAACAAACTTTATTCTCACATTATGGTAATTTAGACTTTTCAGAAATGAACATTAATAGGATTTTAATTTGCAATTTTATATTGTCTTGGTTTGCTAAGGAAACATTTGATGGTGTTACTAAATAATGTTCCATACATCTTGATTGCACACAGTGCACATTTAGTCACCATATTGAGAACGGAGAGCAATTCCAGATCATTATTTGGCCTTATAGGCAAAAATGAGTTTTGAATTTTAATATTAAATGTAGTTGCAAGGAATTAGAGAGTAACATGATCAAATTTAAAAGATCACTTTGGACACTGGGATCAGGAATGAAGCTAGTCAGGATGCTGCCATAGTAATGAAAAGAATTGGATGGATTTATCAGCTTGAGCGGCTTTTTTAATGGTCATACCTTTTACCGAGATGGGGAACACTAGGGAAAGCAGCTTTGTTCATGTTAGAGAGATGCTTGTTTGTCATCTAAGTGGAGATCTCAAATAGGTAAGTGGATAAATAAGTGAGTAAGTTAGTAAATAAATAAATAGGATAAATAAATAAATTGGATAAGTAAGTAAGTAAATTAGCAAGCAAACTTGGAGCCCAGTGGGAAGGTCAGGGCTAGAGTAAATTTTATGATTACTGTAAAGAACCCTGACTTAGATGGGAACAGGTTTTGAAGAAGAGGAGCCACCATTGCAATAGGAGAAAATCAGGGAGAGAGGTGCCTTGGAAGCCAAGAGAAAAGCGTCAATGAGGGGAGGGAGTAATCAACCCTGTTGAGTGCTGCTGAGAAGGCAACTAAGATTTAACAAGTGACCAGTTAGATTTGACAACATGGAAGTCATTGGTGAACTGTATTTCTTCATTTCTAAAACTTTTAAAAAAATATTTTAACATTGAAATTGGGATGTTTATAATAGATGTCAGTTACCGTTAAATTGACAGTGTTTTTTTCCTCTCAATATTATATAAAATAATTGTTCATCTTATAACTTATGGTATCTTGTATTTGATGAGAGTAACTTCAGCAGAGTGGTGAGGATGGAAATCTGATTGGAGTGGATGGAGAAAAGACTAGTATGTGATTATGTGGTTACATTTTCTTTGAAGATAGTTTTTGACTACTTAACTATCATTTTGTTAACCAGTTTAAAGCATGGTGCCTTAAGCAGAACCAAATTGCTGGTTATAGAAAAGATGTACCATTCTGCTGTAGTTTTTTGTTGTTTTTGTTTTGTTTTTTTAAATATCAAAAAACACAACAGTCCTTATTCTAAAAAAATGGAAGCCAGAAGTAAAGTGTTATCAAGTTTCTGCATCATATAAAGTTGATATTCTACATCTTCAATGTCAATCTTTCATTCTTGGCATAGGGTATAGAGCTGAGGAGAAATGAAATAGTATAAAAATCATTTGATGGATGGGGAACTCAGGTCAGGGGTTTGGATTCCTGTACAGCCAGCAGCCATGAAAAAGAGAGATATAATTTTGTAATTGGAATTTGGGGAGAACAAGAGGCATTAATCATTCAGCTACAGCTTTAGGAATATTTCCTGGTCAATACTCTTGTAAAATGAACTAACTAACTTCTTATCTCAGCCATTCATCCAGATTTAGGAAACTACTACTAAGTAAAGTACATCTGGGTCAGCATACATAAAGGTAGAATATAGTTTTTGCAGAATAATTGACAAATACAGTTTTTTTAAACTCATGAAACATCTGTTTCTCTTTAGTTTTACTTTGTTACTGCCTCTAAGCCAACTACAGCTCTCTTTCCCAGAATTCTTGAGACATCAGGAGATTTTCTATCTCTACTTACAACTTTTGGTTTCAGGCAGAAATTGTATTACAAGACATTCTACGTGATGTTCCAACAATGTTTGATTTACTTTTTGTGATCAGTCTTTTTTCTTCTTGTTAGATGTTCAGACTTGTCTAGGTTTCCAGTCTGATCTTTCAGAACCTAGTGAACTCAATGCTTTATCCTCTCATTTTCTTCTTGCTATCTTCCACAGTTGACTTGTTTTGTTTTCTTCATTTTTTTGTTCCTCTCTTGTACTTAATGCCTTTTCTATTTCTTGACTACCCATTCTGGGAATTAAGTTGTTTACCCAATTTTATCTCAGCAAATGTCTTCCTCATTACAAATGTACAAGTACAAGAAAGATGAAGCAGGTAATTCCTGTGCTTAGTGAGAAAGAGTACACAGAATTTATATTCAGTTATGGAGGTGGTTTTTAGCTTAGGAAGAATGTGGCACATTTCAGATCCTTTGGGGGTGGGTCCGTAGGGTGTCTTATTTTATATTGTGAATTCTGCAGATGTTAGAAAGAGTGGTAAAAGAATCAAGGTATTTTTAATACTGTAACCTTAGTCAAATCCCTTCATATTTCCGTTGATTTCACATCCTCATCTGAAAAAAATGGAGCTTTATACCTACATATACTGTGTTGCTACTATTTTATCGCAAGGATAAAGGGAGACAAATATATCAAATAACCTAGGGAATGAAGTTTATTATAAATGTAGAATATTCTATTGGCTTATGCTGTATATCATGTTCTCTCTCTCCCTGGCCCTGTTAACCCCCCTTCTCTCCTCCTCCTCCTCTTTTCCTCCTGTCTTTCTGCCTCCTTCCTCCCTTGACCCCTTCCCCCCTTCTTGTACCTGACTTGCCCATTTGGCAACAAACTCTTTTAAGACTCAGATTCTTATTCATCTTTGTATCTTGCTTATTACCATGTGTCCAATACAGTAGCCAAATATTTGGATGGATATAATAATATTTGAATGAGTATATTTATAAATAAATACTTGAATAGATGAAAATAAAATGTGAAGAACTGTGTGGGGGCTATGAATTAAACCCTTAGTGGCAAGGTAGGAGGAGAAAAGCCTTTTAATGAGGGAAACTGAACAGGAATGCTTGGAGAGATACAAGGAGCTAGAAAAAGCTCAGTAATCAACCGTAAGATCAGTTGTTTTAAATGCAGCAGAGAGGTTGATTAAGATGACAGCTAAAAAATGTCCATTGTATTTGGCTAATAGTTGACCGATTGTTGATTGCCAGCAGTTTCAGTAAAGCTGTAATGGGTGATGGAGTGGGAGGAAGGGGGTTATGTGGAGATTAAGGAGTGAATAGGAGCTGAGAAAGCCGATAGGAAAAGTGTGGACTCCTTTGAAGTTAAGTCGAAAAGAGGAAGAAAGTTTCTAGAAAAGAATCTAGGATTGAGGGAGATTGTTTTGGTTCTGTTTGTTTTCTGTAGGAGACACTTGTGTGTGGGCCACAGGAAAGAAGCATGAGAAGTTGAAAGTAGATGAAAGAATGAGGGGGTGACAAGCAGGATACAGAAAAGTATGGAGTAAAGGCACACGTAGAGGAGTTAGATCTGACTAGGAGGAAGAACTCTATACTTTAGGAAGAGAGAAGAGAGGAGTAAATATGGGTGGTCTACATAAGGTCTATAATACCATGAGATCTGTCGTGTATGCAGAGACATGTGAATTGGTATAGAGCCTAAGAAAATAAATCTTGAGAAACTACTAAAGTCTGACAAAAACTTTGGCTTGCATTTAAGTCACATTTCTAACCAACCAATCTTTAATGTTTTTTGAGTGTTCCTGAGAGAAGTAGAGCATTTCACAGAATGTGTTGCTTTTTTTTGCTTGCTAAACTTGTCTGAAAACCCTATTCAGGTAAATAGTGTTTTTTTAAAAATACTGCTGTTCCTTTCAAATGCACACCCTAAATTGTTCTAATACTTGAGAATTCAAAAGATATGATTTGTAATGAATGATACTAGTTATCCTATGAAAGTTTACCATATACTTTTTATATAGTTCTTGCACAGGTCTCAGCAGTATATGATACTAGGTTCATGTATTATTGTGTACAGACTTTATTGTTAGAGTACTTCTGACTTAGCAGTTCTGACTTACTACTAAATCTTGCTGATGTTCTTCTTTTAGTTATTACAAGAACTCTGTACAGTGTTTAATGTAGATTTACCATGCCGTGTGAAGTCTTCCCAACTGGGAATTATCAGCAATAAACAGACACATACAAGCGCCATAGTGAAGCCACAGTCTAGTTCCTGTTCCTATATCTGCCAGCACTGCCTCGTCCACCTTGGAGACATTGGTGAGTCTTTGGTGTGGAGGAATTGATAATACTTTCATTCTTTTCTTTGGAGTAGTAATAGAAATTATTTTCCTTTAAACTGAGCATGCACACACAATTGAGATGGTCACAGAGAAAACTAAAATATACTTTAAGAAACTTATAATTTCTCAGTGTTTTGGGATTGTCAGAGGATCTTGCAGGAAATAACCTTCATATTAAGATTTAAATTTTATTCAGACTTTATGTAAGTATAGGCAGATAATAAATGGCAAAATGTAATCAAAGCTGTATTTGTCAAAGTGGTACTATAATATTATCTAAGTTAAAAGTCTGTACTTTTTTGGAATAAATGGCGTTTATAAATTACTCCTTCTGAAGCTAGGTTGCCTTTTCTTCCGACCAGGGCACTAAAAGCTCATTTTTAACTCTCATCCTTTTTAAAATTAAATTTGTATTTCCATTATATGTATTTTATCTGGGAACAATAGGTAACTTATTTATTCTTATTCATTCCTTTAAGGTGACCTAAAAAGGTTGTAAAACAAATTAACTATAGGATTATGTTTTGCTTGTCCTCAAATAAAAAAGAATGGAGAACATTACTGATTTTAAGTTCGAAGATGTTAGGTTTTTTAATGTCATAAATCAATGACTCCATGAGGGGATCACATCAAAGTGAGTGAGTTGTGCAGGGAGATTCAGTGATAGTGTGGTTTTTTTTTTTTTTGTTTTGTTTTGTTTTGTTTTGTTTTTTTTGATTTAAATGTATTTTATGCACAACACATACTTAATATGGAATAGGTAAGAGACATTTTTTGAAATCACTTTATAAGATATAGAAAAAATCCATGATTTTCAGATCATATTGTGTAGAGTTGTTTTGTTTTGTTTTGTTTTTAAGTGCCATATAACTCACCACTTCTTGTGGGCCAGCTCCAGGTCACCAGCATAGTCTATAGTGGGAGCTGGTGATGCATGACACACTGGAGGACCTGAAAATGGGGGCTAGATAAGCTTTAAAAGTGGTTACGTGCTGAATGTCTCAAATAGGGAAGGCCAGGTGGACACTTCACACATAATCCTATGGTTAATTTGTTTTGAAGTATTTTCTGGTTTTAATGATCTTAAATTAACTTCAATGGAAACCTTTATAATTTCAAACTATAGCTATTTGGAAATACTGCCCTATCAGTTTTTTTATTTTTTATTTTTTAAATAAAATTTTATTTTTCTTCTTAGCTCGATACAGAAACCAGACCAGCCAGGCAGAGTCCTACTATAGGCATGCAGCTCAGCTTGTCCCTTCCAATGGTGAGTGGGCCTATCAACTTGAGGTTGACTATGATACTTTTTTTTCTTTACAGCAATATGGCAAATAACTCAAGGCTCATCTTTCAAGTTTTATGAAAACAGTAAATGTTGTTGTGGTATTGAGTGTCATATTTTTCCTTTTAACTGTACCTTTCATATAACCTGAAATGAATTGTTTTTTTTACGACTAAGATTATTTTTATTGTCAATAAAGCAGTATAAATGCAATATTCCTTAATGTGATCTAATATTGTTTTATAACTGTAGCTTCCTTAATTGTAAAAGAATAATTATTTCTTTAATACTGCCATTTTCCCCCTAGAAAAATGGTCTATTACCTAAAAGATAATGCTTTCATCTTTTGATGGCCCCAAAATAAGCATTAGCAGTGGTTCTTGAATTAAAGAAATTACAGCTGATATTTGGTAATGTAAATCATTCTTGTTAAACTCCATTGAAATTCTAGAAAGAATCTAAACCACGGAAAGTAGTGTGACCACACTATTCATTTTATATTTTTATGACTTTTTTCACACTACAGTGGCAGAGTTGAGTAGCTGGGATAGAGACCATTTGGTCTGCAAAACTGAAAATATTTTCTGTGTAGCCCTTTCTGAAGCCTTATTTGAACGTGTAGTGCTCTCCACCCTAATCATATGACTTTTTCACTTACACGTAATAGTGTGTATTATTGCTAAAATGTGCTGTTTGACATTATGCCCATTAGTAATGAGATAATCATGAGATTTACCTTATAAAATACTCCTCATTATTAATTTGAAGATTTAAAAACTGACCATTTGTATTCTGATGGCAAAATTTTATGGTTCTTGGGTTACTTTAGAATCTTAACTTTTCTCCTGTAGGTCAGCCTTACAATCAGTTGGCTATCTTAGCTTCTTCCAAAGGAGACCATCTGACCACAATTTTCTACTACTGCAGAAGCATTGCTGTGAAGTTCCCTTTCCCAGCAGCCTCCACTAATCTACAAAAAGCACTTTCTAAAGCACTGGAAAGGTAGGGTTGACTTTTTCCCCAAGAAGACTTTGTGTAACCCCTCAAATTTTGGCATACAGGAAATAATGGCGAGTTACCTATGCTTCTCTACACTTCTCTACGTTTCTTTTGTTTCTAAATATATAGATATATTGTAATAGTTTTGTGTATATCACTGAGTTTCAGCCAGTCAGTGTCTCATTTGCTCCCCGTAAGAGAGAGTACAGGCCGCTCAGTACTGACTCATCTGTGTGTGTTGCAGTTGATTGTAGAATACTCTCCTTGTACATATACCAGGTGCTCAAATAACTTGTTTTTGCAAGCCAAAGCTTCCTTTAAGTGGTTTTAGCCATTTTGTTGCTTAAAATTCATGGAAAATTTTTTTTGTTGTTGTTTTGTTTTGTTTTTTTTTCATTTCAGCCGGGATGAGGTGAAAACCAAATGGGGTGTCTCTGACTTCATCAAGGCCTTTATTAAATTCCATGGTCATGTGTACCTGAGTAAGAGCTTGGACAAGTTGAGCCCTCTTCGAGAGAAATTGGAAGAACAGTTTAAGGTTAGATTTAAAAAATAGAGAGTTTTTGTCTTGTCTAAATCAGGAAGCATAAGGTTTGGAGGAAGCTGAGTCCCAGTTTTTATGTCATTACTTAACTGCAAACTACTAGTAAAAATCAAATTTGAAGCATATGAAATTCTTGGCATACAACATCCCTTCAATTTAAACTGAGGTATGGTGTATATAAAGAAATACAGTAGCAGTGTTTTCACTGAGTAGTTGCCATTTGGTATAAAGTATTAAAGTGGAAAAAAAAAACAGTAACTCCTTCTTTCTCAGTTTTGAACATACTACTTTTGATGATTTTTATATTCTTAGATAATGATTCTGCTACCTACTTTATAGGTATTACCATTCTGCAAACCAAGCTTATTTTTGTTGTGCTTCCATCCATCAGGATTTTTAGTCATTTGAAGGAAAGGATTGAGAATTTCATTCAATAGAAATATATTTTACTAATCTGTATAAGAAGATAAAATTAAACTTTGTTCTATTTATATATAAGAAAACGATCTTTTATTAGCATATTAATAATTAGCAGTTTAAATGTAATATAATGTATAAAATATGGGGAGAGTTAAAATTAAGTATAACTTTAATTCATTTATTCAACAAATATGTGACTGTATTATGTATCATCAGTCACTGTTTTAGGCACTGGGATCAATAGTAAACAAGACAGTCTCAGGACATTTTATATTTCTTGGTTATTTCTGGGTATCTGCACAGTTGAGGAATTGTTTATAACTGCTTGACAATTTTTCTATAAGTTACAAACGTCTCACATTCCAAAAGATTATACAGTTTGGATGGTTAAGGCATAAGTTAGCCAAATATAGTCAGTATGAAGTAGTATTTTTAGATAATCATTTTTTAGTTGATACTTTCTATGTGTAAGAGATTATATTAGATAATTATAATAGAAATAGTTTGTTTTAAAATAAGCTTTTAGAGTACCCTGCTGTTTTTTGTTTCTCTTAGTGGCCTCTTTAAACTTAGCCCATGATACAGTACAGTATATCGTTTGTAAGGTTGGATGTGTGAAAGAAACAACTAACTTTTTAATGCCCTAGGCTGTTCAGCCTGGGAAAGAACAAACAAGTCTAAATTGTTTCATGTAAGTATTTGAATATATGAAGGATTATTTAAAAAGAATATATCTTTGTCTTTCCTGAGGTCAGAACTAAAACCTTAAATTTTAAGTCAAGATCTGTAGGAGATTGCTTAAGGAGGTTGTAGATTCTCCGTTTTGGAGAGCTTAAGAGTCAGATTGACAGCTGTCTTTCTTGGGTGGTTTAGGTGCTGTCCTACCAAGTAGTAGGGGATTGGACTAGATGACCTCTCAAGATTACTTCCAGCTCTGGTTTTCTGAAAGCTATACTTCTTAAGTTGCGGGGGAGGAGGTAGTGCAGTACCTTAATGAGATCTTCACTATGTAAGTCGTTTTAGTCTAGAACCTAGTCAACTTTGCATTTGGTTCAACCTCAAATGCTAATATTTTCTTCAAATATATTTCTGTATGTGAAATTCTGGTTGGTGTAGGTGGGCTATTGCTAAAATGCACTTTGAAATATTCCAGCACTCTGAATTTAAACATAGTATGAGGCAGATCTGTTTGAGACCTTACCCAGTATTGAAATATTAGAAGACCATTGTTGGGGTGACATTTCAGCATAGCAAGTAAATTTTCAAAAGTATTTCTAAAGCATATGTACATAACTTAGTATCATCTAGCAATCTTTAGCTACTAAGCAGAAACATTTATCAAGTTGAGGTCCACTGAAGGATTTAAGGCCTGGGATCTAGGAATCGTGATGCAAAGCATTTTGTATCTGTTAAATGTCTACTGTTTCTTAATGGTATTTAGTTCCAGTATATTCTTCAATTGCAGTTGAAAGTAGCAAAAATATGTCAGTTCTAATCTGATTTTATTCCCTGGGAGGCCCTCTACTTACTATAAACAATCTAAATTTTATGAGATTACAACTGAATAATTTTACATTTACTTATAAAGGTATGGATTATTCATTCACTAAATATTTGTTGAGTACCTGTTATGTATCATGCACTGTTCCAGGCTCTTGGAGATATAGGGGAAAACAAGACAGAATCTGTACCATCATAAACTTACGTTATCATTTACTATTACTAGGCTGTATTTATACATGTTAATACTTATGTACATACACTAGAAGATCCTTTA
Source organism: Cynocephalus volans (assembly GCF_027409185.1). NCBI lineage: Eukaryota > Metazoa > Chordata > Mammalia > Dermoptera > Cynocephalidae > Cynocephalus > Cynocephalus volans. The sequence goes on from NC_084467.1 coordinate 142,921,947, forward strand.
AAGGATCTTCTGTAGGACATTGCCTTCTAAAATGTTCTGTAGGACATTGCCTTCTAAAATAAATGCCAGTGGATTTATAGATGCCAGGAATACATTACCATATTATATTTGTAAGAAAATGCTTTTTGAAAAATACAAATTAATATTCGCATTTTATGCCAATATATGGATTTGTATAATGATCAGCTTATTTAGAATGGTGAATGTAGAGACTTAAGGAGAAATTTTATGGGAAAATTCTGGGAAAAGAAAGGATTTTAGGAAATTTTGAGGAAAGGAAAGAAATACTTAATGCCTTTGGAAAAGGGGTGAGCATTCTAGATGTACACAGTGGAATGGCAGATTGCAAGGAGGCTGAGAGTTGTGAAAGAAAGAGCAAAGTAGAATGGAATTGTATTTTTTTTCCATATGAAAGACCTTACTATTAGAATCATAGAGCTTACTCTGGATATTTCAGATTCTTCTTCTTCTTCTTTTTTTTTTTTTTTTGTGACCAGTAAGGGGATTGTAACCCTTGGCTTGGTGTCGCCCGCACCGCGCTCAGCCAGTGAGCGCACTGACCATCCCTATATAGGATCCAAACCCACGGCCTCGGCGCTGCTGCGCTCCCAGTGCTGCACTCTCCTGAGTGAGCCACGGGGTTGGCCCAATATTTCAGATTCTTAAACTGTGTAAATAAATAAAATCTCAGAAGAGTCTGGACAAAGACAGCTGTAATTTCTAATATGGTAGGATCTCCCGTCACTGCTGGTAGAACTGTTAGTAAGAGTTATCTATACCCACCATAAGGCTAGTCACATTAAATCCCCACTGTGTCCAAAAATTTTCCATGGGGAGGGAGGGAGGCTGGCAATGGCTAAAATATATGGTGAAATCAGGATATTGTCTCTAGTAGCAATCAACTTTGTTAGTGACTTCTCTTTGAAAAATATTTTGCATGAGGTTAATCTAAAACTACTGCAGATATTAAAGGAATTAAGGGTAATTAAGTTGTGAGCTTCTGGGTGAATTCTTCTTTGTAGTGCTGGTTAGCACATAGTTAAGTTAATGAAATTTGATGAGGCTTATGCATGTCCATCTCTAAGAGGGGACAATGTCAATGTGGTAATTTGTAGAAGTGCCTATAATAATCCCAATGATTGCTTCAGTATATCATTTACCCTGTGTTCCAGAATATATTCTTGCTGTATCTTGTTTATAAATGTTTCTTTAATGCGTCAAGCCTTTGAAAGAGTAAATTTTAGAAATAATCTTGGAAGTCATGCTTTGTGTATCAAGAGTTCAAAAAAGTATTTTTTCAGTCTTTTTGTTTAAAATATTTTTACTACATATTCTGCTTTCTAGTCACTGATCCCAATTTATATTTTATTGTGTATGCATCTCTTATAAAACTTCCAAAAGATTAAGATGTATAAATTTATGGGTGGACCCCCAAAACTTTTCTCAGGTTATATTAAAAATATACAGTTTCTTTGGGGAAAAAAGTATGTTTGACAAACAGCTCAGAGAACTCTATGTTGTCTGGATTAATTCTTTTCAAGACAGAGTCAGTTTGGGAAACATCAGACCCAATTAAAATACTGGGATTAAGAGTGAAACAGTGTACTCATCTGTAATTCTGTTACCTATGTAGTTCTAAATACACACTGCCAGTTTGATTCTTGTATCAAAGATGGTTCCCGTTCTTGATAATATATGCAGTATTCCTTCTTCTTTTGCAGAGGCTGCTATTCCAAAAAGCTTTCAACTCTCAGCAGTTAGTTCATGTCACTGTCATTAACCTGTTTCAACTTCATCACCTTCGTGACTTTAGCAATGAAACAGAGCAGCATAGTTACAGCCAAGATGAACAGCTGTGTTGGACACAGTTGCTGGCCCTCTTTAGTGAGTATGAAATCATTTAACTCTGACACATACCACCTTCTTTGAAAGGCATAATCTTAGGCATTTTCATCAGTGTAGCAAAGCACAGGGACATATAAAAAGTGACATATTAAAATTTCTTAATATTGAATCAGAAGGCCTGAACCCCAAGTTCTGTCCTTTTATCTGCTGACACAACGTCATCAACTGTATCTATAACATTTTTAACATGGGAAAGAAAATGCCTTTTTAGAAAGAAGCTGTAAGACACTTAAGTTTTAAACAGAATACAGCAGAAGGCTCATAATGATATTTTAATTTGAACTAGTACACAGTTTTAAATGTCTTATGCTTTCTGAATACATTTTTTCTTTAAGTGTCTTTTCTTGGCATCCTGTGCAAGTGTCCTCTCCAGAATGAGTCTCAAGAGGAGTCCTACAATGCCTATCCCCTTCCTGCAGTCAAGGTTTCCATGGACTGGCTGAGACTCAGACCTAGGGTCTTTCAGGAGGCAGTGGTGGATGAAAGACAGTAGTAAGTGTTTTAGAATTTCATGTTAGTTTGTGTGCTTTGTTTGATATTCATACACATGTAAAAACTGCCTTCTAAAGCACAACATTTGAACAATGGAAGACTTTGTATTTTCTGCTTATGCTCTGGAAGTTGAGCTGAAGACCTCTTTGTATGTTTTTCATTTATTTATTTGCATTCTTCATGTGAGGCATAGTCTTAAGGATTTGTGACTCCCTGTGCGCTCCCCTGTTCCCAGTTGCCATCCTGGAGAAGGGGCATTTTTCACATTTCAAAATGAACTTGAGATAAAATCAGTTCGTTTTTTATCCATTACAATATGCCCCAGTTTTCTGTTCAAGAGTGGAAGGGAAGAGATTTTTTATTTCTTCCATTATTTTCTCTACATAAACTGATGTTGCCGTACAGTAATATCCAATTTGAAATATGTTTGTTTATTTTAAGCATAGAAGATTAAAATCAAAAGTTATTTTAATTTTTACTATTTTCTCTGTAATATCTACTCAAAGTAATTCTGAGTTATTAGAAACTATTGATTCTACAGTGACAAATGAAAACTTTCAGTGTACCTTTGATCGTAGGAATAAATACTTGCAAGATAGCTTTGCAGTGAGTAGGAAGTTCCTTCCCTGCATATTTTGATAGTGAGTTTAAGGAGAACCTCTGAAATTTCTGCTTTGTGGCCGAGCATGTGCACATTGACCAAGATCACAACCTAGAAAATGGCCTAGCCACATTTAAGACCCTGTGATTCCTCTACTTCATAATTATCTTTCCTTTTTTCTCTCACCTAACTGTAAGCTCCTTCATTTTGACATTGCCATGAATAGAGTTTACAAACAGCACAGCACACTATACTTCCTCCTTTTAATGTTAGCATACGTATTAGTAATACAGATTTTCAGACATTGTTTTCTTGCAAAAATTTTTTATTTCTTAACTCAGGCTATAGAGTTTTTGTACTCTTATGTTTGCTCCAATAAATTTTTTTAATTATGCTGTGAAAGAATTCTGTTTTACCATTTGCTTATAGAGTTTTCATATTTATGGGCAGGGATAATTTTTGTTTTTATTTTGTTTGTGGTTTCTGTACAGTGATTCTTGTGGCTCATTCTGTGCATTCCCATTTCTTATCATAGCAAAGGATATTCAACCAGATGGAATAGCTTTATTTGCAAACATTTTCCCTTCCTTTTTTTGTCACTCACTCTTCCCTCTTCCTCTTATCAGATTTATCAGGATCTTTAGAATTATGCCCTTGTAGGCATTTCATTCTATCTAAAATTCTTTACTACTTATTTTAAAGACTAGCGTGGGGTATTTCTTTAAGAAATTTTTCTTATGTGTCTGATACATTAAAGTAATTATCTTTATTTATATCTTTTAAATAATGGATAAACAATTATTACTTTTTTTAACTCAGAATTTCATGTGTATTCAAATAATTCTCAGTTTCTTATTTCTGGGCCTTTCCAATTTCTAGAACTTATTTTCCCCCATACTTTTTGAGAACATACTATCTTTTTTTTTTTTTTTTTTTTAATTTTATTTTGTCGATATACATTGTAGCTGATTATTGCTCTCCGAGAACATACTATCTTAAGCTAATAAATATATGAAGTAGTGAAGCAATATATTAATAAGTCATCCGCTCATGCTCTTTTTATGCATCTATTTTCTTGAAACCTCGTATTTGTTGCATAAAGAGGTTCCAGTTTAATATTCCTTTTTAGGTTATTAACTATCTCTTACAATTTGTTATATCCCCACAGGTTTGTAGCAGACATTTATTCTTCAGTATTTGACATTATTTTCACTGTTAAATTAGGAGCCTGGGAAATGATCTATACAGCAGGTCTCTATTGTGGAAATTTGAGCTTTCTGGTGTATGTTTTAGGGAATTATACAGCCTTTAAAAAAATTGAAGTAAGGGAAAAGTCTATAGAGTTCAGAGCCCATAGATATCGTTTTCGTGACCTATTAGTGTTCTGATTTCTCTCATGTAAAAATAAAATCTGAAAATTTTTTTAATTTACAGCATTTGGCCCTGGCTAATTTCTCTTCTAAATAGCTTCCATCCCCATGAGGAAGATCTCTCAAATACTAATGGTAAGGGCTTCCCTAACTTTGTATTGTTGTTGTGGTTCTCTATCACTAGTGGTGGGCTTAAGGCCAGAGAAAAATAGGTTTTTGGTGATAAGTGTTTGACTTTAAATTCAGTATCTCAGAAGTGACTTTGAGCTCTACACTGATGAAGTGGGTGGAAGAAGAGGTAATGTTTTTCTAGTTTTTTTGGCAGCTTATTCTCATTTAGCTACATTTGAATAGGAGTCCAAAGAATGCCATACCTTCTAATTTTTTCCATCTTCTTCCCTTCCTCCTCATTCTTAACTTAAAAAAAAAAAAAAAGAAATAATGTGAACAACATTACTCTATCAAAATGTTTTGTTATTAAACATTTTGAAAACATGATTTTTTACTGGCTATATAATATTTTGTCCTCTGGATTTGCCATAATCTATTTTCTCACTCTCCATGGCTTTAATATTTTCCCCATTGTAAATAATGCCACACTGAACAACCTCTAGCTTGACTCATATCTGATTATTTTTCTTACCTTAGATCCGTGCCCTTGAAGCATTAATTTGCAAATGAATCACTTGGGTCTTTTAAAAATACAATTTATGTTTCAGTAGGTTTGGGATAGTGCCCATGATTCTGCATTTCTTACAAGCTGCCAGGTGATGTCAAATATTGTTATTCAATACTTTGAGTTAAAGAAGATAGGTAGGGGGCCGGCCCCATGGCTCACTCGGGAGAGTGCAGCGCTGGTAGCGCTGAGGCCGCGGGCTCGGATCCTATATGGGGATGGCCGGTATGCTCACTGGCTGAGCGTGGTGCAGACCACACTGTGCCAAGGGTTGTGATCCCCTTACCAGTCAAACAAAAAAAAAAAAGAGGGAGATAGGTAGTCTAAACACTGGGATTACTGGATCCAAGGCAGTGAATTTTTAAGACTGATTTTTTAAATGCCCATCATATCCATCCTCCACAACATTGAGTATTAGGGGAATGTCTAGGACCCAGAGGTAACATACAGGGTTTTGACGGGTGAGTTATTGTATTTTATTATTTTTTTTCTCCACATTTAATGAGCAGTGTTCCACCAGACAACAGTATTTTACTTAAAATGTTTACAAATTTTGATTTCCACCCTTTTTTAGCTATACCACTTCCAGAAGAGTTTGAGTTACAAGGATTCTTGGCTTTGAGACCTTCTTTCAGGTAGGTGGCAGCTGAAATAGGTTCATTTCATTGCTGGTGAATGGAATATTAAAATTAACAGGAATCAAGGTTGGATGTAGAGGAACCCTTGATCTGTCCCAGCTGTATCTTATTTTCATAAGAGCAACTAATGGTGAAAGTTAGTTGCTATGAGATGGATTTATATATATCATGCCTTTAATTCCTGTGTAATCCCAATACTAAGTGCTTAAGAAAATATAGAAGAATGGAATGAAAAGAAAATTGCTTCTCCCAAGTGATATTCACTGAATTCTGCCTTATATACTTTTGAAAATTAGAAGGGAAATCTCAAAAAAGGGAATTAAATGTTATCAGGTTAGGGCCATAGCTACGTTACTATGCCAGTTGTTGGGTTACAGCAAAAGCTACGCCAGTTGTGTGGCTAGGCAATTCATAAATAAAGCCAAAACATTTCATTATTTTAGTTATACTGAGTTTCTGTTTGTATTATCAGGGCTGGGGCTCAGACCCTGCAAACCTATATAGATTGGGTCACCCTCACATTACCAGGCTGGGTCACCAGACCCCTCACACGCAGGTCCACGCTAGATAATTGGGAAAGATCCTGGGAGCCATTGGCAAATGACATGAGCTCAGTCCTCAGCAGTAGCAGCAGCAGCGGCGGTGGCCTCTCAGGGCATCCTGGGAACATTGGCAGCTAACAGCCTTCAGCAGCAGTAGCGGCCTCCCTGTGGTCCCCTCCCCACGGGGGTGCATCCCAGGGGCGGGGGCAACGTGGATCAGAGCCACTCATCGTTTATACTTAAGTCCATAACCCAGGACACTTGGGTGCACATGTGTGATTACATTAGACAATAAACAAGGAATGCCTGGGTGCATGTGCATATTTACATCAAATGCTCGGCAAGATTCTGAACATCTGCGGGGCCCTGACCATTTTCCTATATTTTCCTCACAAATGTAAACCAAAGGATATTACTTGATAATTTTTCATGTCAGTAATAATGATAAAGCAATCTGTTTTTCCAGTCATCCTTTGTCTCTTTCTCTCCTCTTTCAGAGGAATAAGTTCTTGCTACTTTCTAAGTCTAATCCTTCCGTCTGTGCCTTTGATCCCATCCCTTCCTCCTTCCCCAAGAACCTTGCCTCATCTGTTATCTTCTCTGGGTTGTATTTCCAGTGTCTTTTTTTTTTTTTTTTTTTTACTAGTTACTTTCCTTTAGCCTAGTAACTTTCATGTGTGCCCTATTTTTTTAAAAAGGTGAAATAAGGGCTGGACCCGTGGCTCACTCGGGAGACTGCGGCACTGGTAGTGCCAAGGCTGCGGGTTCAGATCCTATATAGGGATGGCCGGTGCGCTCACTGGCTGAGTGTGGTGCAGACCACACCATGCCAAGGGTTGCAATCCCCTTACCGGTCAGAAAAAAAAAAAAAAAGGTGAAATAAAATTTACAACCCTGTCTTTCTCTTCATCATCAAACTTCTTAAGAGTAGTGCAGACGAACCTTACTGACTACATTAATAGTCATTTCTCTGCCTTCTGAAACTTAAAACTACCAGTGTCCTCGTACATACCAAATTCCAGTGACTTCTTTATAATTTCCATTCTATTTAATTTTCTTCAACATTGAGTCTGTTAATTCCCTTCCTTCCTGAAACCCTCTTTTTCCTTAGCTTTGTGACATTACTCTTCTTTCCTAAAAGGTTGTGATTTATTTGTGCTCCTCAACTAGGTGGTGAAATATAAGTAAAAATATTAATTAATGTAATGAACTTTTATAATTTGCTTGTGTCAATTTTAGGACCTTGGATTTTTCCAAAGGCCACCAGGGTATTACAGGAGACAAAGAGGGTCAGCAGCGACGAATACGACAGCAGCGCTTGATCTGTATAGGCAAATGGATTGCTGATAATCAGCCAAGGTATGTCTGTGGGGCTCCTGGTCTGCTCCTTTGTAACCACCTTATCGGATATATAGGCACACCCAACCTTACCTTACGTGTATTTTATGCTTTTGTATAAATGCTATTGATTATGAACTCTTAAGTCAAAATATTGTAGCACAACATCTAATTATGACGTGGTGATCATAATTATACTCTTCATTTTAAAATGTTTGTCCACCTTGTCACTTTACCTCTTATAAAGGAATTGGTCTTGTCTCACTTGTTTACCATGAGCCTCTGCTTTCATTTATAAACATCTGTATAAATCTAACTGAATTGTACATTCACAGTCATGGTAATTTGTATTGCCAAGGGCTTGGTGGTCAGTTTTAGTCAGGACAGACCAGGATGGTGCTAGCAGCTGGTAAAATACAAAACAGAGGTGGGAAGAACACAGGTTTTGGAATCAAGTAGGTTTGAGTTCAGTTTCTACTTCTGCTGTTTCCCAGGTTTGTGCCCTTGAGGTCTCCCTAGTAGATTATAACCTTTCCAAAGCCAGTAACTATTTCTTATTCATTTTTGTATTTATGTTTCTGTCAGACTGTAGGCACTTAAATGCTTGCATTGTTTGATTGAACTTTTCACCTCTGAGCTTCAGTTTCTGTACCTATAAAATAGGGATTATATGATATCTACCTTACAGGACATGTCAAAGCCTAGACTAGTGTCTTGTAATTTACTGTACTCAGTAAATGTAACTGTAATTATTAGGAAACATTAAAGAGTAGAAGAATATATTGTGGCGATAAGTATGATAATGAGAACCTGAGTGTCTACGTAACTACTTTTTGTGTTACAAGAATCCACATTCTTGTATGTTGCTGTTTCCATAGTTTTTAGGGCTGGTAATATATATGTTCTCTGTTGGATCCATACACAATTCAGTTGTTATTGCTTTCTAGGTTAATGTTTTTCATATATGGATTTATTTTTACTTTTTTAGGCTGATTCAGTGTGAAAATGAGGTAGGGAAATTGTTGTTTATCACAGAAATCCCAGAGTTAATACTGGAAGACCCCAGTGAAGCCAAAGAGAACCTCATTCTGCAAGAAACATCCGTGATAGAGTCGCTGGCTGCAGACGGGAGCCCAGGACTGAAATCAGTGCTGTCTACGGGCCGAAATGTAAGCAACAACTGTGACACTGGAGAGAAACCAATGGTCACCTTCAAAGAGAACATTAAGCCACGGGAAGTGAACAGAGACCAAGGAAGAAGTTTTCCTCCCAAAGAGGTGAGAAGGGACTATAGCAAAGGAATAACTATAACTATGAATGATGGAAAGAAGGACAACAACAAGAGGAAAACTGAAAGCAAGAAATGCACCTTAGAAAAGTTACAGGAAACAGGAAAGCAGAATGTGGCAGTGCAGGTAAGCTGTATTTGAACTATAAAGCAGGTAGAGGAAGGCTCACACAAAAGGCAAGATTTTCACTTTGTTTCTATAGTCTTGAGAATTGGCTGTTCTGGAAATTTAAGTGCATTCTTTGAATGCATAGTTAGGTTATTTAAAGAGCTATGATAGACAGTTAACTTTATCAGTTCTTGGGAATCAATTAATGTGAGTGAAAAAAAATCTCAACCTGATTTGACTTTTTTTTTTTCTTTTGTCCTTTTTTGTGACCAGTAAGGGGATCGCAACCCTTGGCTTGGTGTCGCCCGCACCGTGCTCAGCCAGTGAGTGCACCGGCCATCCCTATACAGGATCCGAACCCGGGGCAGGAGCACTGCTGTGCTCCCAGCGCCTCACTCTCCCGAGTGAGCCATGGGGTCGGCCCTGATTTGACATTTTTGTCATTCTTCCCCAGTTTAAATGGTTTGAAGTCCCCAGTTGCAGAGCCATCAGTTCTACACAGGATTATATTTTCTTTGGAACATGTAACTACCATTTGTTAATGCTATAGGGATTTGGGGTCTTTTATAGATCCAACAGAAGCAAGTCTATATTAAGGCTTACACGCTTTTTTTCAGGTTCACTATATAAAATATATTTTGGGGGAAAAAAATGAGGCTCTTTTCCTTGACATTTATACCTGTCCCAGCCAGTAGCATTATATCACTTTAATATTGATCCTGGCTCATGGGAAATTTTAAAGCAAGAACCCAGTTCTCTTGCTGAGAAAAGATAAACACTGCTCAGTTGTTTGTGACTGTGCTTTTTACACCTTTCCAAAGACATGCAGATGATTTCATATCAGCAGAAAAGGTCTTTATTCTGTGCTGGCTTTGTTAATTCCATTAATGTTTGATTAAATACTTAAGCAGCCTTGTGATTTGTTAACACATTTTGATATATATTTGCATAAGGAATCTTACATTGTTGAAGGCTGCTTATAAATAAACAGTATCTTCAATGTAGTTCCCTAATAGGGTTTTCTGGAGAAAGTGAGAAATAAGAAGATAGTAGTTTCATTTTAAGATTAATAGTAGGGAGAGAAACAGAGAAAAACATGGTAGAAATTGAGAAAAAGCATGGAGAGAGAGGTGCTGGGGAAAGGCAAGGAGAAAATCCAAATGAACTAGAAAGCCAAATGACCAGTGTTTTAGGGATAGAGAGTCCAGCATTTCCTGCCCGCTCTGCCTCCATTCTCAGATGTAACTCCCTCCCCGCAAGGTCCAGACTGAAGCAAAATCTCCTTTCCAGTCCCTCATCCATCTCAAATCTGCCTGTACATGATTAGATAAAGCCTGATAATAGTCAATATATCATCACACTGTGTGCCTCATCTTAAATTTTTTATAAATGCTACGTATTTTCCCTCATTTTGCTCAACTTCGAGCAGAGCAAATGGCACCTACTTCTCTCTGGCTCCACATATAGGATCTCAGGTCCTGTTCTGGCGTTTTCCTTACTGCTGAAAGTATTCTTATTTATTCTGAAGGGTGATAATGTTACATGCAGGGTGGAGGGTGGATGCCTGACTGGTATACTTAAGGCAGCCCAGATGAAAGTAAACTGAGGGTCAAAGTATCTCACCTGGGGGTTAATAGTCATTTTTAATTCATAATTCATGTATGCTATTTAATGAGTTAGAATATAAAGAACCCTGGGCCCCATAACAGACAGCTTAATATCATAGGCAAGTCTTTTTAACCTGTTGGCATCAGGTGTCTCATTTGTAAATTGGCATCAGGTGTCTCATTTGTAAAACAAATGGGCTCTAAGGTCCTTTCCATATTTAATATTTTTGTGATTGTGTGAAAGCAAAATAATTATATTAGTAAAACTAAGAGCATTTATATTTTTTATTGGCAGTTAGCTACTTTGTTTTTGATTTTTCCATTTTCAACAGGTGAATTTAAATATCTTCAGCATATACTTTTTGACATAATGAGATTTTAAATACTTTCTTAGAAGTAGGTGCTTCTTTCTGACACATTTGAGTCTCAGGTTATTATAGATAGTTTTGCTTTTGGTAATAGGTAAAATCCCAGACAGAACTAAGAAAGACTCCAGTATCTGAAGCCAGGAAAACACCTGTAACTCAAACCCCAAGTCAAGCAGGTAACTCCCAGTTCATCCCCATTCATCACCATGGAGCTTTCCCTCCTCTTCCCAGCCGGCCAGGTAAATATGTGTTTTGAAATTTCTTCTCCTTAATCCCATCTATGTAGGAATTTCTGTTCACTCACTGAGTAATTTATACTCTGTTGGACTGACATTACTAAGCCATAATGTTAAAAGGTAGAATAATGTTTATGAAATTATTTTTGAGCCATTTCTCTGTAGTTTATATACAAGTTTATGTTTGTTCCTATGAAGTAATTCCTACCATTAAAACGTAAGAAGCCATCTTTAGAATACACTAATTACTTTGGTGGATAAAAGAAAAGTAGCCAATAGGCTATATTTAGTTCTTAAAATCAAGTTAAAGATTGACAGTATGGTGGATCTCTTACTTTTATAATGTGTTAAGAATCCCCCCCCCCCTTTTTTTTGCCTTTCTTTAGAACTAAAGCTGTATTTTTCTATTTTTAAGGGTTCCCACCCCCAACGTATGTTATCCCCCCTCCTGTGGCATTTTCTATGGGCTCAGGTTACACCTTCCCAGCTGGTGTTTCTGTCCCAGGAACCTTTCTTCAGCCTACAGCTCACTCTCCGGCAGGAAACCAGGTGCAAGCTGGGAAACAGTCCCACATTCCTTACAGCCAGCAACGGCCCTCTGGACCAGGGCCAATGAACCAGGGACCTCAACAATCACAGCCACCTTCCCAGCAACCCCTTAAATCTTTACCAGCTCAGCCAACAGCACAGTCTACAAGCCAGTTGCAGGTTCAAACTCTAACTCAGCAACAACAGTCCCCTACAAAAGCTGTGCCAGCTCTGGGGAAAAGCCCGCCTCACCACTCTGGATTCCAGCAGGTAAGTTACAGTTGTGTGTACTGTCCATCTGAAATAAGGGGAGATGCTGAAATGATTCAGTGTTTGGCCTTGAAGATACTTCTTGCTTAGACTTGTAATGATTGTGGGAATACAAAGGTATTCTCTCTACTGTTTAGTAAAGTTCAAATGTTTTCCATCTTTTGTGAAGGATAATATATTAGATATTAACTACCATTCTTTTCTGCTATTAGTCATCGGCTTTAGAAAAAAGATATTCTGTAAATAATTTTCACCTATTTGAACATAAACTACAGAAGGGAAATAGAATCATAATCTTGATGATGTGCTAAGATAGCTGTGACACCAATCTTAAATGTTGTCATCCCATAGCACTTGAAGCAGGAAGGGGAAACACATACACTCTCACACTCATATTTATTCATTCTTTTCTTAAATCTCTTACATAATTGAATACAAAGACAATATGAGTTCAGTGCCCAAAATCTGTTCCCAGAAAGCACTGTGTATTAAAAAATTCAAAGGGTGAAAGGAAATTGCTGCATTGCCTGGACTTTTGTTGGTTGGAAAATCCCTCAGGTTCATTCTGTGATTCTTGTGCATTGGTTATAAGTAACGTTGCATTTTATTCTCATCTTGATAACAGGCATCTCTTTTTTAGTATCAACAGGCAGATGCCTCCAAACAGCTATGGAATCCTCCTCAGGTTCAAGGTCCATTAGGGAAAATCATGCCTGTGAAACAGTCCTACTACCTTCAGACCCAAGACCCCATAAAACTGTTTGAGCCGCCATTGCAACCTCCTGTAATGCAGCAGCAGCCTCTAGAGAAAAAAATGAAGCCTTTTCCCATGGAGCCATATAACCATAATCCCTCAGAAGTCAAGGTCCCAGAATTCTACTGGGATTCTTCCTACAGCATGGCTGACAACAGAGCTGTAATGGCACAGCAAGCAAGTATAGACCGCAGGGGCAAACGGTCACCAGGAGTCTTCCGTCCAGAGCAGGATTCTGTGCCCAGGATGTCATTTGAGGTTTGTGTTGTTTTCTTTTATCAGGCACTTTGGAGATAGGTCTGGGGTTGCATCTTTTGAATTTCCCAAATTGATGTTATAAAAGTCACTCTGATTCATTAGTACTGTAGAGTGCTGCTGAATAATTGGTGCAGCTCTTGGTCTTCTCTTAAAAATTGCACAGTATGTTTTAGTTTGGGAAACTGAAGAATTCTGTAACTGATTTTGAACTGTGATGGTCTGGCAGAGAAATTACATGCAGAAATTCTTAACACAGCATGTTAGAGAATTCTGAGACAAAGAGCTCCTCTCAGGTGGGCTGAATCATCTAAGTTTAAAAATAAGTTTATTGAGTATTTAAACAAATTGCTTTCTGAGATGAACAAAGTCAGCCACTTATCTTGGACAGTGGAGTTCCCTTTCCTTGCCCTTTTTATTCATGAGAAACAGGTGTGTGTGTGTAACTTTTAAAAAGAGCTGTATCTCTCTTTGTTAGCACAAGATATACTAATCATTTTGCTCCTTTGAATTGTTTTACTCACTAGCCATGTTAACCTATGTTCTACTCTGTCAGTATTTTTGCTTCTTTCTATTGTCTTGATTATGCTCCACCACAGTCCTTGTGTAACTTTGCTTTTGCATTTCAGAGCCTTTTCCTCTTTTCATAATACCGTCTGTTTCACTGTTGATTGCTTCTCTCCCCTTGACTTTAGTTACCTTTATCCACCTAATCATGCCACTACTCCTTCATGTTTTGTCATCCCTTACTGCATCTCACTGTGATCCTTTCTATCACTAGGATCCCAAGAGCTCCCCTCTGCTTCCTCCGGACCTGTTAAAGAGTCTGGCTGCCTTGGAGGAAGAGGAAGAGCTGATTTTTTCTAACCCTCCTGATCTTTACCCAGCTCTGCTGGGGCCTCTCGCCTCTCTTCCTGGACGAAGCCTCTTTGTATGTATTTGATGTAATTCTGCTTCATGTTCTAATCCCAGCTGCTTCTCTGGGGCTTGTAGTGCTTGGAATAGTTGATTTCCTCTTTTTGATGCTTTCTTTCTTTACAGAAGTGTAAAGCATATTTCCTGATTGCCTAAACTAACTTTAAAATGGTAATAGAACACGGCAAAACATTGCTGGCTCCATAGTTCCCCCAAATTATAGAGTCATAGCTTGGTTATATGTGTTATCTAGAAAGCATCGTGCAGGGCTGATCACATGCAGGGTGTGATGCTAGCAAATTAACTCATTTTTCCAGTCGCACTTCCATCTAAACCCAGAAATTTCAAGTGTCATTTAGTCTTGCTTAGGAACACTGAGATTTTTTTTCATATGTACTCAAAATATGAAAGGAAATGTGTTCTAGATTTTTAAATGACATTATTGAATAGTATGTGGCTCGCTTCTCTTTGTTAAACTGAACCCAGAAAGAGCCCTTATCTAAATTCAGAGTTGGATTCATGAAAGAATTAGTAAAAATGAAGAGGATTCTATTTGTAAACCTTGTTTAAGTGCCATAAATGAGTGAATGTGAAGGCAAATAACTAGGATAACATAAAGTAAAATCTTAGTAGTGTGTCCTTTAAAAATAACCTTCTAGAACCCAGCCTACATTTCAAAGAATGTCGTTCTATATACTCAACAATGTTTACATTGTATTTTTATAAGGATGGGGAGTATAAAAGTTGGGAACAAAGATGTATGCTATAAGGTTTTTTCCTCCCTCCCTTCACTACATCTTAATAAAAAACAAAACAGATTCTGAGTTTTATTTCTTGCTGTTTCTTTTCCACTAATACAGGACAAGAAAACATTCATAAGATTTAAATGCATCAATTTTAGTATCAGGAGAAATAAAGGTATAAAAGCTTTCATGACAATAGCTGCCATCCCTGGCGCTTAAAGTTTCCTTAAGAATTTGCCTAGCTGAATGGCAGTAGAGGTCTCCTACAAGTTAGCAGCAGTAAAAGATCTCCTGGAAACTTAAACGATGGCAGTGCCATGACTGGGAGTGGAGGCTTGTGGAGGCCCAGCTGCTGTACTGTTGCCTCTGCACGTTTACTTTCCTGCTGCTTCTCTGCTGGAGTGGCTTGAGGGACTGAGGTAGTGCCTTTCTGTTCACTTGTTTTCTAATCCTTTAGTTCCTGTTGCCCCTGACATGTCCATTGAAATGGAGCTGATGGTGGAACAAGTGGGGTTTTTTTCAGTCTATTTTTCTTCTTTTTTGTGTGTTTAAAAAACAACAGTGAAAAAAACAAACCGTTACTGTAACCCTTCCTGTATTTAACATTGTTAACGATATAATGTGTGAAAAATGGCCTTGCGTGTAGTAGGTGTCTAATAAATGTTTTGTTAACCAACTGTGCAATGACAATGTGCATTAGAGATTCAGCTTTTTTTTTTTCCCTATAACTTTCTTAGGGCCAATAAATATAATCTTGAATTTTAGCAATTATTTTAATATATCTTTATACTGCAAATAGAGCTGCTTAGGATATATGTTGACAAAACCAGTTGTCAGATGTATTTAAGAGGCTTTTTAAAATTCATCAACATTAATGTTTTAAAAGTTTGGGGGAAAAACAGTGCTAGAATAGTTCACCATCTTGTTTTGAGATTATTTTAAGTGCAGCTATTGACAAGAAGATTCTGGAGGTTCCTGTCTAGTAGGGACTCAGAACTATTTTTCAGGGTTCCTGCCAGAATCTCTGTGCTAGATTAGATATAATGATAAAGGGGGGTTCTGTCTGACTCACCTGTGCAGCTGGCACTTAGCTTGTGTCATGGTATCAACAGACTTGAATTCAAACCTTCTAAGCCTTATATTGTATGTGATGGGCAAATACAAGTATGCTTAAGTGGTAGTCCTTTATTTTAGTTCTATAGTATAATAAGGTTAATATTTTTAAAAATGGAAGATATAACTTTACTTTTTCTTCTGGGACTGTGAAGAAATCCTTATTGGAGAAACCCTCAGAGCTCATGTCACATTCATCCTCATTCCTGTCCCTCACTGGATTCTCTCTCAATCAGGTGGGTAAACAATTAAGAATCCTGCTTTGTGCTTCTATTGTAGCCTCATGTTTTCTTTCTCCTTCTATTTCAATGTCTGTTTTTCTCTTTCTTTTCCGCATATTGATGTCTTCCAGGTATTTGATTTTTCTTTGTCTCTGATTGAGGCAGACTAGTGACTTGTACATTTTGAATTTTAACCCTTTGACTTCTCATTAATATTGAAATCCTTAGGGCTATCTTGTTCAGCCAGATAAATTATTCACACTTTTTTACCTCGGTGATTTACATACAGCAAAATAAAGAGAGAGAGAGCAAAGGAAATGAATTTGGACAGGAAGTTGGAAAAAACAAAAAATAAATAAAAGCCTTCAAAAATTTCTATTGCTGAGAAAAGCTTAAGGTGTAGCAAACATCATGAACATGATGTTGCATTTTCTTATTTTTGTTCCCTTGGAGTGAGTTTAAAACTTGATTGTCATGTCTTTCAGGAAAGATACCCAAATAACAGTATGTTCAATGAGGTATATGGGAAAAACCTGACCACCAGCTCCAAAGCAGAACTCAATCCCTCGATGGCCCCCCAAGAAACATCACTGTACTCCCTTTTTGAAGGGACTCCATGGTCTCCATCACTTCCTGCCAGTTCAGGTATTAACTCCTCTTTAAGTTATGGACCCTGCATTTTCTGTATACTCATATTGGTTAAGAGTTAGTAAGATTCTGTAATTATGGGGCCGGCCCTGTGGCTCACTGGGGAGAGTGCAGCGCTGGTAGCACCGAGGCCGCGGGTTCAGATCCTATATAGGGATGGCCAGTGCGCTCACTGGCTGAGCGTGGTGCAGACCACACTGTGCTGAGGGTTGCAATCCCCTAACTGGTCAGGGAAAAAAAAAAAAAGTCTGTAATTGTGAATAATAGTTGTGTGCGTGTTTTGTTTTTTTTTTTAAGTAACTTCTGTAGGTAAACAGGGAAAAAGCATGATGAGTTGGTTCATTTAGTAAATGCTACTGAAAACTTTTTAGATCTTTAGTAAACAGCAGAGTTGTAAGAGAGAAAAATATGGCTTCTATCTTTTGATTCCTAGCACTTCTTTAGTTTTGTTTGTAGATGATCATTCTTTGCAGGGAAGGGTGCACTTTTTAAAATAGAGATTTGTAATATCAATTTGTAAATAGAGTCTGATTTAATAGTAATTCTTAAGGTTAGGAAATTCTGTTTCTGATAGAGAAGACCACACAGGCACGCCAGAAGAATGCATCCAGTTGACAAAATTGTATACTATTTTGGTTTGCTTTTTTAAGGCAAATCATGTGCCTTAATGTGTACAATAAGGCAAATTAGTGCATCTGGCAGATTCTCTTTTGGAGCCCTTCTTTTGCCTTTCTTCCAAAGCCCTATCGTTATTTTTAGTAGAATTTAAGTGATCAGATCTACAGGAACTTTTAGTTCCTGCTGTGTTTGTGAAACATCTTATCTGTTTAATGTACTATGTTGCTATTATTTAATAGATCATTCAACACCAGCCAGCCAGTCTCCTCATTCTTCTAACCCAAGCAGCCTGCCTAGCTCTCCTCCAACACACAACCATAATTCTGTTCCGTTCTCCAATTTTGGACCCATTGGGACTCCAGATAATAGGGATAGAAGGACTGCAGATCGGTGGAAAACTGATAAGCCAGGTGAGGTCTAGGTTTCGTTACCTAGCAAAAGTGAAATAACTTACTCTATCCTTCTCTGGGGTTTGGCACTTGGCAGTGATAGAACATCTCCAATTCTTATCTGTTTTCATCCCTTAGCCATGGGTGGGTTTGGCATTGAT
The DNA here is from genome assembly GCF_027409185.1 of Cynocephalus volans. Classification (NCBI taxonomy): domain Eukaryota; kingdom Metazoa; phylum Chordata; class Mammalia; order Dermoptera; family Cynocephalidae; genus Cynocephalus; species Cynocephalus volans. The sequence continues at coordinate 142,939,732 of NC_084467.1, forward strand.
TATCTGTCAGCAACGTCATCCTCTGAGAGCAGTTGGCATCAGGCCAGCACTCCAAGTGGCACCTGGACAGGCCATGGCCCCTCCGTGGAGGATTCTTCTGCTGTCCTCATGGAAAGCCTAAAGGTGAGTAACCATAAGACTCTTGCAGCAAAGATGTCTCCTTTTATTCACAAAAATAGCTACGCTTATTTCAAAGGCTCTTAAAACTGACTGATGCACAGCACATATGTAGCAAAGCCCTAGAGACATGGTTTGCCTTATAAGATTCTCGAATGGGATTTTTTTTTTTCTAATTTGTGAATTTATTGGTGATAAAGCAGTATCTTTAGGGGGACAGAAATATAAAGGTTTTAGTTTCATTCCAAGATTAAGAAAATTCTGATTCAGCTTGGAATATTTGATTTAAGCCTTTTCTGACCAAGTGAAAGAAGAGCATATAATTTCAGAAATGTTTTGTTTGCCTAAAACCTTTATAATAAATAAATACCCTTTATAAATACCACATGGAGCTGAGTTTTAGTGAATAGACTTCATATAAAGCAAAATTTCACTTTTTCTGGTTTAAAATAATTATAAGGAGAACTAACTAGTCTTGAGAGTCTTATAATGACTTTTTCTAATAGTTGGATTTTTTTAAGGGGTAGGGTTGGGGTTCTTGGGACACACATGCCTCTATATTGGCTGGGATTGAAAAACAAATCCCTTTCAGACAACCAGGCATTTGACCTCTGCTGACAAGATCTGGGCTGTTTTTCAGTCTATCTGGTCCAGTTCCATGATGCATCCTGGACCTTCCGCTCTGGAGCAGCTGTTAATGCAGCAGAAGCAGAAACAGCAGCGGGGACAAGGCACCATGAACCCTCCACACTGAGGCCAAAGTGGCAACCCTGGGAATGAAGGCTCCATAAACCATGGCATGTTGGGTTTGCAGGACTGGCCTATACAGTCCCCTGCAGGTGGCAGCCCTCTTTTCTGTTTCTTGCCGTCAAGAGGGTGTAAGTGTTCCACCGGCCCGCTGAGTGTGCACGAAATGTTCGCAGTGCAACAAAAAGAAAAATCCATCAGGAATTCTCCATCCCCCCGGGGCTTTCTGGAGGGAGAGAGGAACTGCTGTTTGTCTCACTCAGTTTACCTGATATCACCGCCTCTCACCTTCTCCATTGTGCATGTCCCCAGCCACATGGGAAGTGAAAGCTGAGAAGGGAAGGCAGATGGGAGAAGCCAATGGAAACTTCTCAGTCCTTTTTTCCTCTTTGGGGAATAAAATAGGAATCCATTAATGATTGCTTTGCTGACTGAGAATGTAGTTGAAATTATTCCTGAACATCTTTTATTATTGTTATTACTCTCAGTAGTAAAATATCACACTGAATTCTTCCATACACAGGTGTACTTCTAGTCAGTGTGTAGCAAGGAAAGCCCTGTTCACTGTTCCTGTGAGAGGTTGGTGGTGACAGGATGGGGAACTGACCTCTTCAGCCAGTGGAAGTGTTCCATAAGGAGAGTGCAAGGCCTCTCAGTAGGTTCTGGCAGGCCCTCCTCTGGCCTGGAGACTCCAGCAGGAAATGCCCTTCACTCTGTAGGTGCTCGAGCCCAGTCGAGGATGCAGTGTGAGTGGTGGTGCTGGGCTGGACTAACAGGTGACTGCAATAGGATTTCAAATTAATGTTTTGATTCCTGTACATTTTACAGTAGCATAGTAAGCAGTCTCACAGAAGGCAGGCTAGTCCATTCATGGCCTGACACATTTTAATAGGTAGAAGCTTTCAGTGTGGTTATTTTTTGTTTGGTTGGTTTTTGTGCTCCCATCCTACTTACCACCTTCCTGCCCTTGTCTCCATCCCTTTTTACCCTATGCTGTATGCTAGTAATTGTTTTTATTCCTAATGTGTACAACATCTCGCCAAGAAGCAACAGCATGGGTTCCAGCAGTTGGGTCCCAAAAGACAGTCTGAAGAGGAAGGAAGCAGCGGCATCTACATAGCCCACAGAGGGGCCAGGAATTGCAGTCTCCCAGCCTCCACTTTCAGAGTGAAATTCAAGGCAGTATGGACACATGCATGTCACGCGCAGAAGAAAACAACGAAGTCCATTTTGGAGAAGGCGAAAGAAAGGAAAATAAACTTTTTATTTGATATTTATTAGGAGGAAAGAGGACTGAAAATGTTCTTGTGCAGAAACAGAAGGACAACATTTCTGTTGGTCATTTCCTGGAAAAGTGATATTTTAAGAAGAAATTATGGAAACAATCTAAATGTCCAATTGCTGTGCTAGTGGTAGGGTTTATTTCTGGGAGGTCTCTGTGTGTGTGAGTGTCTGTGTGTGCACACATGCCCATCTGCTCTCCCAGAGGGGAGCAGTTGTGTTTGTGAGTGTATGGAGTTAGTGTGGAACATAAGAGCTGCAAAACAGCTGCAGAGCAAAGCACATCCAGGAGCCCCAGTGGTCACTGGAGTCTGGGCAACCCCAGCAATTAAAAGGGGTGAGATAATGCTCATTGCTCTTCAGAGAGAGTGGTTGGAGTTCCCCCCTTCCCTCCGCCATATGCTTACATTATTGCTCTTTTAGTTTGACATGGTGTTTGGGTTTGTTTTATTGAAAGGTCTGAAAGGGTGAAGTCCCCACCCAATGGCAATATGAAACCCTTTGTGCTTCTCTCCAGCCTCTTCCACGTGTCCACCTTTCTTCTCCTCTCCCCTTCCTCCCAAGCCTATTTCCCTACTACCTTTACCCAGTTTGTGTGTTTGAGCTCTGCATTCAGGCAGCTGCAACATTCTGGTGTTTGAAATGTCACTGAATCTTGCACCCTAGACAAGCTAACCAGGTTTACCATCTCACTCCCAATTCCCATCTGCCCCATTCTGCATGAGAATTTGGTGTTTGGAATGTTTTCTGACTCTTGGGGTGGGGTTCCTCGCCTTATCATCCTCACTGTGGAGTTATGAGAAAGGGGAGGAGATTCTTCATCAGAAACTGGTTTTGTGTAGTAAATTTTCTTTTGGTTTTTTTTTTTTTCCTTCTTTTTTTTTTTTTTTCTGTTTGTCTGTGCAAGACCTGCAGCTGCTGAAATCAGCTTTGCCTTTAATAAACCATGTTCTCTCCAACCAGATCTGTGTATAGATTGTTTCTTTCCTATCTTAAAAAGATAAAGTATTGAAGAAAATCCAACTTAAAGGCAAGAATTTCAACTACTCACAAGTCATCCAGAGAAAAGCAAATATGGTCAGAATATGTTTCAGGGTTATTTTTGCTTTTAGTAGCGTTCCAGACCAATGAATTATTATGGAAAGGGATGAGTAAAATGAAACTGATTATCAAAACTCTTTTATTTAACAAAGAAATAATGGCTTGTGTAAGGGAGTTAACAGCCTACCATTTTAATCCTGTTGTAGTTGGTAATGAGGCAATTCAGAGAGAGTTTATCCTTTTGACCTATAATAGTCACTAAATCTGATTAGCAGCAACAGTAATTATAGTTTTTAGCTTAGGAGTTGATTTTCTTCACGTTTGTGTCCAAAGTTTCAACTACGGTAGCTTGCTGGGTTTTTTATAGTGTGCTGGAAGCCAGTGCTAACAGCTTACTCTAAGGTCTGTGTGTGTTCACACTGACCAGCTATTTTTTCATCTAGGTGTTGATTCAGTCTACACTTCCTTTTCACAAGCACCTACAGATTTGAAAAATTATTAGCAGAGCTTTACATAATTTACAGGAAGAAGGGAGGGAGGGGAATTAGCCAGGTTTGAAAATTCAGTATTTATGGAATCCTCACCCAAGTTAACCCTGAGAAACTGGACCATTGGGTTAAATGATAAAAATAAAACCATAGCATTATATCATGTACATTAGTGTAGTACATATTATAAAGTATTATCTAATGGGATACTACTAACTAACTGGCTTCCTGAACAGAGCATTTTGTCATTACTTAAATGTTAGAGGCATATATTCAGTACTGAATTCTTAACAAATGTTCCTCTCTGAGAAGGTGTAAAGATATGTAATTCCAGTATTTTAATTTCCTGTGGAATTGAATATTGTATTCCATGGGAACCTAACTCAGTCTAGGTTCTGTTTGGCTTAATGAGACTTTTTAATGAAAAAAGAAAATAAGTTAATTTTATATGTGTATCCCTTCTGAATTACCTGTTACTTCAAGCCTTAGAAGTCTGTAATAGTAATGGTACAGGAACAGGAATGTTTTACACTTAGCCCGTGGGCCTGGACTCTGGGTGTCTTGTTTATTTTGTTTTTGTAAGATAAGTTTTTTATTAGGTATCACACAGATGGAGAAGTGCACCAATCATAAGTGTACAGCTCGGTGAATTTTCACAAAGTGAACACATCTGGGTAGCCAGCACTCAGAGCAAGAAACAGATTATCAGCACCCTCAGGCCCCTTCCAGACACTTCCATCCACTCCCCACGCCCAACCCTGTACCCCAGGAAATCTTCATCTTGAATTCTCACATCATTGTCTAGTAGGTTAAATTTTAACAGGGAAAAGTTAGGTTAGTTAACACCTTCAAACTAATGTGTCAGTACAGTGTACAGCAAAGGGGTGCTAAATCTTGCAAACAAATAATAGGGCTTCACTCGACTTTGTATGTTGTGAGACATCCTAGACTCTTCTAGGAGTGTTTTCCAAATCCATAGTTGCACATTCTTCAACAAAAGCTTTGGGGAAAATGCCAACCTTCCCTTTGCACTCCCCTTCCAACCATTCTTCATTCACTGATAAAAGGAAAAGTACACATCGATTTCTAAAACCAATATAGGAAAATTACCCCATCTGGGTTTTCCACACAGACCTCTCCCATCCCCAATTGTGACAACAGGGAAAAGACAGTACTAGACAATGATATGAGGTAAGTGAGTGAACTTAGGGTTTTGCCATCTTATTGATTTCTTAGACATGACAGTGGAGTAAAATGTAGAATGAATTATATTTTTCAAAAGGTTACCACATAGGGAAATAAGATGAAAGAAATTGAATAATGAATCTTTAAATAGGATTTTTAAAGAAAGTTTTATCTGAGCTTTGTTGGGAATCTTCATTTGACTACAGAAAGGATCATGCCATTTTTTAAATATGAGAGTTCAGTGAGGGCTGACCAGTTAGCTCAGTTGGTTAGAGCACAGTGTTGTAACATCAGGGTCAAGGGTTCGGATCCCTGGACAGGCCAGCCACACACACAAAAGAAGTTCAGTGATTCATCAAAGAGTTGAGAAAGCTAGTGGTGGGTTAATACATGTTTGTAAAATATAAGGATTTTCATAGCTCCTATTTTGAGTTTTTAATAAAGTGCAGCTATTGTGCTAGAATATAATATACTTAGACTTCATAACTTGTAAATATTATCCCTGTTTTACTAAGGAAAAGGAGATCCAGACATTAATTTGTTCAGAGCCATTCTGTCAGTAAATATCAGATAACTTGGGTATAACCTCCAAGGCCCACCTACCAGACCATACAACCAGTACAGAAGTTCATCTTTGGATATAAGACATCTAGATCAGACATTAGAACACTGGTATTTGTATGCTGCCCCCAGAAATACTGTTTTAATTAGTGTAGTGTGGCTGGGCATCAATTTCTTTGAAAGTTCCCTCCGGTAATTCTAATCGTAAATCACTCTCTTGATTCTTCCTACTTACAGTGTGGGGTTGTGGACTGGAAACATTTGTTTGTCCTGGATCCCAGGAGCATATTAGAAATGCAAAATCCCAGACCTCACCCTAAACCTGAATCCATTTTAAGAAAATCCTCAGGTGATTCACATGCATGTTAAAGTTTGAGAAGCACATTGTAGATGAAACCATCTCATAATTGTTGAATGCAGTCAAATTTGTCCTCAGTCCCACCCCATATGAATGCTGAATTGTTTTCTATTGAAGTGTTATGATGAAGTTCCAAAGAATGTGGGTATTTCCTGAGTTTAAACCAACTTAGACTTTTGTACATACCATATTAAGAAGTATGCTTCCTTCTCTCTATATCTACCTGAAAGGATTTTTTGTTTGTTCTCTCATTTTTATCTCCTTCCTGCTCCACCCCATAAACTCTGGACAATTTAGTTCGTTGGTTGATATTGATACGTAGAAAGTGGCACTGGGAGTTACTCAACCTAATTCTTCTCATTGAGTTTCCATTCTTGTCAGAAGGTAGGCACTGCAGTACACTCTGCTTCTGTATTTCACTACTTTTATTTTGCTAATTGCCACACACTTGTTTACTCTCTACCCCATTAACTTTGAAATCTCCCATTCTCATTTCTTCATCTGTTATATTTTCTGTTATCATTAAGTTTTTCACTACTGTGCATTACTAATGCACAGCATTTCAGCCATGTGAACAAGGCTTTTTTTTCCAAGTAGAGAAAATAAGACTGTCAAACTATAAGTTAGAACAGTGCTTCTCAGTCAGTAGACCAGCATCACCTGGAAACTTGTCAGATATGTAAATTTGTGGGCCTCACCCCAGACCCGAATCAGAATCTCTAGGAGCTGGGCCCAGGAATTTGACTTAACAAATTCTCCAAGAGATGCTTAGGCATACTGAAGTTTGAGAATCACTAAGCTAGAATTCTCCACTTTTTCAATTTTTAATGTGTTGATTCCTAACAGAAACAAGAAAGTCATCAGAGGGACACGGCATTTCTGAATAGCTGCCTTTAAGGCAAAATTTACCTTCCCTTCTCTTTGCAAAGTGCATCAATTCATAGAACTGTGTGATTTGCAGAAGGTAAGCATCCTATGGCTTGGTGTAAAGCCAAAATGATTCCAGCCAATTTGTTAACTCTGGGAATGAGAATCTGTAGTTTCCAAAACATAACCATCTTTAATAATCAGGATGTTATCTCGGGCTGCTTGTTACCTCCTTTCCTATTAGAGCAACAAACAGGGAAAGGCTGAGCCACTCAGTTTTGCTCCTTCCAGGTAAAAGCTAGGAAGGAGACGGAAACCACTGGCTAAAGTCTGGTTTGTCAGTTATTGAGGTTTTCTTTCTGCCCTTGACTTTGTTTTTGCTAACATGTAGCTTAGCTTCTATAATCTTGGAGTAGCACTTACCCTTTGATAGCACCAGAATTACATCCCCTTCCAGAAACTCCAGGTCCTCTGGTTGGGTAGCCTCATAACTGAAGAGTGCTACCACTTGGCTTCCTTCTTTAAGCTGAGGTTCTGCTGTCTGGTGATTAGCATCAGATTTTTCACTTTCCCTGGGTTCATCTGGGAAGCCTTGGTCACCCTGAAATAATAAAAGGTCTGTTAGTTTTCCTAATTTCTTGGCCAATGAACATTGAGCATCACTAAAGCAAACAGTAAGTGAAATGTCAAAGTGGCACCTGGGGTCCTAAAGGCAAGTGTGTGATCAGTGCTTAGCACAGACCTAACATGTACTTTATGAATAGTGGATGGTTGGATAAATGAAACTGGAAGATCTGCAGAGCCATGTATAGTCTTAAAATCTTTTACTGAAACCTTACAATAATACTGAGAAAGGTAGAATAGGCATTATTATTTCTATCTTTTCAGATAGGGAAACAGTCTGAGTCACAAGTAAATGGCAGAACCCAACTTAAACCTGGATTTCTTAGCATTGAGTCCAACACCATTTCCCCAGCACAATGTAGGGATCTTGTTAGAAATAAAGATTTTCAGCTCCATTCCAAATGTACAAAATCAAACTTCCTGGGGGTGGGGCCCTGCAATCTGTATTTTAAACCCTCTAGGTTATTCTTACACTTGCTAAAGTTTGAGAATCACTGAACAGTGTCGTACTGTCTAAGGCCATGAAAAAGGCTTCACTTTTATCTAACAACACTTCTTACACATCTTAGACATTCTGGTTCTAGACTTCTATCACTTCATGGTCATTTTTGCTCCACAAATGTTGAAGGAAACAGGATGCAGTTTCTAGGGATGTGAATCACAGGATTTAACAAATCAACTGTAGGAACACTGCTAGGCTAAAATGGTGTACTGAGTGTTAAAAGTTCTAGTTTCTTAATGCTGTTTGTTGAACCTTGGTCTATCCTCTTTACTGAAAAGCAGTGCAATGAGGTGTCCAGCTGTGTGTCCCTGAGCAAGCAGTTTACGTAACCTCTCTGAACTTCAGTCTCCTAATTTGAAGTTGAGAATAGAAGATTTAAATGAGATGTCATAGAAAAATAATAGTTGGCAATTACTAAACCCTTATTCTGTGACAGTACTATTTTAAATATATTTAAATATTTACACTTGGTTAATGATAAGTGTCCTTGCATAGAACAGATGCTTAATAAATGTTAGTTCATTTTCCTTCCCCTAGTTAGTGAATGAGAACAACCTGACTTGCTGCCTGCAACAGTGATGGATAATGATAAAAAACATTCAACAATGGCCCCTGGGCCTAGATTGAGTTCCAAAAAGACTGTTGTAAGTCTGGGGAGGGTTAACCACATATAGCCACTAAATAAATTGAAGCTCTTGTCAAAGGAAAAAAAAGTAATTTAAAGAAACAGCCTTTTAAGTGAAGTAGTTCAGATTCAGAACAGAACACTTTCTAGCCAGGATCCTTTCAGAAAGATGCTGAAGGGGTTACTCCAAAGACAGACCACTGGAAAACCTAGATTGACCTTCCAAACTTTCAAGGGCCCTGCTACACTCACACTCATATCCCCGTGGTCCTGGGGCCTTCTTTCAGCCAGAGACACCAGGGAGTCTCAACCCCAGTGGCCGTACTTCCAGAAGGCATTTTTCTGAACTCTTTAGATACCTCAAATGCTTTACACCGTGCCCTCTTCCAGGCTCATCCTCTTCAATGCCTCTCCCACTCACTTTTTTTAACCAGCAATCATTTGTCTTTGATTTGAGTGAGAATCTACCAAAGAAGCCCTCCCTCTAATTAAACAGAAGCCTCTGCCCAGCTGTGAGGATGAGGTTTGGAGGAGGGTACCTTGCCTCCTACCATGGGCCCAAGGTCTAGATGGGCTAGAATAGCTTCCTGGCATGGTCATTTCCACTGTCTCAAAATCCACTTGTAGATTAAAAATAGTAGCTCTCCAAAAGATTCATGTATGAACTATTTCATGTTGTACCTCCTACACTAATAAAACTGCACATGCCACTGCCTATAAATGCTAAGGCAGAAAAACATAACTGGGCAGAGGGAGAACTGAAACTGTCATAGGAACCCCAATTAAAAGCTTTGGTCAGTGGAGACTGCGATCTCATGAACACTATACAGGGCTCTCCCCAGCCTCAGGACTACGGATGGGAGCTGATTACTCAGAGGAAGCTTGCTGGCCAGCTTAGCCAGTTAGGCACCCTCTCATGTGCTTCCGTAACACAGTCTGCTGTTTGTGAGTCTCCAGCAGCAGGTTACTCAGCATGATGCTTCATCATGTTTGCTCATGTCTTCCCCTTAAGAAGGGCCTGTGTCTTACCAGTTTTTATGTCTCTACAGAGCAGTAGGTGCTCAGCAAATGTTTGTTGGAGAATCAATGCCAATAGACAAACACTGAAAACAACCTGAATGTCCCCCAACAGGTGAATAGATAAACAAATTGTGGTATCCATACAATGGAATACTGTTTAGCAATAAAAAGGAATGGACTACTGAAACACAAAAGACTGTATATACTGTACAATTGCTTATATGAAATTACATAAAAGGCAGAAGTACAGATAGTCCTTGACTTACAATGGTTAGATCTAACCATTTTTTTCTTTACAGTGAATATATCGGGATATTAAATGCATTTTTGACATATTTTTTACTTATGATGGGTTTATTGGGATGTAACCCCATTGTAAGTCAAGGAGCATGTGTATGTTGACACAGAAAGCAGATGGGTGGTTTTCAGGGGCCCGAGTTGGGGGAGAGAATTAATAACTTAAATGACAAAAGAAATGGCAACTTTCCCTCTGGAGACTAAGGGAAAATGTCCGAGAGTGTTATCTTGTAGCTACTACCTGTAGACTCTTACTTTACTCCTGACTCTCATTAGTCTTACTTGAAAGTCAGCTAATTCTTTTCAGGAGCTCAGGGCTAAAAGATAACCTGCCCTTGTACTGTCAGTACAGTAGGGTGGTTCTGAACATAGGCAGGCTCTGGAGTCAGACTGCTTGCCTGGCTCCACTATTGACCAGCTATGTAATCTTGGTCAAGTTGCTTGGCCTCTCTTTGCCTTGTTTTCTAAATTATAAAGCAGGATAATAATACCTACCTCACAGAGCTGTGGGGATTATAAGAATTAATACACAGAATGCACTTAGAACAGTATCTGGCACATTGGAAGTTCTCAGTAGATGCTTGCTATTAGTGTGAGGTTGTTAGCTGAACCATCTCTTTGAGAAATAAATGCTCACTCTTTTCTTTCACCCTCAAGCATTCTTTGCGATGAAAACTTAAGAAGGTGTAGAATGGCTGTAAGCTCAGCCTCAAGCTATGACTTTATTCCAACATTGCTTGACAGTGATAGGCATAAGGCTTGACACAATTAAGTATGGTAGCCATGGAAGGGGCTCAGGCTTTCCGTGGGCTCCTGGGCCTGTTCTTTTGTGGAAACCCTCTCCTGGCTGCTCCTGGGGTGAGGATGCAGATAAGAGGGAGGCAGAACTGGGACTCGTTGCCCCCTGTATCCTCAACACCAAACATAGGGCCTGGCACAGAGAAGGTGCTTCGTAAATGTTGAATTGCTGCTAAGGAAGTGGCGCAGTGGGAACATGACCTTGGGTGCCACTGGGCTCACTGCACTCACCACAGTGTTCTCACACCACAGAGTCAGGCAGTAGTTTTTCACTTGGCCCCAGGCATCCTTCATGCTATCTTCTGAAAGGGGCACCAGCTCATTGCTGTCCTGAAGCCGATAGCTGGATAGGGATGAGTAGGAACCAAGTCAGTGAACATCAGCACAAAAATCATCCTCCTCTTCTGTCCTCCAGGCCAGCGCAAGGTCCCCAGCTATACCTCTAACTGCTGCCTGCGTGGAGCTCACCTCAGCTTAGTGTGTTCCAGCAGAAGCTCCAGTTTCTTAGACACCATGTCCCGGACCTGGCTGTAGGGGAGCCCGGGCTCAGTCTCCATGACCACCGTGTACTTGTAGTGCACCTTGAGTGTGTAGGGCATGGGGACCCTGAGCTTTACTTCCTGAGGGAGGAGGAAACAAAGGGAACTTCTGAGTGTGTGAGGCTTTCTCTCAGTAACATCCTGGATCACCATAGCTTTAATTGGCACAGGGAATAGTACCCCATGCAGCAGGGAGAGACCAATAAGTAACTGGTTTCATAGTGCCCTCTAAAGCCTTCAGAGGTCCCCTAGCTCAACTCTTCCTTGGACAGGAATTCCTACTGAGCGAGCTCTGGCCCACCAGCTATAGGCTTGTAGGAAATGTGTGCGTGGGGATGAAGCAGGTTGTTGAGGGATCCCTAGCCCATAGACTGTGCGTAAGGTGGCAACTGGCTCGACCCTTCCATTGGGGCTCCCTGTAATCCAAAGAGACATGCCCGCAGTGGACGGCCCAAGCTCTTCCATCTTCTACCACTTGAAACAGTATGAAGAAAAAATGTTACCTTGGGCTCTTCTTTTTGTTTCTGACCTAAATGGAAAAGGTAGGGAGTAAAACAAAAGGTAGTGAATGAATACTCTTGGCCAGTCCCTGGCCATACACAGAATGAAACCCCTTAGAACAGGGCACCCAGCTTCTTACCCTCTAATCTCTGGAGTGGTTATTAACCTTAGTAAACTATGGGGAAAATCTCACTCTGGGGAAATGTGAAGGTCATGAACACACATGAACCCAGAACCTATAAATAATCATCAAAGGACCAGCACATCCTCACCAATCCTTGGGATTAGCAGGATCCCAAAGGTCATTTAAGCCAGTGGGATGCAAAGCAGTGAAAAGCAGGAGTGTGAGATGAGCCAGGGGCACAAGAAGAAATATTAGAATCGCTTATTTTTACCTTGTCCTTTATTTGTGTGTATGTTTTCTAATGTGCATGATATAGTAGCATAGTAGTATGCATATATAAAGGAAATGTGCATAAAGATAACTACTGTGGGGGCTGCATCATCAAAAATAACCCCTGTTCTCAAACCCAGATAATCATTAGAATAACTTGGGAGGTTTCTTCTAAAAATACAAATTCCCAAGCCCAATTTGAGTCCTAAAAAATCAGAACCAAAGGCCAAGGGATCTGTATTCTTAAAATCTTCCTAGGTTCATATGTGATCCTTAATGAGTCCTTAGACAAAAAAGATAAAAAAGTTACCAAAGACGTGGAGGGGGGAGGGGGTCGCCAGTTGGAGAAGTTTGAATATGGAATATACATTATATAATGGTAGTATATCAACATTAAATGTTCTAGATAAACAACGATTGTATTGTGGTTATGCAGGAGCTCTGTACTGAAGGGTAGGGTGAAGTGTCATGAGTCTGTAATTTACTCAAGTGAGTCTGGGGGGAAAAATTATGTATCAAGTGAGGAGCGAGACAAGTAATGGTGCAAAAAGTTAACGGTGAGTCAGGGGAAAGGCATTCTGGTGTTTATTGTTCTCTACTCAACTTTTCTGTAGGTTTGAAATTTTTAAAAATAAATATGGGGAAGGGGCATCAGTGATTCTGATATCAGGTGGGCGTGGCAATCGTTGATCTAGAGTCTGCACAGCCCACCTATTCAATGCATCTCTACCAAGCCCTTATCCAGAATCTGCTTAAATTACGCTAGTGACAACAAGCCCATGATAATGCTTCCCAAGACAGCTCTCTCCACATTAGGAGAGATCCATATTGGAGAAAAAATTTCCCTTTCACATTAGCCCATTGGTTCTTTGTCCACCCCTCAGGACTCTGCAGAACAGTTTCTTTTCTAGATACAGCTCCTCAGACGTTTGCAAAGAGCCACTTCATGCCCTTCTCAGGTAAACATGTGCCATTACTTCAACCTTTCTTCCTAGGACATGGTTTCAGTACTTAATGAATGAGGCGTTTGGTGACTACTTGAGTGGTGACACTCACTGCCCCTCAGAAACCAGCTGTATTCAACCAAGCCCCGTGAGTATTCTGGAGTAGGCAGGGAGTGAGAGCGTCGATTTCATGTTTTGGGTGTGTGGTTGGTGCAGGAGAGAGGGGGTTCTTGGGTTGTGTGGTCATAAACTAAGTGGCATGTTAGGAGAAGGAGAAACCAGAATTTCCTGGAAGTCTGGGAAAATAGCTCTTAGTGAGGAAGCAGCTTGGAGTGTGCTCAGACCTAGCATGTTGCTCCAGGGCCACTAACCTGGTGACAACTGGGGTCTTCCAGGGGCATTGGAACTGGGAGGAGCTGGGATGTAAGACTCCAGGGAGGTTTCCTCCTGGAAATGACAGAAAAAGATGGTCAGAACCTTCATTCAAAGTTCTCAGGCAGGGGTGGGGGTGAGAAGAGACTCTGCAGACCTCTGTGGAAAGGAGCCAGATACAAATGAGTTCCTAAAAGTTGGGATGGTGGTAACATTGAAGGAAGACAAAGGAAAATGTTGGTTAAAAGGAAATGCATGGTTGTCCTGATGAAAGCAAAAATCATAATAGAAATAAGAATCCTAACCCCCCTAAAAATGTTCTTGGCACTTTATCATCCCTTCCAGCTATCTTTGATATCCACTGGAGATGGGATAAGACATTGAGCTTTTGTTTCAGCTGCACAGGACCCTAGAAGGGAAAAATTCCACCTCTCATTTGCATGGCATTTTGAACCTTTTCAAAGCATCTGGATGTAGTGACTGACCAGGGGGCTCAAGCCCATATACAACTGGTTGCACAGTCTGAAGAGAGACAGGCTATTCTGCCATCAGTTAGATCATTTACATGGCTGCTCACATCCAACAAAGACCACTCCCCAGGCCTGGCAAAAGGGCAGGCCTTTGAGGGGTGATGGAAGAGGTAGTAGCAGCTTCCAAAGTAGTTACTGGCTGCTGGCAAGGCCCACTCTGATTCAGTGCTCTAAAACAAACATCATATTTTTAACAGCCTCATACCAGCTGACACATTAACTATTCTTCCAGGCAAAGAGGACTTATTTGGGAAGACCTAACCCTCATGTTCAAGGGGGTTATACTCATATACTGTAGGCTTTGCTTCCCATGTCATCTCTGACCAGGAGTCGTCACACAGGTGGATGGGCCTAGTGGGCCCTACAGATGTGTCCACTCATACATCTGGGTTTTTCCCCTCCTCTCTAGGTTCAGCTCTGGGCAGCTGGTGCCAACTCAAGGTGGGCTCAGGACTAGAGAGTCTTCAGTGATCATGACAGCACCTCCTTCATACTGTTCTTCTCCCCTCCAGGGAGCGATCTGCAAATGGCGGGATGAAATGGGTTAGGCCTTAGCACTACATTACCTGGGGCTGCTGCTGAGGATGGATCCGCAGCTCAACTGGTTCAAGGTAGTTGCAGGGAACAAGCCCCTTCTGCAGTACAACATCACAGAATTAGAAAGGAGAAAATAAAGATGTGCTCATCAATAGCCATACCACTGAACAGCCAGAGCTGTGGGTGAGTGATGGCAAACAAACAAAAGAACTTGGCTGGTCTGCAAATAAGTTAGCAGATACTGTTCTGCAGAAAGCTCTGCCAGGATCCCATGCCCATAAGCACCACCTCCTGATCCCCTGAATACCTGCCCGTTGAACATGACTGTGGCCCAGTTATCCATGCCCTTCTTCAAGACAAAGACAATGTTCCCTGGCATGACTTGGAGCTCCTCTTGTGTCTCAGGCACAAACCCAAACAGCACACGGTGAGCCTCCCCTTCCAGAGCCCTGCAGGGGGGTAGCCACAAGATCCAGTTCACTGTTTAGCTTGGACCACATCCCTCCACCCTGAGTTACGGGACCAGCGCAATGGACTCGGAGCCACAGATTTTGCTCCAGGCTTGCTCTACCTCCACATCTAACTGTCCATGTGACCCTGAGCAGGGTGCTTGCCCACCTGGGCTCCCAAGAGGACAAGGTAGGAAATCACATGTGAATGTGCTTCATGGCCATATATGCAGTGGAACAAGAATAAAAGAAACAAAACAACACAACACAAGATAATGAGGCTTTACAGTCCTTGCCTTCCCTTCTCTTCTGGAAAGTTCCTGGCTGGTTAATCCTGGCCAGCTCCCCAGTCTGGGCTGGGGCGGGTCAGGCAAGTGTGGCAAGGGGACGACAGGAGGTGGAAGTCAGGTGAGAGCCAGCTGGGTGAGGAGGATGCGTGGAGGAGGAGGAAGGGGAAATGCCTAGAGCTGTGCTGGGGAGGCCCTGGGGAGGGGGACGGGAGGAAGAGCGACGTGGGTGAGTAAGGCATGCGCAGGGAGGCATGCGCAGGGAGGTACGCACAGGATTCCGAGGCTGCCTCGCTGCGCCAAGTAGTGTCCTTTCCCCTCCACCCCTTCCTCAGGACTGGCTTTCTTCTTCTAGGCTCTGGGGCGTCTGATTTGTGCCACTTAGGAAGGGGTGACTAAGAGGCCGGCCTCAGGCTGCCCACGCACGTGGGTTTCAGGCTCCCTCCGTTCACTCCCCAGTGCTTCCTGGCAGCCCTTCCTTTTGTTTCCAAACATCCTGTCTGTTCATGTAAGGGCTACAGACTCTTCTAGTCGACAGAGCTCAGGAATGAGTTGGTCCAGCCCCCTCGTATTTTAGTGGCTTTGGTACTTTTTTCACTTTTTTTACTCCTTGATTGGGTGGGGGAGTTAGGCTTGCTTCGTTCTAGAGGGAATTCTTAAGAAAGCCATAGGTTATGTCACTCTTTGCTTCTCATCTTACAGAAGAATGACTTCCTCTTCTTGAGTCCTTCCTCTTATTTTTTCAGAAAACGTATGCTTATAGGGAGTGGAAAACAACCCCACGGGAAAGGGGACACGATTCTGGCTTCTTGATTCCAGAGAGCTCTGCCTGGCCCTCTGCAGAGTGGGCTGCAGCCAGTGCAAAACTGAACTCTGACCCTTAGGTCAGCCTCCTGACCCCCAGGGTGGCTGTGTTCCAGGGGACACTGCTGAACCTCAGCAACCCTCACGATATGGATGGCTGTGCATGCTGGCATGGAGACCCTGGGTCACGGTGAAACTGCAGCCGGGTCCCGCTGGTCAAGACTCCCATCCCCACTATATCATTCCATTCTAACCTTGAAACCAGAAGGAGCCTAACATCCTAGAAAATTCCATGAGATTTCAACCCTGACTCCAGCTTCATCTTCCTCACTCACTCCCTTTATTGCCATCAGTTTAGGCTTGGAGCTTTGATATTCTGCACATGGATCTAAGTCTAACTTACCTGAAGATCTCTGGTGTTTTGGGTCTGGGTGGAGGCTCAGCTGCCTATTGAACATTCAGGAGAAATGCAGAAGGGAAGGACAATGAAGGAAGGAGGGGGAGAGAGAACAGACTATTAATGGTAATTTGAGCATTCTTTTAGATCAGAAAATTAAAGAACGCATTTCTGGCTGATGGGAACAGTGTCTAGGGACAGGGCACAGTGCACCCTGACTGAACACTGGAAAATAACACCTCCCATCAGTTCCCTGGGTACAGGTTTCACTAGCGCAGCAGTTCATCTTGAGCCAGAGCTGGTTTGTGGAGAAGGTTAGCTGTTACAGAGCAACACAGGGTCACAGGAGTGCTTTTGACCTTGAGCTCTGTCCTTTTCCCAGGACAGTTTCCGAGAGCTCTGTTTTATAATTAATGTATGCTATATCATATGACTTGAGAATATTTAAAATCAACTCAGGATTCACTGACCAGGCGAGAATCTCCTTTCGATATACATTCCCTGTTCTACACTAAATATACAGTCCAATTATCTGGGCTTCTTTCCCCTCTTGTAGTCCTCTTGCTGAACTGAAGCCCAAGGGATGTCAGCAAGGCTTTCTTCAACTCTACTGTGAAGAAAGAGATCAAGGAATCTATATGCTGGCTCTCCTCTGACACTCTTTGCTTACCCACCCTCCAGAGCCCCTGTGTTGGTCACATTCTGAGCCAGCAGTAACCATCCTGACCTGCGAGGCAGTCAGTCCAGTCCTGGGGAGTGTCCAGGGTGTGTGCAGACTGGAGCATCAGTGTCCATGCTCAGAAAACCCTCCCTCTGCTCGTCTGACCAATGCTGTTGCCCATTACGGTTCCACTGCAACAGAACTCGTATTTTCTTCAACCTGTTTTTACCTTCCTCCCTTCATGAGGAAGCTCTGTCTGCATATCTAGACTCACTGTCATCCAGTTCATCTGGGACCATCTCTCCAGGCTCAGCTTGGGCTGAAAAATTGGTTCACTCTGGGTGCCCTGCCTGTGTTCCCAGGGGAACTAACTGCCTGCACACGGCAGGAAGATGGAGCCAGGAGAGCCCATGGTCTCAAGCCCAAGCCGCAAGGGATTCCCCACTAGACCCTGAACCCAAGAAGAGTGGGTTTTGTTAAAAAGACTTCCATAACTGAGGTTTCAGTTTTCTGAAAGAATGGTCGAGTCTTCAGGTGAGACGATCAACAGACCTCTCAGAACTTAGAGAAGGAAAGATGGCATTTTAGGGGAAGCAGGAGAGTTGGCTTCAAAGGCCTTGAGGTTAAACCTGACACTTCCTTATTCCCCTACTAGCCATGCAACCTGGGACTGCATGGGCAGGCAGACGCTCAGCCACACTGAGGGGCCATTGAAGGAGCCCTTACAATAAGGCAGCTCAGCACAAATATCTTCCCCAGTTGGATACGCCCTGGAAAGCTCTGGAAACCTAGATTCATGGAGGTCAGGAACCTCACCTGTGGTTGCAGAGGGGCAAACCCAGAGAAACTGTCTTGATCTACCACAGACGCCACGACCTGAAATCAAGGACAGGAGGGTATGAAGCTCTGCCAGGACTGTTTTCCCATCTTCTGTGTTTTTCCCCAAGATTACCTCCTTTCTTACTCCCTGGATCCGTGCTTACTTGTACCTGGTTCTAGAAGTGGCCAGTGGCTAAGGATTAGATTAATGACCCTCTAGATTAGAAGTTCCAGCAACTGAAGAAACTAGTACCCACCCCCACCCTCAACCCGGGCTCACTCTCTCTCTCTTAATTTTTTTTTTATTGAGGTGCAATTCATGTAACATCAAATCAAACACTTTAAATTTAACAATTCGGCATCATTTAGTACATTCACAATGTTGTTAACTACCACCTCTAGTTACCAAACATTTTCACTACCCCAAAAGAAAATGCTATATCCATTAAGCAGTTAATCCACATTCCTTCTCCTCCTAACCTGGCAGCCACCAATTTGTTTTCTCTCTCTTTAGATTTGCCTATGACATGTGGCCCTTTGTGTCTGGCTTCTTTCACACAGCATAATGCTTTCATGGTTCATTCATGTGTAGCATGGTTCCTTACTTCATTCCTTTTTACAGCTAATATCCCATTGTATGTATATACCACATTTTGTTTATCCATTCATTCACGGATGGATATTTGGAGTGTTTCCATTAACCCAGGCTCTCTTGACCTCTGTTACTGTGCCAGACCCAGTTACCCAGGCAAGGGGCAACTTTAGCCCTATAAATGTGTCAAAGTCAAATGCACTTTTGGAAGGGGACTGCTGACTCACTTTGGATCATGTCTGAAAGGATGTAAGACCTGGATTCAGAAGGAGGCCAGTTTAAGAAGGAGGCTAATCACAGGGCTGTGGAAGCAGGGAGAGAATCCTCAGATCATGGAGAAGTGCACTACAGGGAGAAGTAAACTAAGAGGATCCCTTGCTGGCCTAGCATGTTCTCTCCACCTTTAGTGAGCTCCTCAGAGCTGTGTTTTCTTTCCATTGGATCAGTCCCCCAGACTCAGCACCTGGTGAGTAGCCGGTGGCTTCCGCCCAGGGTCAGTCTGGAAGGCAGGAGTGAGAAGAGCCTGGAGAAAATAAGTTAGAAGCATCTGCCCGTCTCTCAGTCAGACCTGCACACAGTGATGTGTTTCTTGTTGCCACCCCTCTTCTTAAGAGTCCCTCCCCCTTGCCGCACATGGCTAAGGCCGCAGGAGACTCAGAGCAAGCCGAGCGATCACGCCTACCGTAGCCTTGCCAAGGTAATCCTTTTTGGTCAGCTGAGCCACTTGTCTCTCATTCGGTCGAAACAGCCTGCCCACAGGGATCACCACTGGCTCGTACAGCTTCTGCTTCTGTAACGCAGACGCACAGTGTTTCCTTATCTGAAAATGGGGCTTGTCCTGCCTCCCTCGCCGAATGGACCCAAGGATCCATGTGAGATAACCTCACAAAAGCACTTTTTCCAAATTTGTAAAGACCGATCTTGTTATTATTTTAGGGTTTGAAGGTAGGAATAGTTGGCTTCCAGAACACCTTATGCTGAGAGGCTGTGTGGGCGTTGTTTGGTAGTTATTTGGCCAAAACCCTCTTTTCCTGGGGGAACTGTCCCTCTCCCCTCTGTGGGGCATCTGTGGGGTTCTGTCACAGCAAGGCCCATGACAGTGCTCCCCTGGGATTGGTGTTTGCTGATGTGGACCGGAGTAGAAAGACTCACTTGAGCCCTCTTCTTCCTGGTGTTTTAAAAATCTTATTTAAAACTAGCTTCATTCCCAAATGTGCTCAAACTATGGATAATTGTTACCATCCATTCACGAAATCAATACATTTTGTTGAGAGCCATTATTACTCAATGGTAAGCAAGTAGACATGGCCTCTGTCCTCGCAGTGCTTTGAGGCTACACGGTGCTGCTCCAGCCACCCGCCTCCAGCTCCCCTGTGCTGCCTTGTGATACAGGGGCTCTGCTGTCCCATACTCTAGGCCTTGGCTTCTCAGCACAAACTCAAGATCTTGAATGGAAGTATGCTGAAAGATCAGTGTTGCCCATAACTCACAGAAAAGTAAAAGCACCGGTTTATGGTTTCCCAGTCTGCATGTCCTCTGAAAAAAATAAGAATCCAATGAAATCCTCTCACCACCCGAATCAATACACTTACCCAGACACACTCTGTGGCTTTGTCGATTTTGGAATGTCTGGGCTCAGACTTCATTCTCGTAGCCAATGCTAACTGCTCTTCAGCCTTTTTCCATTCCCCTTTTCTGGCGTACATTAAAGCAATATTATATAACACCTAGAAAAGCATAGGCCACAACATAAAACTTGAGATGACTCCAAATCACGGTGCCCGGGAAGGGCTTACATGTATACTCTGGGAATGTTGCCTGGTGACATTTCTCCCCTTCCTAGATCTCCTGGGAATTCTAAAATATAGTATAATTCTTGCTACTGAATTATGTCAAGCATGAGCATGGTGTTAGGAAAACATTTAATGCATAAATCCAATACCATGTGCATTCTCCCAGTAATCAAATAGATCAGGAGGAGACAAGAACTATTGTGTTGTTTTAGTATGGAGAAGAGTGATTTGCTCAAGGCCCTTTGAAGAGGCAGAGGCAGAGTCGGGAATAAAATACGGGTAGATGGCCTCCCAGTCCAGATCCTGCTACTGAGCCCAGGCTGAGATGCTGGACAGGTGTAGGGTGGGGAGAGGGTTCCAGATGTATTGTCCTGCACCAGCACCAATGGACCCCAGCCTTCACCACATGAGTGACAAGAGTGTAATATAGCAATGCACATGAGAAAACTCTATGGACAAATGTCCAATGGAGCTGGGAAGAGACTTAGCCACAGAACCCAGGGAAGTGCTTCACCTGGAGTGGGGAGGGAGTAGCAAATTCTACAACAGTCAGAATTTTCTAGGTCTTGAGTTGGGTTGTAAGTTCGTGAGTGTTTGTTTTACTATTATGCTTCACCACTTACATACAGAATCAAATAATCTTTTGGATACATCAGCGAGATTTTAAAAACCACTTGACTGAAAGAAGTAAAAGGTAGGATACTACAGAAATGAGGGGGTGACATTTGAGGCTAGATTATAAAAGTCGTTGACACTCCATCTCACTTTCTCTTGGATCAGTTGCTCTATGGGAAGCCAGCTGCCATGTCATGACAAGACTCAGGCAGCCCTAGGGAGAAGTTCACGGGGCAAAGAACTGAGGCCTCCGGCCAACAAGTGACACTAACTCACCCAACACGGATGGGCAGCTGGATTGGTGTCTCCATGGAGTTAGTGGATGGAACTGGACAATGGGGGTTGGGACTGAGCCCAGAGTTGGAGACCTGGACTCTTCCAGGCCTGTTTCTCAGCCTCTGTGCACTGCTGTCTCCTGCATACCTGGGTGGCTGCCCCAGTCCACCCCTGACCATGTGTCCATGTGTGCGAAATGATAGGAGAACTCAAGGATGCTTAGAACTTCCTGTTTGTTTTGCAACCAACTTCTCAAGACCTTTTCCTACACCAGTTTTTATGACTCAATGACTAGAGAAACCTGAAGACTTCAAAAAGTGGTGTGACTTCTCAGAAGCTGGGGTTATACTGTGGTGGGAAGAGAGGAACAAGATTATAAATAGGGAAATTACTGGAGGGTCCCAAGGGGCAGAGAGGGTTTTAGACCCTGAGAAGACCAGCCTTACTTGCAGAGAGGCCCACTCAGCCACTATTTCCTGTCCCTCAGATCATTTCAACCTCAACTCTAGGTGGATGTTTCTCTCATGGAATTCTGCTGTGATTCCACTGTGACATGATCCTTTTTCTGGAGCCACTTGGTCCACCAACCCTTTAATCTGAACAAGTGGTTCTCGGTGGGGTGACTGGCAATGTCTAGAGATATTTTAGGTTGTCACACTGGGCATGGGAGGGGAGTAGTGGGGGGTGGTACTTCTGGCATTTAGTGGGTACCAGAGATGCTGCTATGATCCTGCAGTGCAGGACAGCCCTCTGTAGTAAAGAATTGTCTGACCCAACATATCAATAGTGCCAAGGTTGGGAAACCCAGCCAGTTCCCACCACAAAGCCTCATCTGCCCAGGCTGTGAGAAGTGAAGTAAGTTGCTAGCCTGCTGCAGGACTGGGATGGGGCCACATGTCCCCAGGGGCCCCAGGCTGCTGTGGACTCTATTATTAGCCCTGAGTCACCCTGGGAACACTTGACTTTTTGTGCCTGAGAAACTAAAGCAAGGGGACTTTTTTCAGCAATTCTTCTAAATAAAGATCTGTGACATTTTAGCTCTTAAAGCTACTGGTATATATTTGGGGGTGGGATGAGGCGGGGAGAGTTAGTTGGAAAAAGTACATGAACCTACGAAGTCAAAGCTAGTCATGTCTCTCCCTTTTAGTAATATAGAAAAGAAGTTGTCCTTTATGGAAACCTTTACCTAAATGTGTGCTTTGAGCTGTTCTTTGACCAAGAAGAGATACTTGTGCTAAACTATCCTCATTCTCTAAGTATTAACTAAACACATGGGGTGAGAACCATTAATAGCAGAGTGTGGTCCGTAGCCTGGGAAATGAGCAAGGCTACAGGGGGTCCTGCATGGGGAGTGAACCCATGATTCTGGATTTGTTAGTATAATGCTGAGCAAATAGCTTGTGCACCTGATTGCTGAACACAACATGCAAATTACTGTGAACACTCTCACAGGCCAACACCCTCGTGCAAGCCTCATTTTTGCATGGTCCTTTGAGCCTCATGATAATACAATGCACTCCCTCAGGTAACTCATGACTTCATGATGACCCTGCAGTGATCCATTGAGTCTTTTCTCAAGGGAACATCTGAGTCCCAAGCACAGGAGGCAAAAGGACTTTGCCAAGCTCCTGGAGGTGTCAGCAGATCTCCGTGCAGCTGAACCATCAGCTGCCTGTCCAGCCACGACCCACTGCCCAGGCGGGGCCCTGTCTTCCTTACCTCACAGGCAAACAGCTTGAACTGTAGCCCCAGGATCTTGTAGTCTATCAGCTGGTTCCCTCGAAGCTGAGTCAAAGCACATTTAAGATCTTTAATAGCTGAATCATAGCTGCAGAACAAGGGGAGAAAATAAACCAGTGCAGGGCACGGAGGAATACATGCGGAATAAAACGTGTGTCTGCTTCTCCTTTCCTGTCCACCTCACTGGTACAAGAAGCCTTTCCCATTCCTTTTGACCTGCTCTAGGTTTTCACCGACGCTGAGCCCAAGTATCCTCTAGAACGAAGTGTGCCCCGGCACCCCCTGGGCTGTGCATCACAGCAACCCAGAGAGCCCCAGCTTCGGGCATTCACAGGGATTTCCTTCTCTCCTGACTGCATGCGATGCCCACCTTTCTGTCGACCTGGCTGTAGCTTTCAAATACAGCCCTCACTCTCTCTTGAGAGCTCCAAGCAGAGCCAGCCCCTGGCCACCCCATGTCCCTGTGGAGTGTCCAGAGCTGATCTGGAGCACTGCTCACTTCTCGTGCTGCCCCTCCCTGTTTGGCCCCCCGTAAGGCCAGGCCGACCTGAAACAGCTCTGAGGGGCCCTTCTCAAAGCTGCCCACAGCCTTTTCCTGTGCCTCTTTTGAGTCCAGCTTAGCTCTTGATTTTGTGGCTTTTGTGTTCTTCTCTCCCCTCCTGCCTCCTCTACACACTTTGGAAAAAAGAAAGAAGAAACTACCATTCAGCCAGATGGTATTTCTAGTGCTGTTCCTGTTGCTGCCTTGTGCCATGTTGGACTGGGTTGCGTGGACTGGTGCAAGGTGTATCAGGCTTGGGCTGCTGTCCTTGCATTCAGGGCAGAGAATGGGGGATGACTGCGTCAATAGGGCTGCAGGGGAATGAGCAGGACCTGGACACATACTCCTGAGGAAGCTGGCCCAGGCCTCAGCCTGACTGACAACCACAGAGGCCCTGATGGAAGGGGGCCATTGCTGGGCCTGTAAGGGGTGGTAGCGGCAAAAACAAGCTACCCTGCCCCTCAGTCCACTCAGCCCCCTGGCCTGGCAGGAACAAATTTGGATGCTGATGTGGCTTCCACCTGGGCAACTGGACCAAAAGTCCCTAGGCCACTGTCTCACCTGGATGTGCCATCCAAGGCTGCTCTTGGAGACAAGCCTGGATCTGGGCACGGGCTGGCAGGGATTCTCAAGAGGCAGTGTGATGTAGTGATGGGACCAGGAGTGGGACACCAGATCTAGCAGCTCTGCCACTAACTGGGAGACCCTAGCAAGTTACTTCCCTGGCCTCAAGATCCATGTCAATAATATGGGAGTGTGTTGTGTAGAGGGAGCACAGTACATACAAAGAGAATACACCATGAGGAGATTGCTAGTATGTGGGTCCAATTTCTGGAGTCAAAACTACCCGAACTTTAGTCCTGGCTTTGCCACTGATGGAGTTTGATGTGTTGTCCCCTCCAAAACTCATGTGGAAATTTGATCTCCAATGTGACAGTGTTGGAAACTGATTGAATCATGGGGGCAGATTCCTCATGAATGGATTAGTGCTCTCCCTGGGGAAGGGGGGATTAATGAGTGAGTTCTCGCTCTATTAGTTCCCGCGAGAGCTTGTTGCTTAAAAAGACCCTGGCACCTTCTCTCTCTATCTCTCTTGCTTCCTCTTGCCATGTGATCTGCTTGTACCTGCCGGCTGCCTGCCACTTTCCGCCATGAGTAGAAGCAGCCTGAGGCCCATGCCAGATGCAGCTGTCCCAGAATCGTAAGCCTAATAAACCTCTTTCCTTTATAAATTACCCAGTCTCAGGTATTTCTGTTATAGCAACACAAAACGGACTAAAACAGCCACTTAAAATCTGGTGATGAAAGGCAAGTTATTGAACTTCTCTAAGTCTGTTTCCTCATTTATTAAAATAAGAGAATAATAATAGCTGTACCTCACAGGGTTGTTGTGAGAACCAAATGAGATGAAGCATTCGTGTGCTTAGGACAGTGGCTGGCACACACAGTAATTTGTTATTATTATTACCATTTTCAGCTCTAAAACTCTACCAATTAAACCCATAGACCAATCAGCTATTACGTACTTGAAGCTCTATACTGTTTTAGGTATTATCAGGAGATTTAAAAATATACAGTTTAGAAGCTGGATCTCAAGGAAGCTTGGAGCTGACGAGGCGGGCGGGTTGGCCTAAGAGTCCTAAGGAACGTGTACCCAGGGAGGTTGGGAGAGAAGCTGGACCTGCTGTCACCATTAGGCTTGAAGTGGCTCACACAGCAGTGGCTGTAGAAGCAATGAGAGAAGAGAGCCTGGGTTTGTAACAGGAGGATGGCTTTCCCTAGTAGCCTGTTGTTCATAAGGATGGTTGTAAAAGCTGTTAAAAGCATGCAGGCCATTCCTTAAGAAGCAGTGAGCATTTCAAGTCGTTTCCACACATCTTTCAGGTGTTCCTGGGAGGGGGAGAGGGTGAGCATCATGGGTCCCTCTTATCACGGGTCCAGAAGACTGGGAGACTGGCTGGATTCACTGAGCCAAGGAGGAGGGGGCAGGTGGAGACGCAGGTGTCCTGTTCCCTTGGTGGCTGCAGTTTCCTGTGTTCCACTGTGTGTTTGGGAGCTAGCCAAAGGTCCCAGGGGGCACACTTTGAGTGCTGTCAGCATTAACCTACAAAAGTGCCCTTCTCCCTGCTGAGCTGGCTTGGCAGATGGATTTCAGCTGTGAAGTAACACTGCCTGGGTCTACCTGGCATTGGATGAGCCCAGCAAATCCTCCATATAATTCTCTAGCCCATCAAGATGTGTAAAGATCTGGGCCCAGTGGGAGGGGGAGAGAAAGAACTCACAAATTATTCAGTGCTTGCTTTGTGTTGAAAACCAGGGAGGGGGTGGCTATTCCTGCTAACTTTTCATTTTTAAACATGTCTTTGAAAGCATCTGCTGGCCCCCAGCTCCCCTCAGTCCCCACTGCAGGCCTCTCCTTGGACCCTCCACTTGTTTACCAGGAGCTGCACCCACGGGGAGCAGGGGGCCACTCTGACACACAGCTCTGTTTCCCGCTGTACAGGGTCTGAATAAACTCAGTATGAAAATTCCAAAATAGCACTCAGCCCTGTGTGCGTGCTGGTGGGCCGCGCTGCGGCAGCCCCCCGCCTCCCTCCTGCCCTTCTTCAAGTGTTCTTCCCAGTGCCATTTGGAAGCATCCCCTAGAAGCTGGCCAAGGTGCTAGCAGCTCCCTGCTGGGCTCTGCTGGGCTGGGCACAAGTGCTTTCTTCACACTCATGCCCCAGCAGCACCCTGTGGGGCACCCTGGCTGTGCTGGGCCCAGAGCCCCCGCTTCTCCCAGGCAGGGGCTCACCAGCCCAGGGGCAACCTCACGCCTCTGGCTTTTCACAAGCTCTGAGCTTGAGAGGGTTGTGAGTCATCAATTTCTGCCCACCCCCGTGCTCCCCCACTGGCTGGTACCATCATTTTGCAATATTCCCTGTAAAGCTTTCTTAGTAACTGCTTGAAGTTCCTGCCTGTTCCTGTGCTACCGATGCCCCACGCAGTCTAGAATCCTGCAGTTTGTACACCTGTATCTAGGACGATGGAGTTTCAGCAAGAGGAAAGAAGTCAAGCATCCAACCCCTTTGGGATACCACAGTTGCTGCAGTGGCAGGGACTCGGGTCTGCGCCCTTTCTGTTTCCAAGTCAGCAGGGGGAGGGCTTGTCTGCACACGCCTTTAGGCCAGCTCAATGAACCGGTCTCACCATTATTTTCACGGCCCTAGGATCCCTAAGGCACAGGATTCGAAAGACACCTTAGAGCCCCCTCCTGCTTTGGGATGACAAGGCTGGGGCCAGAGAGGTGAGACGGATTGCCACGGCCATCACTGAGACACCACCTGCCTTCTCAGAAATGTACTCTTTATTCTGTTGGAACTTTGTAATGACAAAAGAGCAAAACACAGCATATGAGAATGCAGAAAATAGAAGCAGCCGTTGATATGATCATTACCCTAAAGCAAGTCCATCGTAAACTGAGGGAACTCGTAACCCACTCACTGAAAAGTAATTTCTCTAGGTCTCTATGGTACTTACGAGGGTACTTCAAAATGTTCGTGGAAAGGTTTGTATTATCTTTTAATTTTATTTTTCCATGGACATTTCGAAGCACCTTTGAATTTAAAAATATTTCTTACAGCTTTTGCCTAGTTTTGCCTTACATTATAGTAACTGGTGTTTGTGAATTGTTCGCCCCCTTGAATTTATAAGTTCCTTGAAGCAGAGACTATATTTTACTCACTTTCGTTTAATTAATTCAACAAGCATGTGTTGAGTAGCTACTGTGCTAGATACTGCTATCCAAGCATGAGTAAAGATTTCTTCTCTTAAGAAGCTTGCAGAGTAGTAACAAAGGAGACAAATATATAAGCAAATATCTGCCACTGACTAGACAGATGTCACAAAAGGAGGCACAAAAGGGAGTGGTCACTGCTGTGGTAATTGAGTGTGGCTGGGGCAAACACATGGATAGTGAGTGGAGAGGTGGGCAGCAGCCTGACCACATAGGAACAGGCAAGAGAATTTGACTTTTATTCTAGTAATGGGAGCCACTGCAGGTTCTTAAGCAGATTGCGCTGATTTTTTAAGAAGTTCACTTTGGAACATGGATGAAGGGGCCAAGACTGGTGTCTGGGAAATCAGTCTGGAAGTGACTGCAGTAGTCCTGGTGAAGAATGAGGTTCTGAACCAGGGATGAGGAGAAATAGGTAAACGTAAGGGATATTTAAGAGGTCAACCTGACAGGTTTAGGGAGACATTCTGGGTTGATCCCAGGTACACATTTAGTAGCTGGCTGGTTACAAATGGAGGTTGGTGCTGTGGGAGAGGGTGGCCTTGCCCAGAAATGGATCCTTAAGGTTTACATATGGACTTTCATATCCATATCCCCCTGAAATTGTATACTAAATAATGTATTGCCTGTGCATGTGTTTCTGGAGAGAAAATTCATGTATTTTGCCATGAATAACCACTGCTGTAGTCATAGAAGGGAAAAGAGTCAAGAACATAACTTTCGGGGGAATGCCAGCATCTAGGGATTGTGCAAAAGGAAAGGAGCCAGCATGGGGTCAAGAACAGTGCCTCATTTCTATTATTTCCTCATTAGAGAGCTGTTGAATTAAAGATGAAATTTGGTAGATTTTTCTTTCAGGCTTAACCATGATCAATCACAGATTCATTGAACCTTGGGTCTTATTCCTAGATTGTTCTAAGATCTTTCTAACTCACTCAAAATCTTAGCCTTCCAAGCTCTAGGACTTAGAAGCATTTTCATGTGGAAATTCTTTCTGGGAGCCTTCCCTCTTCTGCCAGTTGACTCTCCTTATTACAGGTTATGAGAGCTAATGAAAGGGATGGCCTAGAGCTTGTCTTTTGAGAGCTGCTGGAGGTTTTGTGCTCAGGCCTCCCTGCATGTTCTATACACGTGGAGACTGCAGACAGTGAGGGAGGCAGGGAAGGAGGAGAAGGATGTTGAGAAGGGAGACTGGCTACTAGAAGGAGGTGTATGCGATAAAGGTGAACCTCAGGATATCTTCTCCCAATTCCAGCCTCTCTCCCCAGATTGCCCCTGTGCCTCTGGTTTTCCTTTGGGAAAACCTCACTTCTACTCTTACTCCACCGGGTAATTGACTGCATCTATGTCTTTGAGGTCCTCTGAGCTTCCTGTGGTTGCTCCTAGCAACAGTTGAGCACATGGGCTTCATGAGCTCTGTTTCTGACCAACCCTAGGGTCAAAGTCTTTGGAGGAGGCACAGGATGGGAGCCCAGCCGCCTCCCCACGCCTGGACATCCTCTGCAGCCTCTCCACTGCCCCATCAATGCCCTGCCTCACCCACACCCCCACCCACACGATGCTTGGACCATTTTCACTGTTAGAAAGTTCTTCATTCACCTGGGCTAAGTTTCTTTTCCCTAGAACTTGTGCACACCGATGGAACAGTTTCTACAAAGCGTCAGTTTGCCCTCCCCAAAACGTTTGAAATTAACACTTAGAATACTTTTGTTATTTGTATATTTGTTATTGGAGTATGGAGGGGAATAGGAATTGAGATTAACTTCCATTTTATATTTATTTAGCTTCTTGCTAATTATTTTATGTTGACGGTAAACACAACAAAAAATGCAAACAGGATGATAGAAGAAAATGAATTTCCCTATAATCCCACCATCTGGAGAGAATTACTGATAACATTTTGGTCTATGGGCTTCTAGACTTTATGCTGTGAAACAGAAATGGGATTGTGCTAAATGGGATTGTGCTATGCACACTCTTTTGAAATGTTTTTTTAATTTAGCATCTACTGTAAACTTTTTCTATATTTATACATGCTACTTATGTATCTGTGTTGATTCTTACACATATAGTATGAATAGTTCATATTCTCATTTTTGTGGCTGAATTATATTTCACTGAATGAGTTAAACCAGGCTTTGAAAACACCTTTTGCTGGGACGAGGCCCAGTGTTTTGTTTTTGTTTTGTGTTTGTTTTTTTGGTGGCTGGCCTGTACAGGGACCCAAACCCTTGCTTGACCTTGGTGTTATCAATACCATGCTCTAACCAACTGCGTTAAATGGCCAGCCTAGAGGCCTGGCTGTGATGTGGTTTCATGACAATCCCCATTCTGTGACAACTCAAGACCTCATAGAGGAGACCAGCATGGGTGCACTACCAGGGACATGGGGGTGCCATGCCAGCTGAATATCGGGCCTATGGTGGTTATGTGGGTTCATGGTATGACGCCACTTTTTTGTAATCCTGTGGCAGGCCTGCCTTCCCTCTCCAGTGAGAGCTGCCACATCCCATCTTGATTTATTGTAAAACTTTTCCAAGAAGGTCCAGTCACGCTTCCCAACAGAGGCTGGGAAGATACTTCTCACCCACCAAGTCTAGTTAGAAGCACTGAGACCCCTCGCGTTGCTCTTTGAACTTCCCCAATCTGCACACCACTGGACCACTTACTTCTCCATCTGGTAGCAGAGCATCCCTCGTTGGAAGTAAGCCACCGCCAAGTGCTTGTCTTGGTTAATGCTTTTAGTAAAGGCCTGCGGAGAGAAGGGTCCACATGTGGCCATGGAGCAAGGTGGTGAGGGGGTGTGAGATGAGCCAGAGGGAGAGCAGGAAGGGGCATGAAAGTGCCTGAGGTCACCTAGACCTAAGACACCTTGGGTCAGAACCCCCTGTGTTGTCACTTCCTCATTGCCAGGCATGTGACAAGTTACCCCCTCTCCTTGAGCCTTAGTTTTCTCCTCTGTAAAATGGGGATATGACTATCTGCCTTTCAAAATTACTGACAGGATCAAAATAATAAAATTAATTAAAACTGAAAATAACAATGAAAATATGTAAATTGTTATATGTGTTTATTACATAAACAATATATCACATAGTTGCATAAATAATTGATTAAAATAGTAACAAATAAGAATGCATGTAACATGCTAGTAGAATGGCTCAAGCAGGAAAACAAAGAAGGGCAGAGGGAATGAGAAGGCCAGAGCAGAATTTGAGAAGAGACCTAGACTAGGAAGAGCCAAGGGTAGGAGTGAGCTGAGGTGAGAGGCGTGACGGTCTTGCCTAGGATCCCACGTCAAGTCCAAGACAGGAGCAAATAGTCCCTGCTGGCATGGCTGTGCCCAGACTAGCAGCTTCCCTTGCCAATCTCTTATCCCAGACAATGTGCACTGTGTCTCATCAGCCCTCTCAGAATGTGCTCAGCCCCTCAGCAGGCCCCTGAGGGGAGCTGGGCCAGAGGTGGGGGACCCTCCCATGTTCCTTGGGTTTGTCTGCCAACTCCGGAGCCTGGGTGGACTTGCCAGGCTGGGAGAACTTTCAAGCAGCTTCTCCCTCTTCCTGTCAGGAGAGTATGGCTGAGGCTGTTCACTCACTGGTTACAATGAAGATGATCATGGGACAAACTGGTTCTTTAAGGGTATCGGGGAGTCAGTCATCTGTCCACATACTGCCTTGCAAAGACTGGCAGTAAAAGGTGAAAATGATAACTAATTGTATACAGTGGTGTGAAGTCACACGACACTTTAATAGTTAGTCTCACTTAATCTTTATGATATTTAAACTTTCAGGAAGTTGAGATCCAGAAGTTTATGTGGCTAGCGTAAGACCAGAAATCCAGAGAGAGATAGAGCTGGGATTTGATCCTAGATCTTCTGCTTCTAAACTCCATACCCTTTCCATGTTACTATGACCAGTCCAAAAGGTGATTATTGAGAATGCTCAACCACATACTAGAGTATTTAACTGAGAAAAAATATTTGACAAAGATACTAAGACACCACATGTCATGCCTTTGGCAGACATCATTAATCAATCATGGTATGATTTCCTTCTGCCAGCCTCAGAATCCTTAAAAGAGTGCTCACATAATTGATCAGAATTGCCATATTAAGATAAAACCTATTTTTCCTAAGTGCCTCTGCTCCATATCCTGGGCAGGCAAAGTTGTCACACATGAAATTCTTGGAAAGCCATAAGAGGCGCCCTATAAGCAGGTGCAAAGGTGAGGAGGATAGAGACCCTGAATCCGTCAGGAATTCGTGGAACACATAATTAAGGAAGTCTTCATAAAGGTGACAAATAATGATCACAGACTGATTTGAATTTAGTAGATGGAGAAGAAAGGAAGCAAACCCTGGCTGCTCCTTAGAACCATCTGGAGAGCTTTCAAAACTGTGGTGGCCAGGCCCCTCCCCAGACCAATTAAATCAGGCTGTCTGGGGGTGGGGCCGGGGCACCGCTTGTTCTTTGAGAGCTCTCTGGAGGTTAGGTTCCTAAAATGCAGTGGGGGTTGAAAACTATAATTAGGAAGGTTTGGAGGAGGCCCAAGAAGGCACCTCCACTCACCTTCTCTGCCTCAGGCATGTTTTCCAGGATCGTGTGCATGCAGCCCATGTTGAAGCAAATCCGGGAGTGGGGGTCCTGGACTGCACTGAAGGCATCCAGGGCTCCCTTCCAGTCCTTCTTGTCGGCTGCCAGCACCCCTTCATTCCAGAGTCTGATGGCCTCGGCCAGGGACATGGTCAGAAGGAGACCAGGAGACCAACAAAGCTGCCAGGAGTCGGGGTGAGGGCGAGCAGGGATGTCTCCCCCAGCAGGGCTGCCCCAGTGGCCCCCAGGTCTTCACGTTCCAGCCTGGTGTGCAGAATGGGGTCCAGCCTCCCTTAAGACGACTTCCCAGTGTTGCAAATGCGACAGGAAATGTCCCCACCTTTTGACAACTGACACATAACCCTACCGTGAGAGAGAAAAGGAAAGAGACAGAGAGAGAGGGCGGGCTGGGGCGGAGTGTGGAGGAGAGAGGAAGTACCTCAGAGGCTGCTTGCCATGGATCAGTTCCCCAAAATGCTTCTGCTCTGTCACCTCGCCCCGCCTCTCTGCCTCCCACCCCCTTCTGAGGCAGCTTCTGGCCACAGCTCTGCCCCCAGGCCCAGGGTAGCCTTGGCTGGTAGATGTGCCTCTCTGGACCTTGATTTCCACACCTTGTTAAATGAAGGTGTTGGATGAGAGGGCAGTTCTTTCTCATCTTAAATGAATTCCTTGCTCACTTTCTCATAATCTCATAGACTATCTTGATATGTTAGTTTTTATCTTGAGCTAAAATTAGTAATTAACAAATTTCTGAGACAGGATGGTGTTGGGTGTCCATCTGGGTCTGAGATAACTTTTATGAACACTCGGGATGTTTAGAAGGGATTGGTTTCTTGCAACTGCCAAAACTGGGAGCCAGATGTGACAGTGAATTATGATTTCTCCTGTCCATCTGTGAAAAATTGAAGAGATGGGGGGGCCTGCATTGAAGACTAATCAGTTTACTAGTCTCCAAAAGAACAGATTTATGATTCCTTACTGGAAAAGTAAATGTCAGTAAAACCTCCCTGAGGAATAATTGGGGATAGTGGGTACAACCAATTTAATAAGATCCTGACTTCTTGTTAAGCAAATAGATGTTTATGAGGGTCAAATAATTAGATGTCAACTCTTGTAGCAATTGAGAGAACTCACTCATTATCATCAAGCTTCCCCTAAATGCCTGAAAATCAAAGTGTATGCTCTGCAAGGCTTGTAGGATGGAAGGTGTGAGGGCTGAGAAGACGTATGTGACTTTATGGATGGCCCCCTGTATTTTAAGGCCTTCCCACCTCACTTCTTTGCCAGGCAAACTCCTCATCCTTTAAGGCCCAGTTCAAATGTCGCCACCTCTGTGAAATCAATCCCCCCACTCCAAGTAATAGAAAGAAGTTTTCCCTCATTTTTACCACCTCTTCCCAAACATTTACATTCTATTTATTGCAATTTATCTCTTCATCTGCTCAACTCTTAGGCCCCTTGTGGGACCATGCTTTGTTATTCTAGGATCCTGAGCAAAAATACTCAGTAAATGATGCACTCTAAAGGAAATTAGAGAGCACTGCTAAGTGCTATATGTCCCCCAAAAGTTCTTGCATTGAAAACTTAATCTCTATTGTAACAGTGATAAGAGAGTGGGAAATCCAATTATGGTATGTGCTATAGATTGGATGACTCTCCAACCTCACTGAAGCTTAAATCCCCACTGTAACTGTTATCAGCACCACACTCTCCCGAGTGAGCCACAGGCTGGCACACCACTGTAACTGTTGACGGTGGGAAATCCTATTATGGTAATTGGAAGGTGGGGCCTCAAAGAGGTGATTAGATTGTGAACTGTGCCATAATGAATGGATTAGTAATAGTGCTCAGGGGTGTGGTTCTGAGGGCTTTAAAAGAAGAGCACATGAAAAGTTAGTCTTTCTCTCTGCTCTGCCATTTTCTGCCATGTGAGACCTCTTTGTCACTGTCACTACCACCGAGACCCTCATCAGTTATATTGCCTGGACTTTGAACTTCCCATCCTCCGAAACTGTAAGCAATAAATTTCATTCTTACAAAGTACCCAGTTCCATGTATTCTGTTAATAAGCAATAGAAACGGACTAATACAGTATGTAAAAGGTGAGGCCTTTAAGAGGAGTTAGATTGTGGAGACTGTGCCCTTACAAATGGATAGACCCATTCACAGAGTAATAGGTTGATGGTTTAATGGGTGGGCATGGGCGTGGTTCTGATGGAGTGAGTGAGCAGGTTAGTTCTCTCTTGCTCGGCTCATTCTCACCATGTGATGCCTGCATTGCTGTAGAGAGTCACCACCAAAGAAGGCCCTCACCAGACGTGTTCCCTGGACTGTGGACTTCCCAGCCTCCAAACTGTGAGAAATACAATTCATTTCTTTATAAATTACCTAGTTTCAGGTATTCTGTTACAAGCAACAGAAATGGACTAATGCAGGTAGCAGTGATGCCAGGAAGAGGTATTGCTATTCCATCCAGTGAAAAATAATCAAAACTTGGTAGCACATTAATTACTCTTAGGAAAACCAAGTGGATTTGTAACTAAGCTAGACTTCATTCTAAAAATGTTTTTGCCCTCTTTATTATCCTAGTCCAACACTCAGAGCTCTCCTTAATATGCCCTACAAGACTTTTCTAGCCTTATTCCCCAGAATGTCCCTTCACAATCATTCTCAAACTCTACTACTTGCTCTTCTCCCTCTCTGCCTTCATTTCCTGCATCTATGCCTTGGTTCATGCTAGTTCCTCTTCCTGGGCTGCCCTTTCCCATGTCTGCACCTTCAAACCCACCTTGCTCAGTCTTTGGAGCCCTGCTCAAATATCACTTTCCTTAAGATGTTGCAAAATCAGGGTGGCCCACCAGCCCCCCACACCCACGATCTTGCCTTCTTCTGCACTCCTGCATCTCCTTCTCTGGCCCTGCCATGTGGCACTTAATCACCCTCCACCAGAGTAGGTGTGTGTGCACATCTTAGCACTTCAAATAGGCCACACACCTCAGGAGGAAGTCCTGGGATTAACACATCCGTGTATCCCCCAGAACACTCACAATGCCATCCGTGCTCAACTCTGTCCACTTTCCCTCCATCCCTCCTGTCGCCACCCAGGCCAAGGCACCATCTGCTCATGGGTTAATGCAATAGTCTCCCAACATCTCCTTGCCCCTCCATCCAGCCTCGACACATCAACCAGATTGAGCTTTGAAAAACACAAGTCAGACCACATCATGCCCCCTGTGCCTTTGCATTGCGGATACGATCTAAACTCCTTCTCATGGTGCAGGACAGACCCTGCCTGCTGCCCCACACTCATTCCATGCTACTTCTCTGTTCCCCCCACCCCCCACCCCAGCACTCCAGTCACCCAGGCCTTCCTTTATGTTCTCAGATGAGCCAGGTCCCTCTGTCTGGAGTGCTCTTCCCCCAGCCCAGCCCTGCCTGGCTGGTTCCTAATCATCTTTCACTTCCTGGGAGCAGCCTTTCCTAGTAACCTATTTGTCACCATTGGTAACTGTATATCATCTGTGAGGTTCTGTGTGTCCCCCAGTGCAGAGACAGCCTATGTAAGCATTACTTGATTCTGTTAGCAGATGGCCTTTTCGGACACCGTTCATTTCCCTTCCTCCTTTTGGTGGAACTCCGGTTCTGTTCAAGTCTTCAGTCTCCTGAGGCCATGTGCTTCATGGGATTCAAGCCCCCAACACTGCTCCAGAGTGGGGTTCTGGTTGGTTTAGGCCCAAGCATGAGATAGAATGCTGGTCAATGAGATGTTAGGGAAGGCTGCTGAGGATTTACAAGAGAGGTTTCTGCCTCACGGAGAAAAAGACACATGGGAAGAAACAGTGCTTGTTTCTTCACAGTATTGCGAAGATGTGCCTAGAACAGTGGCAACTATCTTGTCATCACGAGGAGAGCTAGATAAGAACAAGCCATTGTCCTGAAGAAAAGAGAACGGAAAAATAAAAAGAACCCAGACCCTTAATCATGTTGGCAAGCTTCTAAATTAAGAAATCTTGGAGCTGACCTACCTCGAGACTTCTTGCTTGTGTTAGATGATAGATTTATTTATTGTTTAAGTCACAGGTATGGGTTTTTCTACTAGTCATAGTTTAAAACCTTCTGACAGACACACTCCTGTATTCTCAGTACTTAGCGTGGCGCTTGGCACATAGCAGGTGTTCAATAAACATTATTTGTTGAATACTTTTTTTGAGTCGTTGGTTGAAGAACTCAAGTTTCAGCTCAATGTTTTCAAAATTATTTCAAAATTCTGAATAAACAATATTTATATATGATTGGCTAACAGATCACAAATTCCTGTTGTGTGTATTCATTCAGCTGTAAGCTAAGAACATTCCTAATACCTTCCTTTTTCTCTGAGGAGGGAGCCTGTAAAATCAAAATAAAACTCATTATTCCTCGGCCCTCAGCAACTACCTCCTCATCCCCATTCTGAGAGTTTAGTGTTCTGCTGTTCTCTAACTTTTTCTAGTACATAAGTCTTCTCTCTCAAGCTCCTCAAAGGATAGAATCATGTCTCCGTTTTCGTTTAGCTGTACTCACTACAGTTCTAGGCGCATGGTAGGTGCTCCATAAATACTTGCTAATCGATTAAATGAACCAGAAAATGAGAAAATTGAATCGTACTTGAGAAAAATATAATTTTATAGAATTCCTCAGTGTCACATTGGTTGCATGAAGTGAGGTACATTTGTAATAGTAAGAAAAAGTAATTTCTATGCCCTAGCTTTAACATCAAGTAGATACTTACTCAAAGTGCAAGACAGGAAACCCTCAGGAGATGGGCAGGGAGACCTCATTTATTGTATATAAACTTGACCTGGATTTCACATAGATGATACAGAAAACTCACCATGGGTCCTATTGTCCAGCAATGCTATTGAAAGCTTCAGGGCTCAAGGTCTTCCTTCTCCAGAAGACAACTTAAGTTACCACTGTCTGATCTACCATTGTATTAGTTTTCTATTGCTGTGCAACAAATTACCAGAAATTTACTGGCTTAAAATAAAATGCATTTACTACATCACAGTTTTCATGGTTCAGGAGTCTAGATACACCTTAGCTGGGTCCTCTGCTGAGAGTCTCTCTGGACTCTCTTTCAAAGGACTCACCTGATTAGGTGAGGCCAACCCAAGATATCCTCCCTTTTGATTAACTTAAAGTCAACTGCTTAGGAATGTTAATTATCTCTGAAAAACCCCGTCACCTTTGGCATACTCTAATGGTTAGAAGCAAGTTGCAGATCCTTCCCACTCAAGGGGAGGGGATTATACAAAGGCAGGGACCATGGGGGGTCATCTGAGAATTCTGCCTCCCACAACTGTACAGTTTCTTCCCTGACTCAACGACTAGGTTAGTCTCTTCCCTAACTCACCAACTAAGTTAGTTATTCCTCCCATGTGCTTGCTCTCAGAGGAGTCTCTTTCTGCCTTTCCTACTGTGTGTTCAGCCATATGTGACTGTGATTACTTGTTTAAGTGACTGTCTCCCAACCAGACTGTAAGCTCCAGGAGTACAGGACCCATGTCTGACTTTTCCACTGTATGTTTTCTGCCTATCATGTGGTGGGTTCTTGAAATATGTGTTAAATATCAGTGCTGTGGAAGGTGCTTTGAAAGTCAGGGTAATTATTCAATTTGCTTGGCTACATGTATCTGTCCTGTCATTTTAGATCAAAATGGGAGCATGCATAATGCTTGTTCTTTTAAAGAACACTCATATTAAGCACACTGGGGACTAGGGTCCTTTCCACCTTTATACTCTTTGTATACACAGTGTCTAGCACCTACATAGATGGGTACTTAGTAAAAGTCTGATGAATGAATGAATAAATACCTAATGATTGAAGCTCTGAGCCCTGAGTGAGGAAACTGAATACATTAGATCCTCACTATACATTTTTCCTTTGACTTTTCTTCTGCAGAGCCAAATCCTGCCCATCCTTAAAAGCTCAGCTTAGACCTTCCTCCTACATGAAGCCTTCCCTGACCTACATTAGTCTCAGTAATTTTCCTTTCTCTAAATTCCAATAGCATTTTATAATCAAACCGCCAAACACAAGCGCTCTATGTTACATGATCTATTTTCTACCTTACCTATCCAGCTAGCTGTAAGCTCTTTGGGAACAGAAAGCAAGCTTTCTATTTCTTTACATTTTCCACAGAACCTACCATCTTCTATCAAAGGCTTAATAAATATGTGCTGATCTAAAAAAAATTTTTTTAAACGGCTGATCTGGCTTGATTCTAGTCCTGTTTTTGGGACATTCTCAAAAACAAACATAACCACATGTCACTCAGGAATCCCAGAGATGAAGGCTATGGGGAGACAATGGTCCTCCCCAGGGAACTCTCTGAGGAGGCCAGACATGTACAAATGATATAGGACATGATTTTTGACCAAGGAAAAATTCAGGTATTTGGCAGAGATCAAAGGCGGGGTCTAAGGAAAACCAAAGCCCAGACTGAGCTGAGGTTGCCAAAAATACTGAGGACAACACAAAGGTCTTCTTAGTGTCAGAGGAAGAACAGGGAGGGTCATGGCTTAGTGCAGATGGTGTCATGTTAACAGATGTCAAAGAGAAAGCAGAACTCCTCAGCTCCTATTAACTGCCAAGTTACACAGGAAGTTGAAGGCTCAGACAGAGGATGGTGAGAAAGCTGCTAGCTGCTTTAAAGAAATTCCAGTTATTAAATCCAAGCTCATTAAATCCCAGGAACTGAAAGAATTTGCAAGTGTGATCCCTAAAACCTTGTTAGTAACTGAAGCACCACGAAGACTGAGGTAGATGGTAGGAAACTGACATGGATGGGTAAGTATGATTCTAATTTTCTAAAAGCCATGAATTCTAGAAATGACATCAAAGATTTTCGGGCTGACCCCTGGAAAAAATTATAAAATATGGATTATTAAGCCAAGGCAGTTAAAACTAAAAGGAAGGTGGGACCTTTAGGAACTAGCGTGAGTTTACTATGAACAAGTCAGGTCAAAATGAACTCTTTTCTTACTGTGAGGGGACTTTCCTGGTAGGTAGATCAGGAAGGTGCCATATGCAAATACCAGTAAGATATTTGGCCAAGATATTCCTTAGAAAATTTAGACAATTTCATTGGCTAAATATTAAGAATGTTCTTAAACATATTGATGTCACTTTGTGTTTTTAACCTTTTTATAAACAACTTGGATCAGATTTACAAATAACTCAAAACTTAGAGAGAGAACATCAACGTATGCAACAGAATCAGAGTTAAAATATTGCCTGACTCACATTGATTCACAAAAACTCCACGTTAATATTTGATAGGGATAAATGTAAAGATTTGCTCTTAAGTTTAAAAACTCAATTGCCCAAACATAGAAAGAAGACAGCTCTCAAGAGCAGTGCATTGGCCTAACCATTTGCAAGCTCAACATGAGTCAACAGAATCACATGGTTGCCAGAACAGCTAATGCAACCGTAGGCTGCATTAACAGAAGTGCAACTGACTCTTGTGTCACATGGTTTTTGACTCAACCACCCACCCAGAGACCTGGTAATCTCTCCACTGGCCAGTGCAGGAGACTGGCACCCACTCTCCAACTGGAACATGCTCTCGCACATCCTCTTCTGCCCACAGAAGCTATTCTCTGTCATCCAGGGTTCCCACCCCAACCTGGCTGGTGTTCACATCCCTCTCCCCAGAATCCTTGGCTCAGAATAGAAGAGGTTATCTGGGAAGCCTTTTTTCTCAATTGGTCACAGTTCAACTCCTAGAGCAGACATAGCTTGAGCATTCTTCACAAAG
Organism: Cynocephalus volans; assembly: GCF_027409185.1. Classification (NCBI taxonomy): domain Eukaryota; kingdom Metazoa; phylum Chordata; class Mammalia; order Dermoptera; family Cynocephalidae; genus Cynocephalus; species Cynocephalus volans. Next base: position 142,979,203 of record NC_084467.1, read on the forward strand.
TGACACAGCCCCTTTTCTCTGGGGCTTACGTGCTTTTCTGAGCATCAGGGTGTCAGCAACACGGACATCATCAGCAGATAATCTGACCAAGGAACCTTGCATAATGACAGGGTTCTTCCACTTCCTTCTCAGCACCAGAGTTGGGCCTGGCTTGTCCAGGACTTTCACCTACTTGACAGAGGTTGACAGCACACACCGAGGCCCTCACCCCATCATGTGAGCACTGGCTGGGTGGAGAGTACAGCTCATCAGAGCAGTATTTCCCCAAGCAGAGCCATGCACCATGGATGGCTCACAAGACGATTGTAGGCAGGATGTGGACAAACATTTCTATCATTGTAATTACTGTATTATTTTAATTCATTTAATTTTTGGACAAGTAATACATCTAACGTGTCAAAAATGAACAAATATGAACGATGTTTCTCCCATCATTGCCAAACCCTTTCTGCCCGTCAGAAACTACTTTTATATATATATATATATATATATATATATATATATATATATATATATATATATATATATATATGTATGTATGTATGTATGTAGACCCCCCCTCTTTCTTCCCCTTTTATGCATGTACCAATTGGCACACAATTCTGCACTTTGCTTTTTAAAAAATTTATATTTGGCTTTAGAAAACTTTTTTTGTTTTTTATTTTTTAATTGACACATTGTAATTGTACATATTTATGGGGTACAATTTGATATTCTGATGTGTGTGTGTGTTGTAAAATGATTAAATTGGGGTAGTTCACGTATCCACCATCTCATGCCTTTATTAGTTCCTTGTCCTGAGAACATTCAAAAGCCTCTTTTCTGGCTGTTTTGTAATATCCTCGTACAATACCTTACTGTTAACCATAGTTTCTCTACGTGTAAAAGAACATGTGGACTTATTCCTCCTTATTGTAACTTTGTATCCACTGACTTTTTCTTATCAGTGCATAATGGACATTCTGGTATATACATCATTTCACACACCTGAGAACATATTTATAGGATAAATTCATAGAAGTAGAATAACTGGGTCAGAGGGCTTATTTATTTTAATGTTTATTAGAAAAAAATGTATAGCTAGCACACCAAATCCACAATTTCATAATTAGTATTTTTTATAATGAGGCTGAATTTTTGAAAGGTGAATCAAAAGAAAAATACTAAGCAAATAGCAGCTTTGGTGGCTTGAAAATATGGTTAAAAATCATGAAAGTAGTAAGTAAAAGGGCCAGTCTTTGAAACACTGACCAAGAATGGAACTGTCAACTTCCCTGCCAGAAACTCCTAAAATCTATATTTTCTGCAGGGTTCATAGGTGTCATAGGTAGTGTGCAGGTGAGGAGAGAGCTTTGGAGCCAGAGTCCTGGGTTCCAGTCTTGACTTTCCCCAGGCTGGCTGTGGGTCTGACTCCTCGTGCAGCCTCAGTTTCCCTATGTGGAAGGGAGTGCTGCTGGGAGGAGTAGTGATCAAGTCAAGTGCCTTGAGCATATAGTGGCTATTTGATAAGTGGTAGCAATTATAATTCAACTATTCTGAGTGAATTTGGGGAAGAGAGAGAAGTTAGAACTCGTGTTCTAAACACATTTATAATGGCAGCTAGGAGTTAAGCCTGATACTTTAGATGAGGGTGATGTGACCTGCACAGTCGCACAGGACCCCGTGATTAGAAGGTCCCAACCCTTGTCTTCATTCTCTGTTGTCACTGTCTTGAAATTCTTAATAATTCTGAACAAGAGGCTCATATTTTCATTTTGCAAGGGGGTCCTGCAAATTCTGTAACCAGCCACACAGCCCCCTCCCTCCTACCATGCCTCCCCAGCACCTATGGCCTATCTCCTGTTGCTCCTGAAGGTTGCTGCCGGATGGAGCCCTCCCCCTTGGGACCACCTAAGGAGGCTAAAACTTAGTCACTTCTGCTGTGGTCTGGGGCCCCCTCTGCTGACACAATCTGTCCTAGTCCTACATCTTTCAGGACTTCCCCAGAGGACATTCCCAATATCACTCCAGGGGGAGGCTTTGGGAGCCTGGTTCCAAGTTCCCCTGGGGTTTCCAGAGGGACTTGACTGCTCTGGGAGCCTGGGTCTGGAGGTGCCTCAGTGACTTCTGCCCCCATCATGTCCCTGAGCTCCACAGAAGCACTTAATCGCCTGTGCCCCTCTCATCTTGTGTTCTGACCAAGAACGCTTTGCATTTGGGGTGAGAAATCCTGGATTCACATTCTGACTCTGTCATGCACTACCTGAGTGAACTTTCATGAGTCCCTCCTATTCACAAGAGCTTCTGTTTCCTCATCTGCAAAATGGTTATGAGAACAATGCCTACCTTGCTGGCTTGTTGTGAGACAAATAAATTAATGACAGAAGAATGAACAAGCAGTCTTTGTTTGCTTCGTGGGGTGCTGATCCTCTGTCCCGACATTCCCAGCCTCCTACTCCAGGCTGACTGGAGCAAAGGGCTCATAGCTGCTGGTGCCACCTCCTCGGCTGGCCCCTTGGGCACTCAGTTCCCCCTCTTTAAAACTCTGGGTTTGCCTGCTCTCAGCTATGTTACCGTTTCCTCCTTAGAATTCCTAGCACACAAAAAGCTTTGCTAGTTTATTACACTGCAGTACAATTAAAGCCATAAAATTCATAACATTCTGTCCAGGGTCATTAAATGCTGCGGAAGTCCCCTTTTTCACAAAACGCCAGACTTCCTACTTCAGACTTGATTGTAATTTTTCACTCAACTCATTTTCTCATACTTCCCTCTTTCCCTCTTCGGTTTGTCTGCTTCGTACAGTCTGCTCAGGAGATCAGACATCTATTTCTTATAGCCACGGCTCTTCTGACCCTCTCTCTCTCTATCCCCGTCCACTGGGACACAGAATCCTGGAAGGAAGACGGGGGAATGAGGAGTTTTGAGGCCTGTGGAGAAGCAGTTTTTAGCTGGGCAAGGAAACGTGTTAAGAATCTACTGTAGTATTTCATGCAAGAAATCATAATGCTAAGACAGCGGCGGGAGGAGAGATGGGTTGGATCAATGTCAAAGACAATATGGTGGTGCACATGGAGATAAAGGAGAGGAAGAGACACAGAGGAATCCCCGGTGTTTCCAGCGCCAGTGACTGACGTGTTGCCACAGGAAATGGAGTTACAATCTCATCCACTCCTACACTTACACATAAATAACTCTTGAATCATGCTTCTGGCCATATTTTCTCTCCAGAGCAAGAATCTGAGATTGCTCAAATTAAAAAATGAGGGTTGAATTTTGGGGAATTCCTAATTAGAGGAAGAAAGATGACCCCACATTTAGGCTTGATGCTGCTAACAGGTGGGAATGGCACAGGGAGAAGAGTGGTCTCCCTCAGGCTGTGGCCCTCACACCTTTGCCACCATGTCTTCTGCCCCTCGGCTCCACACCCCATGCAGGTCCAAGAGTCTTTCTGACACTTTGGTCAGTCTGTAGCAACACTTTTCCACTGACGAAACATGCTTTCTCTTCTCCTTTCTGCAGCAGCTCTAGCTGCCTTCCTCCTGCACAGCACTGAGCAGCTGAGTTAGGCTAAGCCCCAACTCATTTGCACAGAGTTTACCAGATAAGACAAGAAATGCCCAGGGAAGGGTCTCAGGGAAGGAGTCAGTGTCAAGCAGCAGGGACTCAAGCCCAGCCGCCAGGGGCTGAGGGCTGAAACGAATGACGTGGACATTGTGCACAGGCACTTCCTCCCCTCTGCGCACAAAAGTTGGGATGTCCGACATGCCTCAAAGGCAGAGTGGATATGGAAGAGAAGTAATGACTGTAACTAACCAGCAAAAGTCCTCCCCAAGTAGGTGTGTGCAAGAAGGAAGGGCACAGGTCCAACCATGTTCCCACTTTATCTTTTTTTCTTTTTTTTTTGGTGGTTGGCTGGTGCAGGGAAGCGAACCTGTGATCTTGGGGTCATAAGGCTGTGCTCTAAACAACTGAGCTAACTGGCCAGCTCCCTACTTCCCCCTCCTTTATCTTAGAGAAGCTTGGGGAACAGAGAGCTGAGACCAAGTGAGCAAGCACAGAGTTCTCAGACCTTCCTCAACAATTAGCAGGACCTGCTCTGTGCCTTCTCCTACGACCTCTCCTTCCCAGGTTACTGCTTCTTTGCCATTGTGGTTCCCCAAAGGTGAGCCTGAGTCTGTATTTGCAAGCTTTACCCTGAGGACAATTATGTGTCTAATCACTGTAGTCACAGAGGTTTAGAATCCTTAGGGGTAGGAGGGGCACTGGCAACTGATTATAATAATACCAGTTTCTCTCTACCGGCTTCTCACTGTGCCAAGAAAGCTTTGATGGGCTTGGCCTCGTGTCATTTGTTCCCTATAAAACCCCATTGATAGTAAAAGAAGCTGAGTCTTAGGTCAAGTAACTTGTTCAAGGTTACAGACCTCATAAATGACCAGGATTACACCCAGGTCTGCTGACTCCAAAGCCACTTTGTGCCCTATAAAGAAGAGGGAAAAACAAATTGCCAGCTCCTAAGCATTTCTCCTAACCTGAATACATTTCGGTAATTTTCCTTCTTTCCCAGAATCCGAAGCATGCCAGAGACATATCTGTTTTCTTCCCCTAATTAAAGAACATACAAACAACAACAACAACAAAAACAAGGACCTTTATTTCAGGAATGGTGCTAACCTGCCTAGGGATAGGGAATGACTTGACCTTTAGAAGTGTTCTAAATTTTGGGGCCGAGCCCGTGGCGCACTTGGTAGAGTGCTGCGCTGGGAGCGCGGCGACGCTCCCGCCGCGGGTTCGGATCCTATATAGGACTGACCGGTCACGAAAAAAACGCCAAAAAAAAAAAAAAAAAAAGAAGTGTTCTAAATTTTGACCCATGACCTGCTAAACCCAAGCCCTTCTGCTGACACGAGTACAAAAGCTGTCACTTTCTGAGGGAAGAGGGACTAAGGCTGGACCTCATCAGTTGGGGAATGGGAGGCTAGGAGCCAGAGACGTCGGGGGCTCTTATTAGCACAAGTGCCCATCAGGGCACATTGTATCTTGAGGGGCCACTTGCTTGACTTCACAGTGCTGCCATCCTACCTTTGTAAAAGTTTAAATAAACCAGAAATGTTTCCTGATCCTGTGACCCAAAGCAAGTTTCTGTGAAGGTAAATAAATATAAAAATAAATACAAATAAATACAAATAAATAAATACAAAAAAAATTGGAATCCCCGGTGTAGTCCTGTGTTTCTCATGTTTCAGCTGTGGCACTTGTGCCTCCCAAGGAGCTGGCCCCATGGTCTCAGCCTCAAATACATTTTAGCTGAAGGAAACTGGGCCTGCAGCTCCCTCCATCCCCTTAGCAATCTCCCTGGTCCCAGGTGCCTTATCAAATCCCACACAGCCACCCGAGGGTTCTTGGAATTCACCCCTGGCTTGGGCTGTTCCACCTTGATAGCAAGGTAGGCAAGAGAGCGGATGGGACCTGCTGGTGGGACTAGGGTTTGGTGACTCCGAGCTTCCTGAGATTACTTGTGAAACTACAGATAAAGTACAGCTAAGGTCATTTGCCAACCCACATGGAGACAATGCTTAACTATTCAGATGTTCTCTACCTGGGGATGAAGCAGGTGAATCCTTCCTCCCTGGGACTTTCATTTTAACTCTGGAAAAATCGGTGTCACCTGCTGATGTTCTCACTGAGCTGTTCTCAGGCCCCAGGCAGAGACTCCTCAGACAGCTGCTCATGCTGGATCCAGCTCCTAGGACCTCTAGAGCAACCTGCGTACCAGCTGGAGACCAGAAACCCAGCAAGGCCCAGCCTACCAGGCCTGATGAAGAGCAGTCCACAAACAGGAAATGTCATTTTGCAGAGGACTTTTTTTCCCCCCAAGAAAAATTTTGGAGGAAAAAAAGTGTGTTTAGTTGACCATGAAGTAGCTTTAAACATCAGATGCTTTCTACTCAGTTCTAGGCAAATGATTAACAAATTGGCTCTTTGTTATAGTCTTCTGTCAGATGGTCATGCTTTAAATTTAGCAATTCAAGGTCTAGCGATTCGTTTTCATTTTGTTTGGGCAAAATGTCACAATGCTGTATCTCTGAATTAACTAGCTTCTAAATGACATTTTAATCATTTTCTCACCAATCTTACCCTCGCTGTTGTTTTAACTGAGAAAAGGAAAAGATGAACTGAAATCCAGAGTTGATGTCAAACTTAGTTAATTTTTCAGAAATTATAAAATCTCAATTTGCATATTGCAGTGGCCTCTAAAGCAAAGGCTAGGACATGATTGTTGCCCCCCCAAACTTACATGCGCTTTGAAATGATAAGAAGAGTTCGGGTAAAACTGAGCACAATACAAGGTCATATGAAAATAAGCTCTACGTTGTGTGGGCCGATCACCATTTCCAGGAGATGTAAGTGCTTATGCTTAATTTCTTAGGACTGTGAGCAAATATATTCAAATTAATTCTGCCTTCTTCCAACGTTAAAGTGTTCCAGCAGATTGGCTGTTCATATGTGCCATCTTTAGTGAACCAAAGGGACTCTTTTTTTCTTTGTTGGCTTTCTTGTAGCCACCAGGCTCTCAATAAAATTTTCAATGCCTTTTAAAATGTGTGAAACTACAACACTTGTCTAGACCTCATGTGAATCTTCTGGGTCAAGTTTGCTAAATCTCGAGCCGGCACTTGATTGGTTGTCATTACTGCTCTTGCTTCAGGGGCTCTTTCCCAACCATTTAAATACCCAAGTTGAGGTTTCTGCACTTTGGCTGATTACTCCACGCTTCCGTTCACCCAGCACCCATTTAGGGAGGTAAAATCATAAAATCATAGATTCATTTGCTTTTCATGAACTTAGGGGGCACACACCGACACACACACACACACACACACACCTGTTACCTTTGGCCAATTGATCCCCCACTTCAGCTCTCAGAACTAAACCACCTATGCCCGGGTGAATGAGAGGAACATTCCCACTCCTGGGGGGTAGGTCAAGGTGAGGCTGGGGTGTGGGAGGGAGGGAAAGAAGGCGCCCAGGTATGGGTGGTGGATCCAGGCTCAGGAAGCCCTTATTCATAGTCCCACTTCTTGCTTGATCCATAGCGAGGGACCAGGCAGTACTTTTTTGGTTTTGTTTTGTTTTGGTATTTGGGGAGCGTTTTGTCTAATGCTGGTTTTCAGTGAGAGGCAGTACTGGTTAAAGGAGAAACTGAGCCCTCTCGTCTTCATCCAGTTCCTGACTGTCTTCCGAGTCACATTCAGGGATGAGGAAGTAAAAAGCACTGTGAAATGAGCCTTGTCGTCATGTGGTTCTCTTTTCTTAATTTGGTCTGGCAGGCCTGAGCACAGGGCCTGGGAAACATATCTTTTGGCAAGGGTGGAGGGGAAATCTAGTGCCCTCTATTTTTCCATTCAGTGTCTACACTGACACTCAGGATGCAAATCTCCAGAGGGCTGGAGCTGAACCACAATTATCCATTTTTTTCTTTTTTTGAAAATACCAGTTAGGACACATATGTGATTTACAGGCTTGCAAAATGTGTCTTCAGGATAAGGGTGATGCAGAACAAAAGCAAAAACATTCACTTCAGTGAATTGCTCTCTTGTGACAAATATGCATTTTCCCACTAATACAGATATGCAGAAAAAAAAGTCTTTATTTTTCTGAACTCTATTTTTAATTCTCTGTTTGTGCTGGAAGCAGAAAACATGATTTTATTCAGTTCCAGGAATTCTTAGATATTTCAGGTTTCAACCTACTCAAGTTGCCTGGCTCTGAAATCTGGAGACTTTTCTCAGGGGTCTGTCATTTTGTCCCTGTGAAGCTGGCTACTTCTGGGAGAGGATGGCCTCCAGTGCCCTCCTCTGAGTCCCATCCTGGGTATAACTCTTGTGTCTCCTCCAGCTGTCTCTCTCCCTTCTCTATCTTCTCAGGGGTGGGAAGGGTGGCAGCAGGGGTGTGGTTGGAAGCGGGCAGGGTGCTGGACAGTGGAGAAGACTGGTCAGCAAACACCCTCCATCCTATCTTTCAGTGTGACAGGGGACCATTGCTTTTGGATTTAAACGCTGGCAATTTGCTGTCTCTGTTCTCTGGCTCCACCGTGACAATTCTATGGGACAAATGGCAATCTCCTGCTTCTCCACAGGAATGGGGGAAAGGTCACGAAATAAAAGGCAGGGGGGTCAGTCATTAATACTTCACCGCACCACACCGCACGTTTTGGCACCACAGAGAAGCTCTTCTGTATTCCATTACTCTCTCCCTTCTGCATTGACTATCCACAGTGAATGCCCCACTGCTGAGCAAAGGCTCAGGGCCAGCACTCGCACTTGCTACAGGCTGGAACTCAGGGCAGAAGGTCCACAAGCCCTTTTGTTCTCTCGGCATCCTGAAGAGAGGTGTGCTTGGGCCCGGGCAGGCGGGAGGCACCTGGGCACTCTGCCCCTATCTTCCTGCCCTTCTCTCTCCTCTTTTCTTTCTCTTCCATCCTCCTTCCCTCCCTCCTATCTTTGGAAGTAAAATTTACATATAATAAAATGCACACATATTAAGCGTGCGGCTCAGTGAATTATTACCTTTGTGTCCCCTGTGTCGTCACCACCAGAGCTGTCCCTTACTAAAGGGAGAGCATGAGTCTTGTCACTGAGACAAACATAGCCTAAATTTGCTCATGAAATAGTCTGACTGGGTGCCAGCTGTTTATAGTTGTTTCTGTCTTTCAAATTCCTCAGCTCCACCCACTCCCACTTAGATTATTGAGTTAGGAATTCTCCACCGAAGAAATGTCCCAGCCCAGAGGCACTGCAGTGTCCCCTCCATCTGCTTGGGAAGGAAATCAGTCACCAACTGACCTCTGCTACGTCACAGATGGGCGTATTTATGGGTCCGTTCTGGGCACATTAGTCAAATGAATGTCTTGCCCCAGATGAGGAGCTGCTTCTGGTGGGTGCATCTCACAGTGTCACTCTGCTTGTGGTGTGGGCTGAGCTCTGTGAGTGAGGCCCACTCAGCTTCATTTCCTGGTCATGTACCAGCACAGAAACACAGAACCAGCTGTGAGCTGATCTGAGGTTTTTTGCTTGCAACCATGCCTTTGGACAGAGGAAGTTTTCTTCCATTGCTTTTAGGTGTTCCTACAATGAACAGGGTCCTGGGTCCCCCCGAAAGGCAATAAGGCGATTTATCCAGGGGCTTCATTCTGAAAGATGCTCACTGTCAGCTTGGGAAGTTGGTACAAACTTTCTGTGGGATGTTTTGTAATACACTTACACTATGCCTTGAGTTAGCATCCTACGTCTATAAACCCATCCCAGTGAAATACGCCAATGTGCAAATATACTCCCCCAACACACACATCTACATTGCAGTGATATTTATGTTTCTAGGTAAGAACTGAAGACAAATCTAAGTGCCTGCCCACAGGGTGATGATTAAATAAATTATCTACGTGTACAGGAATAGAATGAGGTAGATCTATATGTGCTGATATGAAAAAATGGCCAAGTGTTGTGTAAGCAAAATAAAACAAGACAAAAAGCTAAAGAACGGTTTGATATTTTTTGGTAAAATAATAAGAATATGATATTAGTATATGTGCTGAAAACAAGGGAAAGCAGATACACAGTGCTGTTCATACTGGTTATTTCCAGGATATAGGAGGAATGCTGGGGGACTTTTATTTACAGGTTTAACATTTTAGTACTGATGGAATTTGACAATAAGCTTGTATTACTTTTGAAATTGGAGAGACTGTATGGTTTTTTCTTTGTTCTTTTAAGAAAAGGGTAGAACTCTCAAAACTGGTGAGAGTACAGAGAATTTTTCTCATGACTGCCTCAGAGACTCCCAGATTAGGCTAGCTGCAGGGTTGGTCCAAGAGGGGAGAGAAATAGAAAAACTAGGGTGGAATACAGAATGGAAGTCTCTGCTGAACGGAGAGACACTCAGCTCCGGGAGCACAATGGGAAAGGTAGGCAGGCAATGGCCCCCCGTGATCCCCGCCTCTTGATAATTCACACCCTTGTGGAATCCCCTTCTCTTGAGTGTGGGCTGGAACTAGAGACTACAACAAAAGTGGTAGGATGTCACTTCCAAGATTAGGTTACAAGAGACTGTGATTTGCTGGCGCTCTCTTTTTCCCTCTCACTTGCTCACCCTGATGGAACTTGGCTGCCGTTTTTGTGAGCTACACCCTTAAGAGGTCTGTGTGACCAAGAGGACAGCCTCCGGGTAACAGCCAGCAAGGAACCGAGGCCTTAGTCCAACAGCCTGTGCAAGACTGGTACTGGCTTAGTTGAACCTTGAGGTGAGAGCAGCCCCCAGTCCCACACCTTGATGGCAGCCTTGTGAGACACCGTTAGCCAAAGGACCCAGCTTAGTTGTGCCCAAATCCTGACCCACAGTAACTGTGAGATAATAAACTTATGTTGTTTTAAGCCTCTATGTTTTGTATATAGCAGTAGATAAGTGATATAGTAGCAAAACTAACTTGATTTCCTAGTCACTCGAATGGGCAGAAACACAGGGGGGCAGTAACTTAGTAATTAACTGTATCTGTATGAGGAGGTCACCTCTTAATACTTTCGCTGACAAGGGTTTCTGAATTTGGAAACTAAGCATTCTAGGGGAGGTAGAGAAGCTTCCAGGAAATAATGCCTTGCCTCCTTTGTATAAATGTTTTACACAACAAAGGTCTTAAAATGGGAGTGTTGATCGGTTATTTGCAGTAGACAGCCTCCAAAATGGCCCCAATTTTCCATGCCTCCTGATAGTCGCACTCTTGTGTAGTCCCCTCCTATGAATCAGAGCTGACCTATGTGACCAAGAGAACACTGCTGACCTGATGGTACGTGACTTCTAATGTTAGGTCACAGAGGCACTGCAGCTCCTGCCTTGTACACTGGGAGAGCTTTCTTTGGCAGAAGCCAGCTGCCATGCTGTGAGGACACTCAAGCAGCCCTGGAGAATAACTGAGGCTTCTTGCCAACAGCCAGCAAAAACTTGCTAGCCACGTGAGTGAGCAACCTTGGAAATAGATCTCCAGCCTCAGACAAACCGGATGACAGCAGTCCTCACTGACATCTGACTACAACCTCATGAAAGACTCAAAGCAAGAAATACTCAGCAAGCCACTACCAAATTCCCAACCCACAGAAACTGTGAGAGATAATAAATAATTATTGTTGTTTTAAGATATCATATTTTAGAGTAATTTGTTATGTGGCCATAGGTAACTAATACATTGTTGGTCATTTTAATTGTTCAACATTCATTTATTCAACCAATATTTTCTGCACACCTGCTATGGGTTGGGTAACTAGACATGCTTACCTTGTCTCGTAACAGAAAAGTAACTTATATTGGGTGCTAGATATGGGAGATCTATAGTGAGCAAAGACAGACACAGCATCTGTTTTCATGGAGTGGACCATCTAGTAGTGACACAGATGATCAAATAATCATATAAATACATGTGAATTACAATAATGCCAAGTGCTGAACAGGAAATGGGCTATAGCTACTCAAGGCTATGAGGGGGACCTAATTTAGATCAGATGGGAATGGTTTCCGCGAGGAAGTAAACTGAATGAGGAGTGAGTTCGGTGAATGAGAAGGGGAAGAGAAGAGCATTTCAGGAGGGAGCTGGAGGGAGCGTGGCAGAGGGAAAGCCACTGTGGCTCACAGAGATTAAGGATGAGCAGTGAGTCTGGGAGACACAGGTTTTGTGGACACATTAAGGAATTTTGACACTGTACTAAGAGCAATGGGAAACCTTTGAAGCCTTTTAAGAAGCAGAGAAATACAATATGATTTTGACTTAAAAATCTTTGACTTAAAAAATCTCACTGTGTAAAGAATAGATTGGAGGCCATCTGCGAGGACACCAGTTAGGAGGTTATATATATTTCAGTAATCCAGATATTATCAACATCAAATAGCATGTTTATAATCCCCAAGCATAGTCAGCCCTCTGTTTAGTATTCTTTAAATGGAATAAGTTATATAGACATAGTTTCTGGACTCTAAGAGTCTACCTTCCAAAACATCAACAATAGTAGGTTCACATAGAATAACATGCAGAGATATAAGATAGACGGAAGATAGAGAAATAAGTTGAGCTAAGACTCAGATTAATCAATTAATCAATTAGTACATAAAGGAAATATAACTAACATTTCTCGAAAACCTTATAGACGTGCCAGGCATTTGACGCTCCTCATCATTTTATGTCTCATAACAACTTCATGTTATAGATGATATTATATTCACTTTACAGATGAAGAAACTGCCTCAGAAAAGTTAAGTGACTTGACAGAGACCACGTAACTTGTTGGATCAGGTTGCTACAAAGTAAAAACATGTTTTATTATATCACATTGCCTAAATTTTTTATAAACCTCCATTTGGAGTCTTTCATGTAGTAGAAGTCTTGTTAATAACCAGACATTTAAATTCTAGTTGATCACCATAACATATATATTTCTCCAGGCAATGTAATTCTCCTGGTTAACTTCATTAAAATGGGGGCAATAATACCTATATTCATTCATTCATTCATTCACCAAAAGGTGCCTGGTCTTTCAATAAATATATGAGGGTCCCCAATTACATGCACAGTTTTATAAAGTTAACAAAGATAAATAATCCATGGACCCTGCCCTTGAAGAACCTATATATGAAATACACATTTATTGTTTTATGTAATAAGAAACCCCTTTTTCTAAGAACTTTTCTTCTTTACACTCCATCTACACAGTTACAAGGAAAGTCACTATATTAGTAAAGTGTGAACCAGCCTACTTCTCATAACTGATTGGTCCAGAGGTTGCTTCTAGACTCAAGCTGGACTAATCACAATCCTTCTCTGGGACTTTGGAAGTAGGACTGAGAAAGAGAAGTCAGTTATGGTTTGGGGATCTGAACTCTGAACTTCAAGATGGAAAACTTAGGGGTCTTCTGGTGGACCTGTTTTACCATGTGACTGGTAAAGTAGAGGAGGCTGGTTAATAATGAAAGCAAGAATGGAGCAGACCTGCAAAAAAATGTAAATGTGAGTTTTTGGTGGTTGGAATGTAAAAGTTAAGCAGAGCTTTAGTCAATATTATGTACATCTCCAGGGAGCGCCATTTTGTACTGATTTGATGTGGGTGGCATCCCTCAGAGCACAACTGTGTGGCATGAATGTTGTCCCCTTTAGTTGAGTTTTGAGGCAGTCCTACTTTTAATGGGGGATGGGGCTGTGAATAAAGGCCAGGGCTAACCATCACAGCTTTTGGATATAATTTAGAGCAAGAATTGCACGTGTGCTGTGATACTCCCCTCCAAAACCCAAGGCAGACATCATTAATTATGGTCTGCCTTCCTGCTGAACCCTAACATGTCCTACTCAGCAAAGCACTCCAGAGAGTCACTATCAAGCAGCATACACTTTACCTATATACTTCCTGGCCCAACAGTAGCTGTACCATGTCAGTCATAAGTGGCTATATCTCAGCAGCAGATGTTTTCCCTCTGGTTGGAATAAACACTGGGTGTTATATACAAGTTGAGGAAATCTTTTGCTTTTGATTTGAAGACCAAGAAAATTTAAAACCAGTCTTCAAGTACCTAGTGGTCCCAGATTATCAGTTAATTAACTTGATTTAGTACCAATAATGAATAGGCTTCTGGAATGCTAATTATGTGATTTCTGATATCATGTTATTCCTTCTGCCTGGTATTCCCTTTCTGTTCTTTTCTACTTGGCAAACTCATACAGTGAAATATTGGTTTTATTCAACACCCAGTGAAATAGTTATATTTTTGCAGCTTTTCCCTAACATTCAGTCTTGGAGAAGTAATTGCTCCCCATTACTTTCTATACCTATTAGACCTTGTTTCCTACTGAAATTTAGTTGTTGCTTGTGTGTTTCTTTCCTAGAATCTAGATCCTGCGAGATAAGGGTTGTATTTTAAATATTTTAAGTAGCATCCGGCATGTACACATTTGATTGAATGACCGTGAAATTGCGCCTTTACACGTGAAATACTTTGGGTAGTCTTAGCTGTATGTCTAAGAAAAACACCCTCAAGTCCTGAGAAAGGAAACAGAACTAATCAATTAGGAGCTATATAGGACTTCTGCAGGGGGACAAACTAATCATTAGGACCTTTGAATTTGGAACAGCATTTGTTGAAAAGAAAAATATCAATCTTTTAAATAAAAAATCTAAAATTGTAAAAATACCAAGAGAAACTTTGAGAAATTTTTATTTTTTGATTTTGGAGCTGGAAAACCCTTTCTAAGTATGACCTGAACCCTGAATGCTATAAGAAAAGATTAATTAACTCAATCAGTTAAAAATAAAAATAACTTTTTCCTTCACAGTGAAAACCATCATAAAGTCAAAATACAAACTGTGAGAAAGTCTTTGACATTCCTATCACAAATAAAGGCTTATTTCTCCATGATACAGGAACCCCTACAAATCAATAAGAAAAAGAAATAGGTGAAGAAAATATAGAAATACAGAAATACATACCTACCACCTCAGACATTTATCATTTCTTTGTGATGGATGAGAACATTCAAAATCCTCTCTTCTTGCTATTTAAAAAAATTGTTTTTTGCCTTTTGAATATTGAAAATACAACTGGCTCTTAAATATATGAAAATATGCTCTCACATTAAGAGAAATATAAATACTGAATATAATACCATTTTTTAAAAACTAAGATTTGCAAAGATAAAAATATTTGATGACCAACACATAGGGGAGGCAATGGGGAAACAAGCATTCACCTACATTGCTAGAGGACGTGTAATTCATAAGATTTCTAAAGAAGGCAATTTGGGCCGGCCTGTGGCTCACTGGGGAGAGTGTGGTGCTGATAACATCAAGGCTGCCGGTTCAGATCCCTACATAGGGATGGCCGGTTAGCTCACTTGGGAGAGCGTGGTGCTGACAACACCAAGTCAAGGGTTAAGATCCCCTTACCGGTCATCTTTAAAATAAATAAATAAATAAATAAATAAATAAACAAACAAATAAATAATAAAGAAGGCAATTTAGCAATATCTCTCAAAATATTAAATACACACACTCTTTGATCTTAAAATTCTTTTAGGAACTTATCTACAAAAAGGCTTGAGCATATGTAAAATTGCTTATGTACAATGTTATTCACTGTAGAATTACTTGTGTTTGCAAAAGATCAGAAACCACCTAGATCAATAGGGAAATGGTTAGGTAAATTACAGTACAACATTTATACAGTAGAATATTATGCAGTCATAAAAAGGAATAAGGAACTTCTTTATATATGGATAGGAAATTATCACCAAAATATACTGTTAATGAAAAAAGCAAGGCACAGAACACTTTAGATAGTATTGTTAATATTTATGTAAACAAAGGGGGGGAATATTATATAGGTATTTGCTTGTAAATGCATAGACTATATCTGGAAGTATGCTCAAGAATTTAGTAATTTTAGTTGATTGTCAAAAGGGGGAACTAGGGTGGAAAAGAAAATTACCACAGTACCTTTTTTAAGAAAAGTTTATTTACTTCTAATTGACACATAATAACTATATGTATTTATGGGGTAGAGTGTGATGTTTCAATACATGTATACAATGTTTAATAATAAATTTGGGGTAATTGGCATATCTATCGCCTCAGACTTTTATCATTTCTTTGTAGTGAGAACATTCAAAATCCTCTCTTCTTGCTATTTTGAATTTTTTTTTTTACCTTTTGAACCATATGAACAAATTACTATAACATTATAAAATTATTAGTTGGTGAATACACTGACCTTTATTTAACTCAGTCATTGCATTAGTCTGTTTCTGTTGCTTATAACAGAATACCTGAAAGTGGGTAATTTATAAAGAAAAAAAATTCATTTCTTACATTTGCTGCAAAGTCCATGGTCCATGGAGCACATCTGGTGAGGGCCTTCTTCTTGGTGGGAACTCTACAGAGTCTTGTGGCAAAGCAGGGTATCACATGGTAAGAATGGGCTAAGCAAAAGAGATAAACCTGTCACTGCTCTCCTTTTAAAGCCATCAGAAACACACCCATTACACCATGAATGGATCAATCCATTCACGAAGGCACAGTCCTCACAATCTAATCACTTCTTAAAAGCCCCACCTTTTAAATACCATAATTGGATTGCCCACCCTCTTAACATTGTTACAATGGAGTCAAGTTTCCAGTACAGGAACTTTTGAAGGACACATTTAACCCATAGCAGTCATCAAATCAAAGAAATTCTTAATTTAGAGTCACTTCTGGAATCTTGATTGATTTTTTGAATAAATAAAAGGAAGCATGATGTTATTCAGTGGCATTGTTACCCTAAGGGTTGACATGATTAGAAAAATCTAAGTATAGAGTCAAGAAAAGTGATACGAGTTCATGGATACTATTTAATGGTTTTTGTCTTTAAGGGAAACAGGATATTGGGACACCTCTATGATCTCAGAAATTGATGCCACAGAATAATGAAAACTGATACAAATTCCCGTGGTGCCACTGTCAGCCAGATGTGAGCTGGAATTCTGTCCCTTAGCCACTTTCTCTGGTGACCTCTGGCAGAGCTAAACACTATCAGCTACGTGCTACCCATGGTGGCTCTGATTTCCACCTAAAGCTGATAAATTCTCTGCTTAAATGTCCACATGTAAGTAGTAAACTGAATTTGCTTGTGACTAAACTTGATTGGACCTAAGCTATTTGAACCTAAGGAGGATTATTTTACTTCAAATTTGTATAGTTCTCAGTTTGTGCTTCTGATCAGGTATCCTAGAGATCTGTGCATTGAACTTGAGGATATCTTAGTCAGGTGACTTGGCTCCATCAATACTATACAACCAACAGGTATTCGTTGAGCAACAACTATGCTAAGGGATTGTGGGGGATAAGTAAGACACAGCTGCTATGACTTAGGGGTCATATAGTCTAGTAGAAAGGTCAAGAGGGTATGTACTGCAGAGCGTGAGCTAAATGCTAGGCTGGAAAATAATGGGAGTTTTAGAATGCTGGACTTTGGAATTTAGGTGAGTCGTATACTGCTTAATTTGTGTTTCATGCTGTGCGGGCTTTAGGGAACTGTTTCAGAGAGAAATGAGAGATGTAAACAAGGATAATTTATGTTTATTATCTTTAAACATCCAAAGAACATAAACAATGAAGGAAAACATTAATGTCTAATTAGATGCTGTGTCCCGTGTTGCTTGTGGTTGGACCATCAATGCGTTGAAGTAGCGCCACCTTGAGGCAGATGGTACACTGTACCTCTGTGGGCTCCCCAAGGCCTCTGTATCTGGACTGGTACAAGAGGAACCCACATTGCAGTGAACGTTTTGACACTGGAGGTTTCATATATTACATCAGTGACGTTGGGCTGAGGTGGAAAGGGAGTGGAAAAGAGGTCCTTGGCAGGAATATGAACAGAAGAAGCCTTGTTTTAGAGCCCCCCTTTCTAAAATATTCAGAGACCACTGATTTGTTTTTTAATTGGGTGTAACTTCCTATTCCCAATCATTTTGGTGCTTTTTTTCTTTTGTTATTTTGTATGTAAGTAAAGTTACTTGTGAATCTAAAGGGAAAACTGTGTATTTAAAAATTGGTCTTAGATTTTAGTTTATTAGCTTAATTGCTGGCCAAAACAACCTATGGAAATAAAAATCAGCTTTTACATAGGTTAGAAATAAGCAACTTAAATATTTTGAATCAGTTGGAGAATTGTGGAAGGGTATTACTTAAACTAATGTGCTTGAGCAGCCACATATTAAATTAGTAGAAATGACTCTGAGTGCCTACGTATGAGCATGAACTAATTGGAAAAACGAGGTGGGGAGAGTAGAGAGAGGAAAGAGAGGGAAGGAAGGCGGCAGATGCATGAACTGAAGAGAGAGAAAAATAAAATAGAGAAGAAAAGAATTAGGGAAAGGATACAAGGCAACTGAAAACAAGAAGTGGAAAGGGTAGAAGGAGACAACAGCAGCTTAGAACTTATCTGATCCTGTACAAAACCCAACCAAAGGTCAGCTGACATCTGCTGGGGCCATGCACAAAGAACATGGGGTGGTGCCTAGTGAATGGTGTTTTGATCCCTTATCCATGCAGGTCTATGATTTTGATCCTGTTTTTCTCAAGCCCAGAGTTACTTCAGGATAGATATAAGCTTCCAATTTGGAGTACCTCCAAAATGGAGCCCCAGATAATTATACTGAAGTAAGGTGGGTCAAAGTCATTCTTAGGAATTCAATTAAGCAAATAAATTCTGGTTATGACCCCAAATCTGTTGAGCTTAGTTAATAAAATGAGATATTGCAGCTCTGGTTCTTGCTAAATGGAATTATGACAAAATTAATGTATTTTAAGTAATAAACTACTGTTTTAATTATGTATGAAAACACAGAAAACAGGGAATCTATTAAAAATGAGGTTACAGATCAATACCCATAATATACATAACTCCACTAGAAAAAAGTGACTGAGGGTTTGGGTTACTTAAACCATGTGGTTTCCTCTTGTGACTTGCTCTTTACCCAATTTTTTTTTTTTTTTTTTTTTTTTTTTTTTTTTTTAAAGATGACCGGTAAGGGGATCTTAACCCTTGACTTGGTGTTGTCAGCACCACGCTCAGCCAGTGAGCGAACCGGCCATCCGTATATGGGATCCGAACCCGGGGCCTTGGTGTTATCAGCACCGCACTCTCCCGAGTGAGCCACGGGCCGGCCCCACCCAATATTTTTAATAGATTGAAAAATCACCAAAACGCAGATAACACTAATGGCGAATAATTAGTTATACTCTGTGTGTTGCTGAGCATGCCTCTAGTTGTTGTAGCACCTCTCCAAATCTTTCTTCTGCTTTCTAATCTGTTAACTTTTGCCACTGTGAAAGGCTCCAGAGTTGATTTTACCTCTCATCAGTATTCCCCAAGTACCATGGTTTGGGGTTGCTAGAGAAAACTCCAACCTTCATCTGTCCTCGAAGCATCTTTATTCCCCAAATATCAGACTTGAGAAAGAAGTGTGGTATATAACCTTGAAGTCATGCAGATGTGAGCTGGAATCTTGGTTCTGGCACCTACAAACTGTCTGGTCTTGGGCAGATTTATATATACTTATATTCCCTAAGCTTCAGTTCTAGAGATAAAATACATAACAGGATTGACACATAATAAGTACTCAATAAAGGGGGGCTTTTATGTTTTAATCAACCTACTCTCTCAGAATCTAGTTCTGAAAAATGTTATTTCAATACTAGCAAACTACTTTTAAATGAACACTAGTAAATATAATTGGCAATTTTAATAAATGATCAAGAATGCTTAAAGGATATAATTATCCATACCCATTTTTAATAAAGCTCTTTATTACTGTCTTAAGATACTTTTTTTCTTATAAAATTTAACTTTTTCATTCTTTATATTGTTATAAAAGGGGTGAGACTAGGTGGCCATCAATGTCTATTTCAGCTAAAAAAAAAAGAAGTTCTATAATCTCCTGTCTTGAATTCCTCATGGAGATCTATTTTATGAAAGCCTGATCCTCTCAATAAATAACTTTCACTGTCTCAACTTTTACTTTATGTTAATAGAAACATTAAAACCACAAGAATGCTGACAGTTAAGCCCACTTTAACTTTCTCCTCTGTTCATGTCACTTGGACCTTCTGTCCTTTCTGCCCCTGCAAGACCTAGTTCAGATTGATCTGTCTTACCTTATTCCGGTCCATCCTGATCTCCATTTTCCCAACACTATCTACATTTACAATCAAATGCTAAATTCTATGACGTTAAAGTGCTTAGATCTTCTCAATTAGGCTGAAAGCAACCTGTGAGCAAGGCCCAGACCTCATTCTTCTGTATGTCCCTCATGATCCTGGAGATCATAGTAAACACTTAAAAAACAAATACTTGGTTGATCTGTACCATCTACATACTGATTTCACTTGTGTGTTAATATATTTCCTTAAGACATTATCATAATTGCCATCAGGTATGACTGTTACCTAAATGTACTGTTACCTGATGACCAAAAAAGGGTATGTTTACCCTTTTCCTTTAAAAAATGGCAAAAACAATGAAACTATTGAGATTGAAGCAGAAGGGAATGGGAAATAAAAAACCACTTTTGTGCCAAAATTGCCCCTTAGCACTTACATGCTTTTCCCAGTTAATCCTCGCTCCCCTTTCCACCAAGGATGGTATTGTGTCATGGTTACTGCACGCTGGGCTGACACTTAGCCAGGATGCATCAGTTGAGCCAGTTGTTTCCAGCTGGTATCTACTCTGATTTGAGTCCCTATGCTGTACTGCTTGTTAAATATTTTTTCATTATTTTCTCTGAGTTAAGCCGATAGGCTGACAGATTGCCCCTTCTTGTGAATATAGATTATGGAACTCCAGATTTTCCCCAACACTTCAGTCATGAAAGTGATGTCAAGAAGGATATTATGAAAAATACTGCAGTATGACTTGTTTTCATTTTACAGTTTGTACGTAGTTATGCTATACCTACTTGACTACCTTTAATACCTATTACTTAGCTTCTCTTAACCCATAGCCCTCTGAATCGCCTGGAAGATTTTAAAGCCTTAAAGCAGAAACTAGTGCAGTTGGAAAGCAAACAGAGGTTGTTGTAAATTTGAGGTGTAAGAAAGAGGAGTTTAGAGGCTGGCAATAAATGACTGCAGCTGTTAGGCTAATGTGCACATACTAGTCTAGGTTTTGGGGCAGTGATACTCCAGGTGTTTGTTCAGCTGGCATCTAGAAGGCTATCGAATCACTCCAAAGGCTTCAGTAGTGCTCTGATGTCGTTAATGATTCTTTCCTCTTCTCTCCTCCCTTATATTTGTATAAAGTAGTCTTATAAACCCTACCAAATTAGTTCTTGTCAAGAGTACAATACTTGGTGGTAGCAGCGGGAAATCTTTCCTCTTAATTAACCATACATTCAAAAGTATTAAGGAGAAAACAAACTATTCAACATTGACATTTTATTTTCTGAAGTTTATCATTTTTACAAAACAAAACAAAAAGCAGGTATCAAAAACAGCAAAGAGTTTATAGAATTTCTGCACCAGTTTTCACTAAGTCAGTGACTACAAAACTGGTGTCTGATGTAAATAATAAACAGAGGCTGAATTCCCTCTTGGTCATATGCATTCAGGTGGTTTGTTTTGGAGATTCCGAATAACAACTTTTTATAAGCACCGGTCATTTTCTGAGAACTGATTTGGTTTGCCCAACAAAGTAAACAATTTTTTTTTTTTTGCTGTGTGGCATTTTCTTTTTTTAAAAAACACTGAGCAAAAACACAGAAATGTGTATTTGTTTGGATCTGAATCAAATCTTTTGAGATCCCTATTACCCTGAAGAACACTGAAAACATTTATAGGGCATATTAAATGGCATATTGATTACTAGCTGTATACCTCAAAATGTCTAAGGCAGCTACTATATTTCTAAAGAAAATAGCATTTCATTCAGAGGCTGCCCAGAGTTTGAATTATATAATTGTTTCCACATCTTTCCTGATTTGGAATCATTTCCCCAGAGCCATATTAATCGGACAAAAGTTTTGTGCTCTTGCTAAACAGGCTCTGATATTTTACAGATACATTTGTATAGAGCAAGACTCCTTGCTCTGGACCCTGGGTGACCACAAAGAAACTGAGAGGCCACGGTTACTGGATGCTGAGTGGAAGTGGCATACTTAAACTCACAGTATAGATAACCTAAAGGCAAGCAGAAAGAAAGGTGGAACTCGGTTAGTGGTGTTCACCCACTACTTGTTCCCAAGACACATTTTGCTTAAATAAGGGAAGTATGGTCCAGTTTTGCAATGTTAATAGCTGCCAGTCTTAAATCTTTTATAAAGATCACTTCCAGACTAGCAATGAATTAAGAAACTGGCCTCAAATTCTGATCAAATCTTTCAGTGTTAGTTTAAAATAGTACAAAACAAAACAAAAAAACCAGCCAATAAGGGCTAAAAATTGCACAATTAAACCTGAATGTAAATTATACTATATACAGACTGGTATACACATCACTGAAACGGTTTTGAGAGGATGAAACATTCCTGTTGAAACAAAATTTCCTCTGTATTATCCCACTTTTCACTAAAGGAAAGCTGATATGTAATTTTCTTCTTTACAGATATGAAAAAGGAAGCAAAAAGGCAAAGCTGAGAGAAACAGATGCTACCCACAGGGCAGCAGTGGCATTTGGTTGTTTTGGTCTTTGTACCAGCAACTCCCACTCCTGAGGCAGGTATCCAGTTCCTGTTGTACTACACAGTTTTCCTTGCAGTCAACACACGAACAATGGACCCTACTCCTCCAGCAGCAAGTGCCTTAAAAAACAAACCAAAATGTAAATGTTGACAAAATCATAAAGGTTCAGTTCTCATATTAAGTAAAATGTTCTTCTTAAAGAAGGAATGCTTACAGCTATAGGTTTTGAATTCATTAATTTAATAAGTACTTTTTAAGCACCTAGTATGCCCCAGGCACTGTTCTTGGCAATGGGGATAGAGTAATAAACAAAATCTTCAAAGCTGCCTGCCCTCATGAGCTTACATTCTAGTGAGATACTAGTTTACATTCTAGTACACTGTTTCTAATAATATGTTTTTAAAAATCTGCAGCATAATGTTCTTGCCTAAAACAGGTAACATAAATTTAGGACATTTTGCATCTCTCCACATAGTCAGGAAGAAATTCAAACTGGGATCAACTATCCCAACTTCCATTTAGGTTAGTGAGAGTTTGTCAGATTTTCTTCTCCGAAGATAATAAGATATTACTTAATATTAAGAACTTAAGAACTATGACTCTAACTTGAAAAACTGAAAGTCATGATTGAGTATTAGGAAGTTGAGGCTCTGGTTTATTTTTGTCCAAAAAATACTTACTGAGTACGTTTATGTATTGAGTACTGGGCTAGATGCTGGGGATACAAAAGTGAACAAATAACAGCATCTTCTGGTTAACTGAGAGTAGACAGACATATAAGCAGATAATTTTAATATAATGTATGAAATGACAAAGTTATGCTTAGGGTGCTATAAAAGCAGAGGAGGGGTATATACCCAGCCCGAGAGTAGAGAGGAATGTTTCAAGTAAGGCTTCCTGGAAAATGTTACATTAAAAGGATGAGTAGGTGATAGACTAACACCAGAAAATCATGAGCAAATATATGGGGGTATGAAACCGAACGGCACATTCAGGGAAAAGGTTGGCACTGCCGTAGCCTAAGGGGAAGGATGATGTGGAAGATGAGGCTAGACTTGGGAACTCGGACTTTATTCTGCAGGTAAATGACAAGAGCAGTTTTTGATTTTAAAGAGATCATTTTGACAGCTGTGTGGAGAACAGATTTGAGGGAGGCAAAACTGGTAGCTGGGAAACCAATTAGGAAGCTATAGCAACAGACTGGGAGAGATGCTGCCAACAGTTGCATTAGAGATGTACTTGAGTGGATGGATTTGAGAAGTATTCAGGAAATAAGATGAACTAAAACTGGTGACTGACTGAGTTTGGGGAATTGTAAGAACGTTAGAGAATATATTCCTTATCTGTGGTTGGTTCTATCTAAAAGTTTGTTCATATTTATACCAGTATAATATGAGAGCTGGGTATTAAAGATTACCTTACTAAGTTTTTACTCCCAAATCAAAATTACTTCTATTCTCTTTTATTGATGAATGGTATACCAGCATCTGCTTACATTGAAAAATATAACGCAAGAAAACAAAAAGGATTTAAGAATTCTTGGTTTTCCCCCATTTCTTTATTTAAAATTGTGGTAAAATACGTAACATAAAATTTGCCATTTTAACCATCTTTAAGTATAAAATTCAGGAGCATTAATTACATTCACAATGTTGTGCAGCCATCACCATTATCTATTTCCAAAACTTTTTCATTACTCTAAACAGAAACTTTGAACCCATTAAGCAGTAACTCCTTATTCCACCCTTCCTTGGTCCCTGGTAACCTCTAATGACTTTCTGTTCCTTCAATATGCCTATTCTAGATTATTTCATATAAGAGGAATCATAAAGTATTTGTCCTTTTGTGTCTGGCCTATTTCAGTAAGTATAATGTTTTCAAGGCTCACCAATGCTGTAGCATGTATCAGACTTCATTTCTTTTTAATGGTTGAACAATATCCCTTTGTATGTATGCACTACATTTTAACTGTTCATCTGCTGATGAACCCTTGGGTTATTTCTACCTTTTGGTCATTGTGAAAGAATTCTTGATTTTTATTGCTTACTTTCTTTTGCAAAGTTTTGACTTAGTTTAAAATTCAAGATTGTTTAACGAATAATAATCATTACTGAATAAATGTGTCACAAATTAGAATCTCTTAAGATCAAGGCTACTAAGCATAAATCTGAACTTTCATTTTCATGCATTTTATTTGTAATAACAAAGATGTACAATCAAGTCAAAATGGTTATTTAGGTGAGAGAAGGTGTCATTGTTATTCTCTGTTATAAAGGAAACAGTTATATAGATTTAAAATTCATAACTTACCTTTTCATGCCATTGCAATAACATAGCACTGCTATTGTCAGAGGGGCTCTCAAAGCCTTTATAAATATACTTCATTAGGAGATCCACACCATTCTTGTCCAGAGACTGCACTGCCTTTTCAATATCATTAGCTTTAAAAGAGATGAGCACCTTCAAGACAATGCTGCCTGCCCGATCCTAGGAGTAAATAACAGAACATTTACACGTGTTTGTGAGGGACTAGAGTTTAAGAAAGGTCACACTGACAAGGTGACATCTGAGTAAAGACCTGAAGGATGTGAAAGAAGAAACTTTGGGGATATCTGATTTAAAAAAAGTTTCAGATAGAGGAAAAAATAAGTGTGTTCAAGGAATAGCAAAAAGACCCAATGTGGCTGGAGTGAAGTGGTAGGAGAATAGCAGGAGAGGAAGTCAGAAAAGTTATGGGAGGACACACCATATAAAACCTGGAGGCTATTATAAGGACTCTGGCTTTTACTCAGAGAGAAATGAGAAGACATTGGAAGGTTTTTGGAGCAGTGTCATAATCTGACTCATTTTAACAGGATCACTTTGGCATCTACGTTGAGAATAAGCTGTGGGGGCAGGGGATAAGGGAGAAGCAGGGAGACCAATTAGGAAGTAACTGCAATAACACAGGCTGGTTTTGCTTAGCACAGTAGCAGTGGAGGTGGTGAGAAGTGGACAGATTCTTGACATAACTGAAGGTAGAGCCGAGAGAACTTGCTAATGGATAGATGTGACAATTTAACAATTTATTAAAACATTTACACTTTACTTCTTGATCTTAAAAAAAAACCCAACAAAACAAGGAAATTGATTTACAGTTCTACCCTAAACTATTCCTCAGAAATTATTATTAAAAAAACTTTCCTTATTTTAAAATTTTAAGAAGAAAACTTACTTTAAGTTTCATATCTATAGCCAAGTGACTAGAGATATGAGATATAGTGATGTTCATTTATAATGTTTTTTTCTTTGGCAAAAAGCCTGCTCCAAAAGCAAAGTTTTCTTACCCATCCAGCCAAGCAAAGGGAACACGTAATTGGCTCTTTCAACAATTCATTTCTCCTATTCAACACAAAGTGATACCTTCAGCATTCCTACTGGTCAGGATTTTACAGAATGTTGCTACCACCTATTGTTATTTTCAGTTTAAAGACTATGCAATTATCCAATTTAGAAAAATCTTTGCATCCAGAGTTATAACCTCCCACCCACAAGCTGTGATAAAAACCACCCACATAAAAGCAGAAGGTGGTAAAACTGAAATGACATCCCTCACGACTTTCAGAAACCAAAGAAATTTTTCCCTTTATAAAAAATTATGTTGCCTAGATAATTATTATGCATTTACCTAAGTTATTACTTGCTACTACTCAATTAAGGAGATTTTTGAGGCTCCTAGGATGTATGAATAGCAACTGACAGTGGGGTCGATGCTTTAGGGCTTCATTTTAAACAACAAATAAGTAAATAGGTTCTTAAGAATTATGAAAGACTGCCGCAGGGGATGTAAACTGTACAACTTTTCTGAAAGGCAATTTGGCAATACTACATGTACCAAAAACCTTAAAAAATGTACTTTCTTTGATACAGTACAGTGATTCCTTCTAGGTATATATTCAAAGGAAATAATTAAGAATTTACCAAAAATTGTTCACTTCAGTACTGTTTACAACAAGAAAAAAAATAGTCAATCTAAGTATATGACAAAAGGAGATTAGTTATATATAAACTGCAGCATATCAATCTATAGCTGTTAAAATGCTATAGAAATAAATTTACTGCTAAGAAGTTCATGTACATTGATATACAGTCAGAAAAGGTTACAAAATTCCATTTTTATAAAAACAGAAACAAACACTCATAGAAAAACTCTGTAAGTATATAGGAACACCAGAAAGTAATAACTGTTATCTCTGGGTGGTGGGATTATGGGTGACGGCCTTTTAATCCCCCCGTATGTCTGAGCTTTCTGTAATAAATACTTAATATTTGTGTAATTTTTTAAAAAGTCCTTAAAAAGAATCTATTTTTATAAAAGGTTTACTTTTTCTTCAAGACTTTGCTCAAATTCAGCCTGAGTATAGCTCCTCTAAAAACACACAGAAATGATTTCTCTGTCATTTGAACCATGTAGCATTATCATAAATCTACATTACGGTGCTATTTTTTCATATGAAAATTTTACCTATCAAACTACACTCTAAGCTCTTCTAAGTCAAAGATAGTGAGTAGTTAAAATGTTTGTTAATTTTGTGAAACTTCACAAGATTTTGCTAAGAATGATAAGATAGCAGAGATCACTGTATTACAGTCTGAGACTCACCTTCACTGCCTGACTCTTGGTGTTGATAGGGGGGTTTTTCAGTGCTGCCTGTAGGGCAGCTGTCATGTTTCCTGTGATGGAGGTTAAGGGGATAACAGCAAAGGACAGCCCCTGGGAAAGTGTTGTAATCACTAGGTACCAATGGTTTTTAAGACTTGACTTTATGAATAAAAAGAAAAATTATTATGGTCGCTATGTTCAATACTAGAAATCCAATGAGTTGGTTTCTAGAATGTCAATCAAAGGTAAAATACTGAAAGCAAAAGAGAACATTAGAATATTTTTTTTATTAAAGCAATGACTGTTTCACCCTTAGTTCTATTTGTCAAATGAACACCCTGATAACCTTTCATTTTCCAGTAAGACACATATGTAAACAAACATAATCTAGAATGGTATTAATGAAACCCTAAAATATATGCCAGAATTATTAGACCCCCAAATGCATCAGCCTATCATCGACCAAAATATGTCTTTTTATGTGATTCTAATTGGAAAAATAAAGACCAAACTTTTGCTAAAACTATATTTTATATTAATTGAAATGCTGGTAGAAGATGCTGGTAGATCTAAATGCTGGGAGAAGATGCTGGTACTCTAGTAATCTGAATGATATACAGGGGGTACTTTAAAAAGCTCGTGGAAAATGGAATTAAAAGATAATAGGAATATTTCCACGAATTTTTGAAGACTCCTTGTATATTAGCAATCTCTCATTATTGATGAAAAGTCACTGCAGAAGATGTAGTAACTCATAAGACTTTAGGTGGCAGCTTAATTTTTGTTTTAGATATTTTCTTTTATATTTCTTAAAGGTTATTCAAACTGTGTTAGACCATACTTATTAAATTTAGTCTCTCATTGAAACCCCAGTGAGTAAGCAAGTAGGAGAAATGGAATGCCAATCAGAATGTCAGAATGTGCAGTCATTCCCCTAAAAGGAAAACCACAGAGTTGACTTGTTCCTCCATCTCTAGTGGCCGACCCCTACTTCAGGAGAGATAGTATCTTTATATTCGAAGAACTGTTTAAAAAAGCAGATCCACTGATATTGATAGAAAAGTACTATTTAAGAATCATCACAAATAACCTAAATTATGTTAGTTTCATAAAACATTTATCCATCACCAAGAATTTTTTGGAAAGAGTAATGTTCACAACTTATCTTCTGAAGAAAAAGGTCTGACAAAAAAAATCTGTGGTTGGTGATTAGTTGTCATTTTGAAGTCTGCATGCACTTCTTCAGAAGCATGCTTTTTGTAGACTGGCTCATTTTTTAAGACTCCACTTAGGTATTTAAATAACGCAAAATAGTAACAGCTGACTGTGAAAGTTGTGGCGATCAAAGAACAACTGTATATTGACAAATATTTAATGCTGTATTTAGGTGCCTTTAAGATATAGTTACTACTAAATATTTTCATTCATACAGGAGTATATCTCTCCATCATAATTGAACAGGACATTGATGACGAGAAAGCTTTTCTTATGACTACACAGAGCATAATTAGAAACGCATAAAAATCCAGTAACTGAAGATTTCTAAAACTACACCTTCGGTTTTTGCAACATTTACATCTTTCTAAAAAGATCTGATGCAAATGCTAATTCAAAGTTATGAATATTCAAATCTGCAAAAAATAGGAACCAGGAACTGACAGCCATATTTAACTCAAATGGAAACAATTTCAGGATTACAGAAATTATTCTGCCTTACAAATGACTCGTTTTCTATTTTATTCATTGGGGTTTGTTTTAAATATTTCCAGGGATTCTCTACATGCATTTCCCGTCTTTTTTCTAATGTCCTTAGTAGGCAAAAGGCTCCAATCTAAGATTCCCTCTTGTGAGTTTGGTCGTTTTGAGTCACTCTCGTCTCCCGAGTGAACAAATTCTGTGCAACCTATATTTTGCCAAATCCTTTTCTCTTAAAAAATAAAAAATAAAAAGAAAGAAAAAAGTTCATGGGCTAAAAGTACGAAGGGCCTCAATTTGGGGAACCGCCCCACCTCTCCCAGCAAGGAGTACACTATCCTAACGCTACCCAAAACAAAAACACAGTAAAAGAAAAACAAAACCACTAAAGAAAGACGCCCGCTCCCCCCACTCAGAAATTTCTGGAGCTAACGTGACCCTAGTAATAGAGTTAAGGGGAGAAAAACGGCAGCGCCCGCACCGGCCCCCGCCCAGCCCGGGCCGCCTTCCCCAGCGCCGCGAGGGCGCGGCCGGCAGGACCCGCTCCGAGGCCGGCACTCGGCGCAACCTGAGGAATCCGGAGGCGTGGACGGCGCGCGGGACCTGGGGGCTGCGGCCGACTCGTCTGGAAACGGGAAAGCCCGTGCCCCCCAAAGCCAGGGTCAAGCCGCGGGCCGCAGGGGGCAGGTCGCGCCGGCCCCCCACAGACGGTGCAGGCGGCGAACGCAAGGATATTGCCGCAGGCAGGAGTCCACCTCGCCCTCGTCGGGGCCGGCCTGACCGTCGCCCCCGTCTTCCTCGTCCACGAACTTGTTCTCGTCGTACTCATCTACGTCCACCTTCCGGAACCGGGCCGACGACACCGTGTTCTTCGACATCCCCGATCCGGACCGGTGGCAAAGGCCTCCCCTTGGTGCCGTCTGTACCTCAGCAAACCCAGCCCGGCGCCTGATTCACTTCCCTCTTCCGCTCTGGGGCGTCGCCGGCAGTTGCTGCTCGGGCGTTTCTGGGCCTGCGCGCTCGCCCCGCTCCTTCCTTCCGCTCCTTCCTCCTCAGGTTGACGCGGTCTTCGAGCCTCCCACGCCGCCTTCGCTCTCCCGGGGAGCGCGCGCGAGGGAGGGTGCGCGCATCGCGGGATACAATGCGCAGGCGTGGACTCTCTGCAGAAAAGGGGCGGGGCCGAGCAAAGGAGGCGGGAGCGGAGCGAGAGGCAGGCAAAGGTAAGAGGCGGTTGGACGCCCGAGTGAGTCACGTGATTCCCAGGGGGTTCCCATAGAAATGCTTTTCTGCGGTCCAATCTAGGGGGTCTTAGATTGGCGGCGATGGGCACTGGGGGCGGGTGGTTTGGGATTTTGCTGCCGCCGCCTCTGCCAACGACCTGTCATCGGGGTTCTGCGTAAGGTCCGGCTGGCCCGGGCTTGGCTGTGGGGTGGGATGGACTGGCTCCCGGACCGAGTTCCCTGCAGTTGGCAGGAGTGTGAAGCGGCGTGATGCACGCCGGGGCTCCCAGCATCGTTGTAGTTGCCGGACATAGCTTCGGACCGCGAGCCGCCAAGGTCTGCGTTCCCGAGTCAGGAACCTGTTTCCCGGGGTTGGAACTACGCTACGCGGCCAGCGTGGAAGTCCCCAAGGACGGAGCCGAAAGGTCAAATCTTATCTGTCAGTGCTGTGTGACAGCATCGCGAGGGGATCTGCAGAACCTGAACTCGGTATCTTATCCATCGGGAGGGTGGGGAGGGTGTCTGGGCAGGGGCTGAGGTCGGGTGGCAAAGCTGGGGTGAACTTGTAGAATGTGGGGTAGGGTCAATTATTAAAATCTTAAAATAAGTGGTTGTTTGGAGCAAGAATGCCAGAAAAGGCTGGGAGCGAGGGAAAACAGAATGTGTAAGGATTAGTAGAAATCAGAACTTTAAGATCTATATTTATGATTTAAGATGAATGTGATCCCGCTAGGCCAGCTTTTTATTATATTCGACATCCCCATTTCTGAGAGCAGAGCTCTTACTGAAGAGGACAAGGCACCGAGACTAAGGAAATGGCATTAGTGTTCTGTGTATTACACTAAAGTACAAATACTTGCAGAATAAAATTAATTTAGACATTTGGCTGAACACTGCTCAGGTGTGGGCCCAATTTAGTTGAACCTGTAGCAGAAAGCTGGCTGTTGCCCTGTTGAGTACTCCAATCCTTTGTTTCTGTGCTGTATTGAAAAGAACTCCTCTGGCCTAGAATCAGAAAATCCTGGCTTGATTTGACTGACAATCTGTTTGACTGAGGCATTTTATTTAACATTCTGAATCTCAGTTTTCTCATCGCTAAAATGGGGCTACTAATGTGTACTTCACAAGATTGTTCTTAAGATTAAATACCCATAGTATTTCGAAGCTCTCAAATTCTACATACATGTAAAATGCATGTTACCTTTGCATTGCACTAGTATGGTACACCAGTATGTACCATTGGTTTTGTCACCAGCCTTGTAAATTACTTCGTGTTTTATCTTGCCCCTGGAAGACGTTGGAAGATTCTGAAGGGCAGATACTATCTTACATTTCTTTTATATTTTCCTTTCATCTGACATAAAGCTAAGCATGCAGAAGGTACTCAGTATATACTTGGTGAAGGAATGAAATGTGCAAGACTGTACAGTTTGAAAGTCATACTGAGAATAATAAATCAGTTAAAAGAGGAAACCTCAAAATCAAACCTTTGTTGGATATGAACATATCCAACTCATGTATGTGTGTGTGCATAGAGAAAGAGAGAAAGCATGGGCGCTCAAGAATGGAATTCATCCTTTTTTCTTGGGAAGAAGCAGTGGGGTATTTTTCTTTTCCCAGTTAAATCCCCGTTCTACAAGATAAATCATTTAGGTGATAGAGGTGACATTTCTTTAAATTAACATTCAAAATATGAGCAAACACACTGGTACAAACTCTACTAGGATTGTCTTACGAAGGGAAAGGAAAGATTTCTACCTGTTGGTAATACTTATTTTAAAAAGTCATATACTAAAGTATAAGATTATTATTATGGTGAATAGAATTATATAAATTAGAATAAAGACATTTACATTTTTTTTCTCAGTTTCAATCTTTACTAACTTTAGGAAAAGGTAAATAGCATATACTTCTTTAGATGTTAAAGCTGATTGTACTTTTTCTTTTACATCAAATTTTCCTTAGAAGGGAAAATTCAACATTAGAAGCACTATAGAGAGCAAATGGAAACAAAGATTCAAGAACGAATACATCCCTTCTTTTACATTTTTATTCTTCTGTATTGTCTTATTTGGGAAATTTTTTTGTTCTCTTATTTTAGAACTGAGAAAGAATCCCAGGGTAGAAATCAATTTAAGAGAATAATGAGAGGAATTTAAAAAATCAATTGCTCAAGGATGTAATTGTTTTGATTACTCAGAGTTTTGCTCTATATGTTGAATGTGTTAAATGTAATTATCAGCTGAATAATGCATATTACACATGAGATCTCAAAGATGCCCTTTTCCAATGTAGCATTTTTTATTGTCTCACAATGATCTAAGTGACTAGTACATGGTAGGTACTCAACACATTTCTATCCAATGAATTAATGATCTGACAAGTTAATTTTGGAGTAATATTTAGAGATTGAGTACTTTTTAATGGACACATTAATTACCTCCCTGACCCATTAGCTAATAGTTAAATCTTCACAAAGCTTTAGGGAACTTTTTTTTGCATATGAAGAAACCAGTCCTTAATTATCTTTTAATTAGAAAGTACACATTATTACACTTCCTTGCAAATTAAAACCTTTTGATGTTAACCATGATACTTAATTCATCTTAGGTAATATTACTCTCCTTGTTTTAATTTTTTAAATGAATGCTTATCCCTGATCCATAGGTTTTAAGACATTTATTTATTGTGCAAATAACCTGGTTTGGTTCCATACTAAAGCAAAACTGAATCTGAATTTTCTCAAGGTTAATGCTTCAAATGTAGTTCCTTATTTTTTGTTACAATGCAAAGAGCCAATGGATCTTTTTAGTTAAAGTATTCTATGGTAAGTCTTTCTTTTTATATATTTTCAACCAAATATTATC
Organism: Cynocephalus volans; assembly: GCF_027409185.1. NCBI lineage: Eukaryota > Metazoa > Chordata > Mammalia > Dermoptera > Cynocephalidae > Cynocephalus > Cynocephalus volans. Next base: position 143,011,850 of record NC_084467.1, read on the forward strand.
TACTATGTGCTTTTTTTCTACAACTAATCAAGACATTGAGTCCTATAATATGGCATTATTGTTTTTATTATTTAAAATGGAAGTGAACTCAGTGTTAATGAAATATGTCAAATGTGTATTATAAAAATAAATAAGTGAATTTCAGCTCTCCTAATGATGGTTTAGCTCTCTAGTAACATAATCACTACAATATAAACAGATTTTTAGCATGTTGCCCATAAACTATATTATGATTTAATGTTTCTACTAATATCCAAATCAACTGGTTCTGTGTTGTAACCACCAACCTTCAAAACTTCAAGTTTTTTCTTTGTGATTAGTTTTAGCTTTACATAATTTTATGATTATACACTAGAGTAGATAAATAGTAGAGAACTATTTTACTATGGAATCTTTATTGATATATTAGTACTTCAAAGATTAAAAAATTATAAATCTGCACTCTTGTCTCACAAAAAAAGATTAGTGCCAAATGAAAGAATAAACCTTGGTTTTCAAATAATATTGTCACTGAGACCTTTTTTTTTGTTTTATTTTTTAACACCTTATGATAATGTAAAGAGAAGCTATGGATTTTAAAACATATTTATTCTGTATTCTTTCCCATCACATGGATCTCTTATTAATGTTAACAGTTGTTTTAAGATTACATCTCTTATCCCAGTATACGATCATACTATTTGAGATAATGATCTGTTACATGTTTTTTCCAAAATTTATATCACTTATTTATTTTTCTTATCGCATTAGCTAGAATCTTGACAAGAGTGTTGAAAAACTGGGTGATAGTAGACCTCCCTGCTTTGTTTCTGTTTTAATGGAAATGTCTTTAGTATTTCACCAGCTGATATTATATTTACTATTGCTTTATGATCTTTAGGAATGACTGCTGAAATTATCAAATGCTTATTTTAGGATCTAATAACAAAAATTATATAGTTTTTTTATCTTTTGATTTATGAATGTAATGAATTATATTTACTTTTTTTTTGCCCATTTCCCACATTTCTAGAATAAACTCTATTTGGTTAATAAAATGTTACTATTTTAATTGTTTGTTGGATTTGATTAGTTTATATTTTGTTTGTATGGTTTCAGAATCTATATTTTTAAGTAAGATTAACTCATAGTTTTATATCTTTGTGCTACCTTTATCTGGTTTTGATAATAGGGTTGGCCTGGTTTTCAGATGAATTTAGAAGATTTCCTCCTTTTTCTATGCTCTAGAATAGTTTGAATGATAGAAAATTACCATGCTATTTGTTCTTTAAAAGTTATAGAATGTGCTGAAAAATTATCTAGGCTTGCTGATATTTTTATTTTTATTATTTTTAATAAACACAATGTTTTTTTTTTTTTTTTTTTTTTTTTTTTTTTTTTGGTTTTGGTGGCTGGCAGGATAGGGATCCAAACCCTTGATATTGGTGTTGTCAGCACCACCCTCTCCCAAGTGAGCTAACTGGCCAGACCTCTTACTGATATTTTTAGAGGGAGATCTTTGATTATCTTTATCTTCTATGGTTATTGATTTGTTTGGTTTTCTTTCTTTTCTTGAGTCAATTTTAGATTCTGTATGTTCCTAGAAAATCATGCATCTCATCTAGACTGCCAATTTATAGGCAAGACATTGCACAAAATTGTTTTTTATAATTATTTTAATAACTTCCATGACCGTGGACATTTTGCTTTTCTCATCGCAACTATTAACTAAGCAAAATATTAAAATCAACTTTTTCTCCCCCAACCTGATTGTCACAAATTCTAGTAATATATCTTTACTTCTTATAGAAAATAATCAGTAAGCTATCTCAGACTCATAGTTTTGATGAAATTTGAAATATTCTGCAATCTCTATCATTTCCTATTCTCTAACCTTATCCTGTTACTATTTTATTAATAATAGCAACCACTTAATGAGTGTTTATTATGTGTCAGACACTTGATAAATAAGCCCTTTACTTACATTATTTAATCCTTGGAGTAGCTCTAGGGCCTAGGAATTAGTGTTTCCATTTTATGTATGAGTAAACTAAGGCTCAGAGAGATTATGTAACTCGGCCAATGATACTCTGTTAGCAAGTGGCAGACTGGTATGGGAACTAGGTATGTCAGATTCCAAAGCTTGTGCTTTTAATCACTACTCTATTTTCAGTAAGTCTTTCTCATTATCCCCAACTATAATATTTACCTTTTTTCTAAAAATGAGGATATAACCAGGTTTCAAGGGTCTAAGTAAACCTACATAAAGATCTTGAAATAATCAATAAGTTATGAACCTAAAAGAACCTGTTATTTTAATGGTTTTTTAAAGGATATTTGGTTGTTTTTCAGATATTCCCATAGGCTTTCCTCACCTTATTTGAGTATTTCAAGACTAACATAGAGCCTGTTTCTTAATATTATTCTAACACAAAATATGTCACTTTTTTGGTGTAGAGAGAGATCAGTAGGTGTCAATTAGTAATTCCATTTATTTTTTAAAAATTATGGTAAAATAGCCATAACATAAAATTTACCATCTTAACCATTTTGAAGTGTGCAGTCAATGATATTAAGTACATTCATATTGTTCTAAAATCATTACTGCCATTCGTCTCCAGAACTCTTCATCTTACAAAACAAACTCGTATGTACTTATTAAACAATAACTCCCTATTTCCTGCTCTCCAGCCCCTAGTATCTACCATTTTTTATTTTCTGTCTCTATGAATTTGACTGTTCTGGGTATCTCATATAAGTGGAATCATACAGTATTTTTTTGTGGCTGAATTATTTCACTTAACATAATGTGCTCAAGGTTCATCCACATTGTAGCATGGGCAAGAATTTCCTTTCTTTTTAAGGCTGAATAATATTCCATTGTATGTATATAGCACATTTTATTTATTCATTCATCTGTCAATGGACAATCGTTTTGCTGCCACCTTTTGGCTATTGTGAATAATGCTGACATAAATGTGGGTGTGCAAATATCTCTGAGACCCTGCTTTCAATTCTTTTGGGTATATATATACGCAGAAGTGGAATTGCTGGTAATTCTCTTTTTAATTTTTTGAGGAACCAATTACACTTAATTTTAACTAAACAGGACAGTAAAGCAATGTTCCATTGCCTTGGGTCCCTATTTGGTACATCCTTGAGAGTTAGGAGCACCCAAGGTAAGATAATCCAGGATTTATGTTTGATATGAGGTCCTGGGTAACAGAGTTGGGGTGGGCCAAAAAACAAAGCTCTGGGATCTGAATGTTCTCCACACAGTCTGAACCCTAGTCCACACAGTCTACCTGTCTCCCGTAGTCTAGAGGCTGCCCATTGGTACTGTGGTTTGAGCAGAATTACAGAAAAGCCACAGGACATGTACTAAATGGAAACTGATTTTTCTAGACTTTGTAATGAGTCTGCGTTGTTACTATTTAGAGAGGCAGTAAAACATAATGATTAAGAACATGGGTTCTGGGATTAGACCTTCTGGGTTTGACTCTCAGCTCAGCCTTTGCTTCTTGGGCAGTTACTTAAGTTCTCTGTGCCACAATTTCCTTATTTGTAAAATAGTTGCAGTATTGTAATAATACCTCCCTCATAGTATTGTTGGGAGGATTAAATGAGTTAATACATGTAAGTGCTTAGAAAAGTACCTGACGTATAGCTCTCACTAAATGCTAGATAGTAATAATATTATTTTTAATTAGAATGGGTTACCATGTGGCTTTCCTTAAAACCCTTGGAAATAAGATGAATGAGATTCCATTCTGTGAATTAAACTTTTTCGATTAAATGCACCATGAGTCAAAAAAAGATACGTAACAGCAGTTTAAAGAAATAGGATTTGTTCTCAGGTCAGCAGGATTAGATTGTAGCTTGATGAAAGATATGAACATCTAGAGAAAATAGAAGCTAGTCATGACAGGAGTTGGTTATAGAGGTCTGCGTTGTCTCTTACAGTCTAGGCCCACCCAAACACTGCCCAGGGAATAATAGCCCTTGTACATATTCCACCATTTCATTCCAAGTGACAGATGTCTATTACCGCTACAAAAGCACAATCCGATAGCACTAGATGTTTGAGTCACTTAATGAACTCCTTTACTCCACAGAGCAATCTTCTGATTATAATTTGGCTCATCATGTAGTTTGTCTACATGGAGAGGCTGTGTAGGCTGGATAACTTGAATATTTGCTTGCATATCCAGTTATTAGTCTCGTTGGAAATCAGTACATTAGCTTTCTGCCTTTACGTGTCAATCTTGGGAGCTTTGTTAATCCAAGTCTGCCCCTAATTAATGAATCCATTCTCTTTTCACAGGCAAAGTAGGTAGTTGAGCCTACAGGGCTGAGAGCCAAACCCTAGACCATACTGGGTTCACCAAGGTAATGCTACATGCCATTCACTCTCATTAGTGTTTTGGGATATACCTTGATGTCTTTTTCAGTTCACTGTATCACTACCTGCTTTAGTTCATTGGCTCCTATTTTCTTTATTTGTAATTTGTATACGTGCGGTGGCAGTGATATTCTTCGATATCACCATTGCTGAAGCGAGGTGGAGCATCCCAGCTTTTTATCTCCTTCAATCCCTGGGCCAATCTGACATTACCAAGAATCCATTGTGTAGCGAGCAAGAAGACCTGATCACTGCACTGTTGCTTTGCTATATGGCTCCTTATAGCAGACAGAGCTAAAGGAACCTTAAAGATGAACTAGTTCATATCTCTTATTTTAGAGATGAGGAAACAGAGATTACTTGCCTTGGGCCATGTATCTTCATGCTGTCTTAACAGTCTCTTGTCTAAGGTTTGACTACATTGGCCTAGAAATGATATGTAACCAGTATAAAAGTTTAACTGCCAAAGTCACTTTTCCTTCCTATAGTTAGGCAACATTTTTTCTTTTATTATATACCATTGATATCCAAGTTCACATTCAAAATATAAGTTCTTCATAGATTTCAGACTGTGTATCTAACTGGATCCTTTGTAGCCTAATTGATGTTGTGGTCTGTTTGACATGGCAACAAATTGGACCTTTTAAAATAATGATCAGAAATGCTGAATGTGTTAGTCTGTTTTTGTGTTGCTTACAACAGAATCCCTGAAACTGGGTGACTTATAAAGAAGGAGGTTTATTTGGCTTACAATTCTGGGACAGCTGCATCTGGCACAGGCCTTAGGCTGCTTCTACTCATGGCGGAAAGTGGCAGGCAGCTGGCAGGTACAAGCAGATCACATGGCAAGAAGAAAGCAAGAGAGAGGAAGCACTAGAGAGGAAGAGAGGAGGTGCCAGAGTCCTTTAAACAATCAGCTCTCACGGGAACTAATAGAGCGAGAACTCAGTCACTACCCCTCCTCCCCCAGGGAGAGCATTAATCCATTCATGAGGGATCCGCCCCCATGACTCAATCAGTTTCCAACACTGACACATTGGAGATCAAATTTCCACATGAGTTTTGGAGGGGATAACACATCCAAACTCCATCATTCTGCCCCTGGCCCCCCAAAACTCATGTCAGTCTCACATACAAACTACAATCATTCTATCCCAACATTCCCAAAAGTCTTAGCTTGCTCCAGCGCCAACTTAAAAGTCCAAAGTACAAAGTCTCATCTGAGACTAAAGGCTGGACATCTTCAGGCTGTGAACCTATAAAAACAAAACCAAATTTATCTACTTCCAAGATACAATGGTGGAACAGACATTGGGTATACATTCCCATTCCAAAAGGGAGGAATAGGCCAGAAGAAAGGAAAAACAGGTCCCAAACAAGTCCAAAACCTAGCAGGGCAGACATTAAGGCTTAAATCTCCAAAATAATGTTCTTTGACTCCAAGTCCTGCATCCTGGACACAATTGGGCATCTGGGCCCCCAAAGCCTCAGGTGGCCTCATTCCCACGGCTCTTCCAGGCACAGCCCATTGGGCTGTGCTGGTGCCTGCAGCTTTTCCAGGCCGGTGTTGCAAGTAACCAGTGGCCCTGCAGTTCTGGGTCCTGGTGGCAGCCCTGCTACATTGGCTGTACTAGACATTTCCCTTGTGGGGGCTCTCTGTGAGGGCTCTGACCCCACTTTCCTGCTCAGCATTGCTCTAGCAGATGGCCTCTGCAGTGGCTCCACCCCTGCAGCAGGTCTCTGCCTGGGCCCCCAGGCTTTTCCATACATCCTTTGGAATCTGGGTGGAGGCTGCCATGCCTCCACTGCTCTCATGTCCTGCCAGCCTGCAGACTTAACATGACATGGACGCCACTGAGGTTTCAGGCCTCTACTCTCCAGGGCTGCTGCATGAAGCACACTTGGGGCTGCTCCAGCAAGAACAGCTGGGATGCGGGGAGCAGGTCCTGAGGGCAGCTGTGTCCCAGGTCTGTCCTCCAGGATAACTCAGTCCTTCTAGGCCTCAGGGCCTGTGATGGGTGGGGCACCCTTCCAGACTTCTCAAATGCCCTTAGGGCTTTTCTCTCATTGTCTTGGCTCTTAGCATCTGGCTGCTTCACAGCCAAGATAATGTCTTTAGCAACCATTTAATCTACTTCACCCTTGCGTTTTTCTCAGCTTTCTGCTTCTCTACCACATGGCCAGGCTGCAAATTTTCCAAATCTTTATTCTCTGCTTCCCTTTTAAATTCTGGCTTTACATCATGATTTTGCCGCCATAACTCAGAGTAGGCTCTTAAAAGCAACCATGCAACTTCCTTAATACTTTGCTGCTTAGAAGTTTCTTTGGCCAAATGCTCTGGTTCACAACTCTATAGTTCCAACTTCCACAAAGTCCAAGGGCATGGACACAGTGTAGCCAGGTTCCTTGCTATGGTGTAGCAAGGGTTATCTTTTGTCCAATTCCCAATAAGTTTCTCATTTCTATCTGAGACCTCATCATCTGCATGGCCTTTACTGTCCACATTTCTATCAGCATTCTGCTCGCCACCACATAAGTCTGTAAGACATTCCAAACTTTCCATTGTCTTTTTCTCTTCTTCTAAGTCCTCCAAACTCCTCCAACCTTTGCCCATTACCCAGTACCAAAGCTGCATCCACATTTTCAGGTGCCTGTATAGCAATACCCCACTCCTTGGTACCAATTTTCTGTTTTAGTCCATTTTGTGTTGCTATAACAGAAATACCTGAGACTGGGTAATTTATAAGTAAAAGAGATTTATTTGGCTTGTGATTCTGGGACAGCTGCCTCTGGCATGGGCCTCGGGCTGCTTCTACTCTTGGTGGAAAGTGGCAGGTAGCTGGTGGGTACAAGCAGATCACATGGCGAGAGGAAGCAAGAGAGAGAGAGAAGGTGCCAGGGTCTTTTTAAGCAACGAGCTCTCGCGGGAACTAATAGATCAAGAACTCACTCATTAATCCCCCCACCCCCAGGGAGAGCATTAATCCATTCATAAGGGATCTGCCCCCATGACTCAATCAGTTTCCAACATTGCCACATTGGAGACCAAATTTCCACATGAGTTTTGGAGGGGATGACACATCCAAACTCCATCACTGAAATTTGTCATGTTGGGGTCTTTCTCACTCAACATCCCTAAATGTCGATATATGATTTCATGATCTAATAATAAACTTCAACAGTACCTCTTTCAAGAATAATCACTTTGTACCCACAAAAAAATTATATTCCAATAATTCTATTAAAACATGCAGTCTAACAATAGAAATTTCTTTTAAAAATTTTATTCATGCTTATTTTAATCGCAGTACTAATTTCTGTTCTTGAAACATTTTTTCTCTTCTTTTCCTCCTCCTCCTCCTTTGTCTTCCTCTTGGAGTACTATGTGTTTCAATGTAATGACAAACTACCTTACTAGCTTAGAATTACTTTTTATATATATTCAGAAAAAATTTAATAGCAAGTTACAAATGAATGTACATTTTTCTTGTGATGCATCTTTACATATTTCCAAGAGGGAATTGAGACAGTAAATGTGAATTAATTAAGCATCAGCAAAGTTTTTTCATTTAAGTGCTCAGAGGGCTAGCCAAGGGACACTTCATAGAAGTGTGTTTTGAACAAAATTTTAAGAGAAAGTACATATATGCGCTGGTGAGGAGGTAGGGATCAGAAAAAGTGGAAGTAAAATGTACAAATTATGGATTTGGGAGCTGTATTAGACGGGGGAATGAATACTAACAAAAAGTAAGATGTCCATTGCAGGATGGTTAAGCAGGCACTTGGCTGGAGTGGCGGAGGGATGTTGGGGAGTAGTGATTGTTGAAGTTATTGAAGATGTGGATTCAGTGTTGCTACCCACATTTTGCCTGGATACTGTCCGACATAGAGGGTAAAGCTAAAGAGGGGAGAGAAACAGTGCTTGGCCTATAGGAACTTATAATCTTGTTAATGAGACAAGGCAACAGGAAGGTAAAGGAAGGGCCTTGAAAGCCTGTAAGAGTGACTTGGATTTTTTATGATGTGTGATGGAGGGGGCCTCCGGAGAGTCTCATATATCATCCTGCCTCTGTCATCTGCTCAGGAGGAAGAAGTCTCAGCTGGGAAAGACCAAACTGAGCAGGTGGTTAAGTTGCAAAAATCAATTTTTGTAGCTATATGTAATCAATTAGCAGAAGGGCTTTTCCCCCCACACAAAACTATTTTAAATCACTTCAGAAAAATGCACCACCTAAAATCTTCTGTCCACAATTAGCATTGAATGGAAAATCACTGGTTTGCTCTTGCAAACAGCACTTAATGTCAGTAACTTCAGGCTGTTTTCCAATTTTACAGTCAATTTTTATACTGAAACCAATTTAGGAAGCTATTTAATCCATAGGCTTTTTTAGTGGAAAGATGATGTGGGTAGACTAGGATAATGGCATTCCTTTTCCACACCAAATATTAGCAAGGTACTAAAGCCTCCATTTTGATATTTTCATTTTCAAAGTAAAGGAGAGAGATCAAGTTGCTTATGGAAACATTATGGATTATGTTAAAAATAGTGTAGCTTTATAAAAGTTGATATGGTTAATAATTCATGTTTTGCTTTTAGTGCATCAATATATCTTCATTTAGGATCAGACTTAAGAAAGAAAGTTTTCAGCTTTTGTTGCTTATCTGATAAGTCCTCTGGTAATTTTTTAGTTTCATGCTGTAGGAATGTAGATTTTACTTTTTCCCTTTCTTCTTGTTTTTCTTCTTTTCATCTGCCTCTTTGCTCCGTGTAAACTGGTCTGTGATTTCCACTATCTCCTCTGGCCTTCCAGTGGGAGGCCTTCTGAGGTCCTTGGTTTCCTGGAATGACATTTGAGACATGTTTAAGTGCCTTACTACATTCCTGGGTTTATTTGGGTTTTGACCCACATGGATTGGTGGTAGGTCTCTGAAAGGCACTAGCAGAAAAAACACAGGAACCCTGAGGTCTGGAGTTAGGTTGGGTTGCAGTTGTCCACTCATCACTTGAAAAGACTGTCCAGGAAAGACATTGTTTGAGGGGCTGCTCTCTAAAGCTGCCTGAGCTCTTAGGTCCTGGTTGTCTTTTGTCTGGGGAAAGACTTCACTGAAGTAAGGTTTCACTCCTGTTATGACATTGATTTCATATGCGTTGTGCCTGTCAGCCAGTGCTCTCCCACTTAAAATGGGCTGGAAAACAGTAGATCCTGCGACATCACTAACAGAGTTGTTGAGGAGTGAATGCCAAATCCCACCACTTATTGGACTCAAAGTGACGTGTGGCCACAAGCTGGCCAGGCTCAGAGAGCTTCGCGGTTCCAGGCTGAAGCAGGAAATTCAGTCTCAGTATGGTAGAGCTGAGAAAAGTAAATACTAGTGATGTCTGGATACACTCTCAGGAAGTTGTACATTTTGCTGATGCAGCAGTGGTTAGCTTCATTACAAGGGGGGTTGCTGGAATACAGAATGATATGCTTGGTTATGTTGTTACTGTATATGGCTGAGTCAAGATAACCATTCATCTCAAATAGCATTGATTCTGGATGGATATGATTCCCACTGCTACTGCTAGCATAGCCCTTTTGCACCAGGCTACCGGAAAAAGGTTTTAGTTCATAAAATGTGAGGTGTTTTGTTTGAGGATCTGTTGGCCCATAAGGGAATCCAAAAATATGATAAAATTCTGTGTTGGGAACTCTTGCTGCTTCTCCTGTCCGAATATGGTAAGGACAGTTAGAGCAATCTAGAGAGAAGCTTAGCCAGTAATAAGGTTTTGCTATTGTTCCACGATTTGCTAGGTATTCCTCATATAAGAGCTCCATTGCTAGTTTTATTGTCTTCTAGCTGCATACCTAAGCAAGGAAGAGAAATTATACATAAAACCAGTGAAGAAAAACTGACAACAATGCCTTAATTTATAAAGCCATACCTTTCTTTAAAGGGGGTAGTATAATAACTACAGTAGCAACTTTGATTCTTTTTTTTTTTTCTTCTTTTTTTTTTTGTGGCTGGCAGGTACAGGGATTGAACCCTGGACCTTGGTGTTATCAGCACCATGCTCTAACCAACTGAACTAATGGGCCAGATCTTTGATTCTAAAAGATATTGATATATATGCATAGATTAGAAAGGTCAGGATTCATTTTCCTTTAATGAAGCTCCTGGAGTGTAGGGAGGAGACAAAAGAGAAAAGCGTAATACAGCTTTACTTGTTCCATAGATCCCAAGTCAGTAGTGCAAATGGGTTAACAGTGCAAGTTCTAGAAAAGGACTTGTTTCACATCTGGGCTCTGCCATTTATAAGCTTAGTGGCTTGTGGCAAGTTATTTAACATCTTAGAGCCACAGCTTCCTTGTCTGTAAAATGAAGATAATAATAATACCTACTTCATAAGATCGTTTTGGGGATTAAATGATACAAAAAATATAAAATGCTTTACTATGTTCCTAACATGTAGTAAGGACTCAATAAATATTAGCTCTTAGTAGTAATATTACATATCCCAGGGTTATCTAGTTGATTCCTGTTTATGAATGTCCAAAGAAATAAGTGCAGTTTTGCATTTTGTTCATGTTCTTCCTTTGTCTCTTCTCTGAACATGTTAGTGTCTAATATATTGTACAGAGGTTTTAAGTGTGTCTGCATGTAAAATCAGCTATTTTTAAAAATCATTCTCAATTATTTGGAGATTTTATCCTTTTGAGATCATGGAGTCTATTTTGCTTAATGGTAGAGACTTCTTGTAGAAGTGCCACCTGAGTACTCTTTGATTCATGGATATCCATTCACTGACATTTGAGAGCTTGACTTCCCATGGGTGTGTCTTAGAGGATTTTTGAAAAATTACTATTATAGAAAGCAAATATAGTTCTTTAGAATCTTTCAAATTAATAGTTTCTGGGATGTTAAACCCTAAAAGCTGAGATCTTTGAGTAATGATTTTTCCTTTAAAAAATATTCCTTCAGTTATCATTGTTCCCAAGCAGCTACCTAGGGCATTATAATAAAGTTTTTAAACATTTCAAAATAACTTTTTATTATACAAGTATTATATGTTTCTTGTAGAATATGTTTTTTTTAAATACCAATTCATAAAGGAGAAAATAAAAACTCATACCAGTTTCTATCAGTTTATATTCTCATCACTGATAACAGGTCTATTCTCTCCAGTCCTTTTGCTATATATGTATATTATCTATAATATAAATAAAATCATGTTTTATACCTTGCTTTTTCACTTAGTATTGTGTCACGAGCATTTTCCTGTTATTAAAAATTCTTCAAAAAACACAATATTCATGGCTAATTAGTATTTTATTATATAACATTCAAGTTCTTGCCTCTTTTAGTTATTATAAATAACATTTTGATGAATATTTCTATAAATAAATTGTTAATATTAGATTAGATTACTAGAAGTCATAGTATTAGGTCGAACTTGGTCAAATTGCTTCCTACGAAGGCATACCAGTATTATCACCTTCTCTCCCAGTGTTGTTTATCATCCTGTTTGCCAATTTGAGTAGTGAGCACTAGTATCTGTCGTTACAGTGTGTACCTTTTCTATTTCTAGTGAGGTTGAACACTTTTCACACGCTTATTGGTCTATAATATTTATTCTTCTGTGAAATGTATTTGATCCCTTACCTATTTTTTGTTTGTGGTTTTCCTTATAGATTTTCGGAGCTCTTTAGGTATCAAATACTTGTTGTATTAACTTTGTAATATTTTTTGCAGATATTAATAGAGTCTTTTAATTATCCTGATGATATTTTAATTGCTCCAAATTTTACATTTTTCTGTGGTCAAAGCTTTACCTGTATGATTTTTATCTATTATATTTAGAAAAGCCTTCCCCCTCAAAGTGCAATTAAGTATTCCTCATATTTTCTTTTAGTATTTGTGGTTTCATTTTTTACATTTAACTTTGTCCAGACAGCAAATCAGATAAGGCAGAAAATTTAAATGAGGTAAACTGACCATTGCAACAAAATATATTTTTTACTTTTCAAATTCTCATTTATCATATCACAAATATTTATTATGGAGTCTCGTAAGGAAGTACTTTGACCAAATTCTGTCTTCCTCAACCCAGATCAGCTCAGTCATTGCTATATTGGATACAGCTTGATCTCCAGGCGGAAACCTGCAGAGTTCCTATGCTAATCCTGTCCTGGGCAGAAAATATTTTAAGAGCCTCAGTCCAGCTGTAGAGGGAGTGTGGGTTTCCTCATGCCACCGTTATCCTAATGGCTAATATCCCTACACTAACTCTGGTACCACATACCAACCAGATTTTAGATTTCTCCTAACCTCTGCCATGTCATCTTAATCTATAGGATTGGGTGCTTGCTTCAGTTTCCTCCTTCATACTATGTTTTCCTGATGCAACTGAATTCCTGTCCTGAGGCTTCCTAGTCCTTTTAATAGCTTTTCCTCCAGGGAGCTGAATTTAACCCTTGACAATGGACATCTCTCTTGGAACCTGACTCCATTTCCTACTTGATCCTGAGCATTGTTTTCTCCCTGGATCTTCTCCTCTGTCAGTCTTACTCTTTGGTCTGGATCTCTCTGACTGTCGAAATTCGCTGAAAACAAACCCAATTCTCATTCTTTTGAATACTGTGCCCTCGATGTGGTCGACCACTGGTTGGCACACCTGACATCCAGGTTACTATTCACATTACAGTTTCAACTCCCCAGTAGAAAATTTACAGATTGATTTGACTAAAATGTTATGTGCACAGAACCAAGAGGCCCTTTTCTGCCTTTTTAAAAAAGAGGTATGTATATAGAGTTAGCTATAAATAATCATCTCATAATTACCCTTTTAAGAAGCAAAGGTCTTTGTGTCTTTTTAGAGGCAGCAAGATGGAAACTTCCAATTGCTTTTCTAAGCACTCTTTCCTTTGCACCCCCTCTCCTATGGCTATTTTAGCCAGAAATGATACATCATTATTTCTTTAAGAAGATCTTGAGGACCAGTGGCCTTGATAAATAACGGAGAGAGCTCTGGAGTCTCATTTTTGCTCATGGCTTTTCAGTGCCAACCAACTGTGGTTCCCCATTAGTGAAGTCTTCAGTTTTCAAAGGGTCTCCTTGGGCTTGTTCTTTGATCATCCCCATCTGAAGAAGAAGCTGGAAAAAACTTTGCTGCCTTTGAACTGCTATAGAATTTATGGCTTATTCTATTAATTTGTCACTGATCACAGACTATATTACACTGCTAACTTTTGGTATTTGTGCTCTCATTGTCCCCTAACCAGGCAGAGAGGTGTTTTGTTTAGCCTACGGCCTGCCTCAGCAACCATGATTGGTTCACAAGTCAGGCTAGTTAATACTTGTTTCCCCAGCAGCTTGTGTCCCTACCACCTAGTCCTTTTCTTTCTGCTTTGTCTGTGCTTGGGAAATACATGTTGCCCTCTGTAGGGCAGACCTACTAGCAGTGAGAACCAGAGATGTGTAGAACACAGCCTGCTGGAGGGCTCTTTGCATGTGGCTGTGAGTGGCCCTTGGACTGGGGCCATGGGAGGACAGCCTTCCTTAGTTTAACATAAGTGAACTGCACCATGAGGACAATCTGCTTTCATTTCACCCAACTAGGATTTAGCGAGTACTGTTAAAGCACAGTTTGCACTGGAGTAATTGCAGAATGGAGTTTGCCCTTCACAATCTGTACACAATCTGTTAGCAGCTAAAAGCAAATGTTAGCAGTTATATTGCCATCATTTTGTCTCCAGGCTTGGATCACATTCCAGGTGTTATAGGAGATAGTCCATTTCCTTCTTTTTCTCCTTTAAGTTCTATGCCCTGTTTCAAGTAGCTTTGGAGGGCAATTGTGCTGTAAAGATTCACCTCCTGTATTGGTTTAGGACTCTTTTGCAGTTTGTGTCTATCAGTTCATTTGAATTTTGCTGTCCCAAGTTAGAAAGATCGTGCTGAGGTGTGGCTGCCTCTAAGAACGCTGTTGAATTGGTGCCATGGTAACGTTTGCAAAGTAGCTACTGCTAGGATACAGCTCTGACACTTGTTACTTTATTTGCATATCAAACCACCTGTTCCAAAGACAAAAATACACATGACTGTATATTCCAGTCTGGATAAGAGGTAATATCTGACTGTTTAAGTCAATGTACTGGAGTTTTTCTCCCTCTAGTTGTAAGAATCAAGTTTTGAGGTCATGCTCCTCAGCGCCTTCCTCTTGGTCTAGAATAAGTGCCAGGCTTAGTGTGGACAAAATTTGTGCGGGCAAGATTTTCTGTTGCCTGTGCAGGTGCCAGGGCCTCTCCTTGGGAAGCTTGCACCCAAGGGAGAGAGCAGAGACTTGACTTCCCCAAAGGGAGACACTTTGTACTAATAAGCCCACAGTCCCTGAAGGAGGAGCTCTTTATTCTGTCCAAACCTGGGTGTTAGCAGTTTCCTTCCTCTTAGAAATTCCCTGGAAGACTCTTGCTATTGGTATGCATGTGGTTCCCTCCAGTGTAAGACAAACTTTCCTCCTGGATCAGTTGTGGCCCTTTCTCTGTGGCTGATGGAAGAGCCACTTGTTCTTCTCCATTCTTTTCTCCTATCCCCTTCACCCACACATTATCTCCTAGACACTAGACACATTGGTAGTTGTGATTCACTGTGCTCCCTCTCAGTTATTTCCTCATTCCTGTTCTTCAGGCCACTTGAAGGAGTGAGTGGTGATTGCTATTGTGTATTTCCACTAGTTACTACCCAAAGCTCTTAAGCATATGCACTCTAAAGTAAAACTCATCAGGGATAATGAGCACCCAGAAGGCACCTTCTGCCTTCTTGCAGCATGACCACTCTTAGCTTGTTTCTGTTGTCAAATTTCCAGTCTTCACGACAGCAGTCTAGAGGGCTCCTTCTAGATTGGATATTCTATTTTGATTCTTGTGCCTTCTCAGGGGCTCAAGTGTATTCATTAACTCTTCAGCTAGTTATTTTTCAGTTACATTTTCCTTCATGCTTTCTTTGTGCATGCTTACTGTATTGTGTCCCATTCCTTCCCTACCATTTGTCATGAATCATGCCTTGTTGTTCCTGCTTCCTGCCTCCATTTTCGTAGTATCTCCTAACCAAATGAATCGGTAAGTATAAAGCCAAAAGTTGATCCTCATAGCGCATCTTTTATTTAACCCTAATGAATGATATTTCATTAAAAATAGTACTTTTAAAAGGTATTACTTATAAAAAGCTGTTCTGATAGTTCCATAAGGAAGTATTAGTTATCTGACAGGTTCCAGTGAAGGGAGAAAAAGACAGAAAATAGTCCCATAATCTTCTGCACCATCATCCTGTGTGTACCGTGCACCCTCAATTGTGGGTTAGGTACTTAGTAAATGATTCCCTAAGGAAGGTTAAACCAAAAGAAACAGGAAAAATGAGCCTCTATCCACTAGTATATTTACCAATTGCATTTTAGGATGATTTTAGAGATAGACAACCCCAAGTAGCCACCATTTTTAAATGATTGGTGTATTAGTTTGTTTTTGTTGCATATAACAAAATACTTGGAACTGGATGATTTATAAGAAAACGAAATTTATTGCTTACAGTTGCAGAGGCTAGGAAGTCCAAAGTCCAGGTAACTTGGACTTGAGGGTCTTGATAGTGGTAACAGTGAGGGCAGTGTATCACATTGCGAAATGGCGGAGCAGAGAGACACTAACCTCCTCATTCACTGTCCTTTTAAAGCCCTCCACACTATGCCCATGACCACCATCATTAATCCATTCACTACTGCATGGTCCTACAATCTAATCACCTCTTCAAGGCTCCACCTTTCAATCACCATAATAGGATTTCCCACCCTCTTAACAGTCACAGTGGGGTCAAGTTTCTAACACATAAAACCTGGGGGACACAATTCAAGCTTCAGTGAGTTTAGGGGGGAAATTCAATCTACTACATTAGGTGCCTCTTAGATGTAGGAAGAATTCAAGGAAGGTCAGCTTTGCAAAGTTCCATTTAGGTTGCACAAAATGAATTTTAAGACTGAATTTTGTCACAAGAAAACTGTTTACAGTTCTTATTGCTAACTTGACACCTATAGGAAGAGAGAAGCTTGGAAGAAACTTCTAGTTTCCCACACAGACTCCTTTCTTCTGTCTTCCTTGGTTAATCTGCCATGTTTTATCCTTGTTCAGATGAGTTATAATGTGTATTAGCTATATAAAAGTATTATGTGATTGTAATGAAGATTTACAAAGGCCGAACTCTCCCACAATGATCTATATTTTAAAAAGATATTTACTCAGTTTGATACTCCAAAAATTATTAGTCTATGATCTGGCAACCCAATTTAGGATATATCCAAGATGGCTTGTGTGTTGCTAGTTGCTGTATAAAAGCCAACTTTCTCATTGTGTGGCAGGAAGTGGAATAATTTATATTTTATTGCTAAAAATTTTAACTTTCATTTAGACACACCATGCCCAATAAATTATATAATTCATCACTTTTGTAGAAGTTTGGTTGACATGCTGGATAATGCCCAAATTCATTTAGCAATAACAAACTACCTGAAAAAAAGAAACTGAATTTAAAAAGCAAAGTTGGAATAAAGAAGAGCAGAGGACTCAACAGATAGGTTTTATGGAGCCCACCAAGTAGTTAGTTGGGAAAGATGGGATAGAGAAAGTGTTGGGGTTGAGAGAGTGATGTCACCAAGATGGCTGAATAGACAATTCCCAGCATTGCACCTTCTCACAGGTAACCCATTTACAACTATTAAAAAGCAAAGACTGCCAATCTTGAACTGCTGGAGCTGGGGGAGGAGGAGGAGAGACCCACAGAGTTTGTGCAAGGGCAAAAGCTGAGAGGGTATAGGGATGGCGCCTACTGTTCTGATCCAGCCCAGTATGGAGGTGGGGACTAGCTGTTAAGCAGGAAAAAGCCATAGTGGCACCCTGTGCATAAACCTGCTTGTAGTCGCCAGGGAAAGGAGGGCTTTGGAGTGCATCATGTCAGCCTACAGGCCATAAAGACCACTGGCAGGATTCCCCAGGGCCCATGTAGGAACAGATAGCCACAACTGACTGGAGAGGGGAGCTGCCAGAGGCCGGTGAGTTATCACAAGGGATGCATACACAGCCTGCCCCACAGGAAGCAGCTGGAGTGAAAGAGAAATTCTGGCCCACCAGGGGGAACATTGAGTGCAGCATGGACAGCTGGTCTCAGTGGAACCAATCAGGCCAGTAGAACTGCAGGGTGCTCAATCTGCAGGAAAGACTCCATTCCAGGCCAGAATTTCCACATAGCCTAGAACAGGAGGTAATTAACAATTCTCACAAAAATCCTTCCCCAGAGAATCAGCAGCAAATAGTAGTCTCCTCAAATGTCTAGGCATCAACATGAGGAAACAGAGATTGAGAAAACAGAGAAATATGTTGCCATCAAATGAAACAAACAAAGCACCAGCAATGGATGCAGAAGAATAGTAGATCTATGAAATGTTTGACAGAGAATTCAGAATAACCTTCCCAAAGATGTTCAGAGAGTCACAAGAAAATATGGATAGAAGATTAACTGATATCTGGAAAATAATTCAGGAGCAGAATGAGAAACTTGACAAAGGAATAGAATCAATTAAAAAAACAAAGAAATTCTAGAAATAAAGAATATATTATCTGAATTGAAAAACTTAGTAGAAAGCTCTAACACCAGACTTGATCAAACAGAGGAAAGAATCAATAACTCAAAGATAAAATACATGCCAGCCCAAATGCCCATCATCAGATGAGTGGATACGGAAAATGTGGTACATCTACACAATGGAATACTACTCAGCTATAAAAACGAATGAAATACTGCCATTTGCAACAACATGGATGGACCTTGAGAGAATTATATTAAGTGAAACAAGTCAGGCACAGAAAGAGAAATACCACATGTTCTCACTTATTGGTGGGAGCTAAAAATTAATATATAAATTCACACACACACATACACACACACACACACACACACACACACATACACAAACGGGGGGGGGAAGAAGATATAACAACCACAATTATTTGAAGTTGATACAACAAACAAACAGAAAGGACATTGTTGGGGGGGAGGGGGGGAGGGAGAAGGGAGGGAGGTTTTGGTGATGGGGAGCATTAATCAGCTACAATGTATATCGACAAAATAAAATTTAAAAAAAAAAAAAGATAAAATACATGAAATTATCCAATTAGAGGAGCAAAGAGAAAAAAAGAAAAAGAAAAATTGAAACAGAAATACAGCAAATATGGGACTCCCTTATGCAAAACAACTTCCGCATAATTGGCATACCCAAAGGACAGGAAAAAGGAAGAAATATAGAAAACATATTCAAGAAAATAATGGCTGAAAATTTCCCATGTATGGAAAAAGATGACAGCATCTGGCTATAAGAAGCTCAGAGGTCACCAGTAAAATTCAACCCAAGGAGGAACACTGTAAGGTAAATCATAATCAAATTATCAAAAATCAAAGACTAAGAGAGAATACTGAAAGCAGCAAGAAAAGAAGCACATAACATTCAGTGGCGCCCCAGTATGTTTCTCAGGGGATTTCTCAGTAGAAACCCCACAGGCCAGAAGAGAATGGGATGATATATTCAGAGTGCTGAGAGAAAAAGACTGTCAGCCGAGAATTCTGTATCTGTCAAAACTAACCTTCAAATATTAAGGAGAAATAAAGTCTCTCCCAGACAAACAAAAGCTAAGGGAATTCATCAATACTAGACCTGCATTACAAAAAATGCTAATGGGAGTTCTTCAGTCTGAAAGAAGAAAATTCTAAGGAACAGCAAGAAAACATTTGAAGGTACATTAACTCATTAATAAAGTAAGTTTGCAGACAACCTCAGAATACTACAGTGTCATAAGGACGGCAGATAAACTGCTTACACCCTTAATATGAAGTCTTAAGTCTAATCTGAACCACTCAACTACAAAGGAAGGCAATAAGACCAGCAAAAAGGAAAAAATGAGAAAAAAATCACAATCAATGAGAAAAAAAAAAAGCAAAATGGCAATAATGAGTCCATATATATCAATAACTCCTCTAAATGTAAACAGGTTAAATGCCCCAATCAAAGGACACAGAGTGGCTGAATGGATTATAAAGCAAGAACCAACAAAATGATGCCTATAAGAAACTCACTTAATCAATAAAGATATGTACCAGATGAAGGTGAAGAGATGGAAAAAGATATTTCAAGCAAATGGAAACCAACAAAGAGCAGGAGCAGTTATAACAGATAAAATTGACTTCAAGTCACAGAAAGCAAAAAAAAAAAAAAAAAAAAAAGTAAGGGAGGTCATTATATAATGATAAAGGGATCGATTCAACAAGAGGATATAACAATTCTGAATATATATGCATCTAACTCTGTAGCACCCAGTCATATAAAGCAATTTCTATTGGACCTAACAGGAGAGACTGACTCCAACACAATAAGTGTTGAGGACTTTAACACCCCACTTTCAGAAAAAGACAGATCATATAGACAGAAAATTAACCAAGAAACATCAGAATTAATATCTACCATAGGCTGACCTGAACTAATTGACATTTATAGAACATTTTATCCAACAGCTACAGAATACACATTCTTCTCAGCAGCACATGGAACATTCTTGTCCTTATGTTAGGTCACAGAACAAGTCTCAACAAATTTTAAAAAATTGAAATCTTATCAACTACCTTCTCTGACCACAATGGAATAAAACTAGAAATCAATAACAAAAGGGCACTAGAAACCATGTGAATACAGGAAAATTAAAAAATATGCTCCTAAACAATGAATGGGTCAAAGAAGAAATCGAGAAGGAAATTTAAAAATTCTTGGAGACAAATGAAAATGAAAACACAACATACCAGAACCTGTGGGATACAGCAAAAGTAGTTCTAATAAGGAAGTTTGTAGCAATAAATGCTCACATCAAAAAAGGAGGAAGACTCCAAATAAACTACAACATTACACCTCAAAGAGGTGGAAAAATGAGAACAAACCAAACCCCAAATTGTAGAACGAGAGAAATAACAAATATCAAAGCAGAAACAATTGAATTAGAAATTTTAAAAAACATGCAAAAGATCAATAAAACAAAAAGTTGGTTTTTCAAAATGATCAACAAAATTGATAAACCTTTAACTAGACTAATGAAGAGAAAAAGAGAGAAGACTCAAATAAATAAAATCAGAAATGAAAAAAATGAAAAAGGGGACACTACAACTGATACCACAGAAATACGAAGGATCCTAAGAGACTACTACAAAAAACTATCTGCAAATAAACTGGAAAACCTAGGAGAAATGGATAAATTCCAGGACATATGCAACTTACTAAAGTTGAAACACAAAGAGCTAGAAAACCAAGACAGACTGATAGTAAGTAATGAGATGGAAGCAGTAATAAAAAGTCTCCCAACAAAGAAAACCCTAGGACTAGATGGTTTCACTGGTGAATTCTACCAAATATTCACAGAAGAACTAATACCAATTCTTCTCAGCTCTTCCAAAATATTGAGGAGAAGGGAATACTTCCAAACTGGTTTTACAAGACCAGCATTACCCTCATACCAAAAGCAGAAAAAAAGAAAACTACAGACTAATATCCCTAATGAACACAGATGTGAAGATTCTCAACAAAATACTAGCAAACAGAATCCAGAAACACACTGAAAAGTTCATAAATCGTGGTCAAGTGGGATTCATCCAAGGGATGCAAGGATGGTTCAACATATGCAAATCTATAAGCATGATACATCACATCGACAGAATGAAGGACAAAAATATATAAAATCATTTCAATAGATGCAGATAAAGCATTAAATAAAATCCAAAACCCATGATAAAACACTCAGCAAATTATGTGTAGAGGAAATGTACCTCAACACAATAAAAACTATATACAACAAACCCATAGCTCATATGATACTGTATGGACAAAAATTTGAAAGTTCCCCTAAGATCTGGAACAAGATAAGGATGCTTGCTTTCCCCACTCTTATTCAACATAGTACTAGAAGTTCTAACCTCTGCAATAAGGCAAGAGAAAGCAATAAAGGGTGTTTAAATTGGAAAGGAGGGAGCCAAACTATCCCTATTTGCAGATGACATGATCCTCTACATAGAAAACCCCAAAGACTCCCCCACCCCAATAAAAATTACAGGAACTAATAGATTAATTCAGTAAAGTGGCAGGATACAAAACCAACACAAAAGTTAATAGCTTTCCTATATGCCAATAATGAAATAGCTGAAGAAGAAATCAAGAAAGTAATCCCATTCACAATAGTTACCAAAAAAATGAAAAACCTAGGAATAAATTTAACAGAGGTGAAAGACCTGTACAAAGAAAACTATAAAATATTGGTGAAAGACTGAAGACATAAACAAATGGAAAGATAGCCATGTTCATGGGTCAGAAGAATTAACATCATCAAAATGTCCCTATTACTCAAAGCAACCTACACATTCAATGCAATACGTTTCAAAATACCAATGATATTCTTCATAGAAATAGAAAAAAAGATCTTAAAATTTGTATGGAACCACAAAAGAGCCCATAAAGCAAAGGCAATCTTGAACAAAAAGAACAACTTTGGAGGCATCAGACTTCCTGATTTCAAAATATACTGCAAAGCTATAGTAATCAAAAAGCATGGTACCAGCATAAAACAGACAAATAGAGAGCCCCAAAATAAACCTATGCACTTACAGCCAGCTGATTTTCAACAGCGGTGCCAAAAATATACAATGGAGAAAGGACAGCCTCTTTAACAAACGGTGCTGGGAAAACTGAATATCCACATGCAGAATATTGAAACTAGACCCTTATACCTCACCATACAGAAAAATCAACTCAAAATGGATCAAAGACCTAAATTTAAGACCCCAAACTATGGAACTACCAGAAGGAAACATAGGGGAAATGCTACGTGAAATGGGATGGGGCAGTGCTTTTTTGAGTGAGACTACAAAGGCACAGACACCTAAAGCAAAAATATGTAAATGGGACTACATCAGGCTAAAGCTTCTTCACAGCAAGGGACATTGTCGACAAAGAGACAATGTACAGAATGGGAGAAAGTGTTTGCCACCTACACACTAGAAAAGTGGCTAATATCCCAAATACATAAGGAACTTCAATGACTCAACAGCAAAACCAAAACCAAAAACAACAACAACAACAACAACAAAACACCCAGTTTAAAAATGGGGAAAAACCTGAACAGACATTTCTCAAAAGAAGACATACAAATGGCCAACAGGCAAATGAAAAAATGGTCAGTATCACAAATCATTAGGGAAATGCAAATTAAAACCACAATGAGATATCATCTCAATCCAGTTAGAATGGCTATTATCAATGAGACAAAAAATAACAAATGCTGTCAAGGATGCGGGGGCAAGGGTAGGGAGGAACTCTCCTGCATTGTTGGTGGGAGTGTAAATTGGTACAGCCACTGCAGAATGCAGAATGGTCTTCCTCAGAGAACTAAAAATAGATCAATCCTACAACCCAGCTATCTCACTACTGGGTATATACACAAAGGAAATGAAATAATATCAAAAAGACACCTGCACTCCCACATTCATTGTAACACTGTTCACTATAGCCAAGAGATGGAATCTACCTGAATGTCCATCAACGGATGAATGGATAAAAAAAAGCCCTGTGGTATATGCACACAATGGAATATTACTCAGCTATTAAACAAATAATAAATAAAAGATATCCTGTTATTTACAGCAACGTGAATGGAACTGGAAACCATCATGTTAAGTGAAATAAATAAGGCACAAAAGACAAATACTGCAGGCTGTCAGTCATGTGGAATTTAAGAGAAAAGAAAAGAAAAGAAAAGAAAAAAGTGATCCTTATAGAAGTAGAAAATGTAATAATGGTTAGTTACCAAAGGCAAGGGGGAGGGGGAGGAGGAAAAGTAATGGGTACAAAAATAGGCTTATTTACCCTAAGTGAATTATTGTGCAGTATATACATATATTGAAACAACGTACTGTACCCCACAAATACGTACAAATAAATGTTAAAAGAAAGAAAAGAAAAGAAAAAGTGTTGGGGTTGAGAGGAAAGGGAGAGAAGCAGAGGACGATCTTCTTGCTTGGGGTCCTAAACAGAACGGCCACAGGGTGGCAGCACAGTCTGACTAGCAGGGAACTCTGTTAGACCCACCACAGACTGTCTCATAATTCCTCCATGTTCACTTCCCCTGTTTTCCGTGGGAAATAGCGGCAAATGTTTACAATAAAAGGTGACTCCTAAAACTTAAGCTGAAGAAAAGTTTACAGGGTGAAGGCACGATTTTTACTACTAGTCTGTACAGATGCTGTAAAGAAGGCTTCAAACTATCTGTGGGAAAGGGCCAATTTAAGTTTCCAAGCCATCATACACTAATACTTTTGTAAAATGCAATAAAAATGATTTCATAGAAAAAAGAATAAAAAAGACATTTAAAACATAAGCCCATTTTTCTACAATTGGTTCAATAAAGTTTAAAGATATAAAAATTTTAAATTACATTTCAATAAATACTAAAAGAACATTTGTCTATTTTGGCTTTGTTGTCTGTGTTTTTGTTGTCATATCCAAGAAATCATTGCCAAGGCCAATGTTATGAAACTTATCTCCTATGTTTTCTTCCAGAAGTTTTAGTTTCAAGTCTTACACTTAGCTCTGTAATCCATTGTGAGTCATTTTTGTGTATGGTGTAAAGCAAGGGTCCCATTTCATTCTTTTGCAGGTGGATAATTGAGTTTTTCCAATACCATTTGTTAAAGAGACTATTCTTTTCTCATTGTATAGTCTTGGCACCCTTGTCAAAGATCATTCGACCATATGTCTGGGTTTATTTCTGGGCTCCCTATTAGTCTATATACCTGTCTTTGTATAAGTGTAAACAGAACAAATGTAACATAGGAAAAAAGAATTGGGAAACCTATACATTTGTTTATTGAAAGTAAATATATTTAGGTGACTAATATAGAGAATTGGTGTTACTCTCATTATATCCCACAATTGTAATTAAACAAAATAGTTACGAAGAAAACAGCAAATCTCTATATTCAATTTCCTGTATACACATATTTTGTAAACATCTTGTATATACATTTTTAAAGTTTTTATTGTGACCAGCCAACTTGCTTTTCGTTTATTTTATCTAATCTATGTTGAATTGTGATAACTTTATTTGAAGGGTATAATGTATATCTAACCTGTTCTATGTTTTGTTTTAATAACATCATAATAGGGAAAACCAAGCCTCAAGAAATATGTTGATGGGAACAGAGGAAGACATTTTAAAGAAATTTCACAAGCTCAAGATATTAATTTTTAACATTTGTTTAAAATGAAGCTAGTGAAGTATTTTAAAAATTCATTGTCAATCCTTCAATCAGTGGCCAATTCCAACAATTTGCCCTATTATGTTAAATTTAAATTATCTTTCTGCAGGGAAAGTGGAAGTCTAATGCATTGTTGGTGGGATTATAAATTAATGCAGCCACTATGGAAAACAGTATGGAGGTTTCTCAAATAACTACAGATAGAACTACCATTTGATTCAGTAATCCCTCTACTTTGTGTATACCCAAAGTAAAGGAAATCAACATGTTGAAGGGATACCTGCACCTCCGTATTTATCGCAGCTCTGTTCACAATAGCCAAGATTTGGAGCCAACCTAAATGTCCATTGATGGAAGATTGGATAAAGAAAAAATGATATATACACACAATGGGATACACTCAGCCATAAAAAATAATGAAATTCTGCCATTCACAGTAGCATGGATGAGCTTGGAGAAAAATATGTCAAGTGAAATAAGCCAGGCACAGAAAGAGAAATACCACATATTCTCACTCATATTTTGGAGCTAAAAGTAGTAGTAATAATAATAAGTCGAACTTTTAGAAGTAGATAATAGAACCGTAGTTACTAGAGGGGGGAAAGGGTGTAGGAGGAGGTATAGTGAGAGGTTGGTTAATGGACACAAAATTACAGTTAGATAGGAAAAATAAGTTCTGTTGGTATATAGAAGTGCTAGGCATCTATAGTTAACAATAATTTATTGTATGTTGTCAAATGGCTAAAAGAGAGGAGCTTAAATGTTTTCATCACAAAGAAGTGATAAATTTTTGTGATGATGAATTTGCTAATATCCTGATTTGATCACTACACATTGTATACATATAATGAAATATAACTCTGTAGCTCATAAATATGTACAACCAATATATTTCAATTAAAAACAAAAAATACAAAAATAAAAAATACAATTAAAAATGAAAATTATCTTTCAGTGAAAGGAATGGATCATGGTTCCATGAATTTCCTATTCATGGATCTTGTTTTGATAAAGAACAAAAACTTTAAACATTCTATAAATTTCATCAGATATTTGGTAATAACTTTTTGCGGATGTGCAATATCGAAATCATTACCTGCTTTGTTGATAATAGTTGTTAAATTATTAAACATGATGTAACAGTCTGTAGCAACTCTTTTCTTCCAAGCTTCTAATATTTGTTTTGGCTTTTCAGTCATCTGCTACTGAAAAACATGTTGCATTTCTTCTTGTTTGAAAGTATTAATATTATTTACATACTGAAAATTTCAGACAAGTAGGGAAGTCTGGCTGTCCAATACATATCTTTAAAAAGCTGGGCCCAAACTTCTTATCCAGCAGAAACTCTGACAGTTTATTCAATATTACAAACATTCTCTACAGAACTTTTCCTGTAGATAATCACAGTACTTCAACATACAATAACAATTGTTTGTGCTCAGCTTCCATATTATCACATAAAGAGAAAAGCCTCAAATGTAATGCATTAATTTTTATGTAATTCATAGTTTTTACTATGTATCTAAACACACTATTTAATTCAGTTGACTTTTGTTTCTTAGGAAGACTTTCTCAGTAAAGGAAGCAGTGTGTTGATTTATATTCTGGCTCAAGCTCCTTAATCTGAGCAGTTACTCTAGAAAGTTTCCTGTTATTGCAGCTATGCCATCAGAACCTTCTCCTTTATAAAACTTAAATTCTAAATCACATTTTGTGATATTGATCATACACTTGTATATCAGGGGCATATACAATTTCTATAAAAGTTCCTAAATACTTTCAATTTCTGTACTTGTTGCACACTTTATGGACTGGCACTGGTCACAGATCCAGCTTTGAGTGATATTGCTTAATGTACTTCTTCCATCCCACTTAGGTCACTGTGAGTTAGTGACTCTGACAAGTGACATTTCTAGGCAGACTCTTAACTAAGTTTACTAAACTTTATTTAGGTTTATTATTCTGGCTAGTTTTTAATACAAATGAGAAATACTTTAAAATTTTTAAATTTAATTTAAAAAATTTTATTACATAAATTTAAGGTGTACAACATGATGTTTTGGTATACATATACACAGTGAAATGATTACTACGGTCAAGCTAATTAACATATCCATCTCCTCACATCGTTACCATTTTTTGGTATGTGTATAGTTAAGAACACCTGAAATCTACTGTCTTAGCAAATTTTCAGTATAAAATACTATATTATTAACTTATTTATCCTGCATAACTACAACTTTGTATCTTTTGACCTACATGTCCCCTTCCTCTCCCTTCCCTCCCCTGGTAACCACTGTTCTACTCTCTGTTTCTATGTGTTCAACTTCTTTTAGATTCCATATATAAGCAAGATCATGCAGTACAGTTGACACTTGAGCCACAAAGGTTTGAATGGCACAAGTCCACTTATATGCAGATTTTTTTCAACCAATGCAGATTGAAAATACAGTGTTCGCAGGATGTGGAACCCACATATATGGAGGGCTGACTTTTCATATACACGTGTTCCACAGGGTCAACTGCCAGACTTGAGAGTCTGCAGATTTTGGTATATATACATGGGCCCCATGGATACTGAGGAAAAACTGTATGAGTGTACTTGAAAAGGTTCAGGGAAAGATTTGTATTATCTTTTAATTCTATTTTTCCATGAGCTTTTTGAAGTACCCTCATATTTTTCTTCCTATTTCTGGCTTATATCACTTAGCATATGTCCTAAGGTTTGTCATAGTCCATTTTCTTCTGCTATAACAGAATACCAAGAGTGGATAATTTATAAAGAAAAGGAATCTATTTCAGAAATTTATTTCTCATAGTTTTGGAGGCTAGGAAGTCCAAGTGCATGGCTTCAGTATCTGGTGAATGCAGTATCTTCAAGATGCATCATAACATAGCAGATGGGCAAGCAAGAGGGACAGAGAGAATGGGGGCAGAACTAATTCTTTTATCAGGAGCCCACTCCCTAAACCACTGCTGTGATAATGGCATTAATCCATTCATGAGGGTGGAGCCCTCATGAACTAATCACCCCTTACAGGTTTCACCTCTCAACACTGTTACAATGGTAATTAAATTTGAACATGAGCTTTGGAGGGGACATGCAAATCAGAGCAAGTTTCATCCACGTTTTCACAAATGGCAGGATCCCCTTTTTTAAGGCTGAATAATATTCGTGTGTGTGTGTGTGTGTGTGTGTGTGTGTGTGTGTGTGTGTGTGTGTGTGTGTGTGTGTGTGTGTGTCACAGGTTTTAATCTATTTTTTATCTGGCACAATTTTTTTAATCAAAGGACACTTAGGTCATTTTCATATTGTGGCTACTGCAAATAATGCTGCAATGAACATGAGAGGGCAGATATCTCTACCAAGTCGTTTCATTTCCTTTGAATATATACCCAGAAGGAGGATTACTGGATTATATGGTAGTTCTATTTTTAATTTTTTGAGGACTCTTCATACTGTTTTCTATAATAGCTGCACCACATTACATCCCCAACAATGGTGCACAGGGCTTTAATTTCTTTACTTCCTCACCAACACTTATTTATAAATAATGGCCATCCTAACATGTGTGAGGTCATATTTCATTGTGGCATTTCCCTGATGATTAGTAACATTGAGCACCTTTTCGTATATCTGTTGGCCATTTGTATGTCTTTGGGAAAAGGTCTGTTCAGGTCCTTTGCCCATTTTTAAATCAAGTTATTTTATTTTATTTTGCTATTGAGTTATGTGAGTTCCTTACATATTTTGGATATTAACCTCTAATGATATATGCAGTTTGAAAATACTTTTTTCCCAATCTGGAGGCTGCCTTTTCATTTTGTTGGTTATTTTCTTTGCTTTGCAAAAGCTTTTTGTTTTGATGTAGTTTCACTTGATCACTTTTGGTTTTTTTTACTTTGGCTTTTGTTATGATATCCAAAAAATCATTGCCAAGGCCAGTGTCGAAGAGCTTTTCCTGTATATTTTCTTGTAGGAATTTTATGGTTTCAGGTTTTAAATTAAGGTCTTTAGTCCATTTTGAGTTGGTTTTTGTGTGTGGTGTAAGATAAGGTTCCGATTTCATTCTTTTGCATGTGGATTTCAAGTTTTCCCAGCACCATTTGTTGGAAAGACTATCTTTCCCACTGTGTATTCTTAGTGCACATGTCAAAAACTAGATGACCATATATGCTTGGGTTTCTTTCTTGTTTCTCTATTCTGTTCCATTGGTCTATGTGTGTATATATATATGTGTGTGTGTGTGTGTGTGTATATTTGCTAGTACCATAAACTGTACCATATTGTTTTCATTACTATAGGTTGTAATATAATTTGAAGTGTGAGGCCTACAACTGTTTTTTTTTTTTCAAGACTACTTTGGCTATTCAGGGTCTTTGTGGTTCTACGCATATTTTAGAATTTTTTTTTTTTCTGTTTTCTGTTGAAAAATGCTCTTGGGTTTTGATAGGGAACTGTGTTGAATCTGTATATCTCATTAGGTAGCACGGACTTTTTAATAATATTAATTCTTTCAATCCATGAATGCAGGACATCCTTCCATTTATTTGTGTCTTATTCAATTTCTTTCATCAATGCTTTTAGTTTTCAGTATATAGATCTTTTACCTCATTGGCTAAATTTATTCTTATGTATTTCATTCTTTTTGATGCTATCAAAAATAAAAAATGTTTTCTTGATTCCTTTTTAGGTAGATTGTTATTGGTGTAAAAAGATGCAACTGATTTTTATATGTTGATTTTGTATCCTGCAACTTTACTGAATTCATCTTGTGGAATCTTTAGAATTTTCTTCATATAGGATCATGTCATTTACAAACAAGGATAATTTTACTTTTTCCTTTCCAGTTTGGATGCCTTTTATTTCTTGTCTGATTGCTCTTGCTAGTCCTTCTAGTACTATGTTGAATAGAAGTGGTACAAGTGGGCATCCTTGGATCCAAGAGGAAAAGATTTCAGTTTTTCACCATTGATTATGATGTTGGTTGTAGGCTTTTCATAAATTGTCTTTATTATGTTGCATAAATTTCCTTCTACATTTATTTTGTTGGGTTTTTATCATAAAAGGTTGTTGAAATTTGTTGTGCTTTTTCTGCATTTATTGAGATTATGTGGTTTTTATTTTTCACTCTGTTGTATCACATTGTATTGTATCACACTGATTTGTGTATGTGAAATTAACCTTGCATTCTAGTGATAAATCCTACTTGGTTATGGTTTATAATCTTTTTGATATGTTGTTGAATTTGGTTTGCTAGTATTGAGGATTTTTGCATCTATAATTTGCATCTAAGTTTGCATCAGATATATTGGCTTGTAGTTTTCTTTTCTTGTAGTGTCTTTGTCTAGCTTTGGTATCAGAGTGATTTGGGGAAATGATGAACTTAAATGAAAATATAATATGTTGAACAGAGGCTAACATTTTACTGAATGCCTACTCTATGCCAAAAATTTTAAATGCCTTACATTCCTAAAGGTGGGTATTTTTATTTCCATTTTACATATAGGGAAAGTTGGGCTCAGAGTATTTAACTTATGGTCAAGATCACATAGCCAGTACTTGGCAGAGCTGGGATTTAGGGCTAGAGCACTCTAGCTCCAGAGAGTATACTCTTTCCTTTATATCATAATTCCTCCATCAGATCCTACTTTTTGAGTAAAAAGAAAATAATTTTAAATATATGACCTACTCATGTTATGATAAATGGGAAAAATTATATTTTAAAAATGAGACAGTGATAGTCAAGAAATAGAAGAAATGTAGGAAAATGTGTCATGATAAGATAAGTATGTATGGGAAACAGTTGAAAACATTTCTGGCAAAGAGGAAAGAAAAACATTTTAATCAACTTTAATTTACATATAGTAAAATGCTCCCATTTTAAGTGTACAGTTTTATGAATTTTGACAAATGCATATATTTATGTTACCACCATTAAAATAATAGAACATTTCTATCAACTCAAATTTCTTTTGTGCCCCTTCTCCCTAGCTCCAGGCAAATACTATCTATTTGCTGTAATTATAGATTAGAATTTTGTTTTTCCAAAGTTTCATATAAATGGAATCATAAAGTATGAACTCTGGCTTCTTTTGCTTATTGCTCAGCATGATGTTTTTGAGATTTATCCATGTGATTGTGTATATCGGAAGTTTGTGTTTTTTTTAATTAATAAACTTTTTTAAAGAGTGGTTTTAGGTTCACAGCAAAATTGAGCAAAAAATTCAGAGAGTTTTCATATACCACCTGTGCCCACACATGTGAATTCTCTCCACTGTCAACATCCCGCATCACAGTGGTATATTTGTTTTGTTTTGTTATTTTTAATTTTTTTCACTGTACATTTTTATGGGGTACAGTCTGTTGTTTCAATATGTGCAAATATTGTATAATGATCTAATCAGAATAGTTAGCATATTTATCACCTAAACAGTGGGGAAAATAGAATAATTTAGTCAGGCTCCCTCCACATTTCTTGTAAGCAAGTTGTGTGGGTGGAATTAGTGTGCATGTGCACCCATGTATCTTTCTAGTTAATTGCTTTTGTGTATTCTGCCTTTTGCAAGCAGGCTGGCGGCAGAGAGGTCATGTCTAACAATAGAGCATGTTTACTCTGCTGGCAGCTGCTCAGTTTTTCAGTTTTCCTTTGGACTTTGCCGGTAGCAGTTGAGTGGACTGCTAGCTCATAGTGTTGTGTGTGCTGAATAAAGACTGTTCCTACTTCAACCAAGGCTTCAAGGACATTTTTGCCAGTTACCTAGCTCAAAGACCTGTGTGTGAAGGGTTTGTGAATGGGCTCGAGGAGTCTGTGAGATCCAGACCTTAGCCCTAGCTCTCAATTGGTGTCATTGGCAGGATTATGCCACATAAACACTTAACATTTCTTTGTCGTTATAACATTCAAGATCTTTTCTGGCTATCTTGAAATATATAATACAGTATTATTAACTCTTCTCACCCTGGGGCACCAGAACTTATTCTTTCTATCTAACTGTAACTTTGCAACTTTGTACAGTCTACCAAATTTTCCCAAGCTCCTTCCCCCCCTTTTCTTTGCCTATTCTACTCTCAATTTCTCTTTTTAGTTTATTTTTCTTAGTTGACCCATGATAACTGTACATATCTATGGATACAATACATATGGAGTACATATAATACATATGGAGTACAATATGATATTCGAGTACATTCATACTGTGTGCAATGATCACATCAGGGTGCTCAGCATATCCACGACCTCAAACATTCATCACCTCACTGTTAGGAACATTCAACATCACCTTGACTAACTATTCATAGATACACAGTATTTGTTAATTGTAGTCTTCCTATACTACCATAGAACCCTAGATCCCATTCTTCCTATCTCTCTACTATTTTGTATTCACTGACCACCCTCTGTCCATCTGTAGATCTAGGGCTAGGGTCTGGAGTTCACAGACCCCTTGAGCCAGTTCACAAACCCTTCACATGCAGGTCTATGAGCTAGGTAACAAGAAGAAGTCCTTGGAACCTTGGTTGAAGAAAAACTAGTCTTTATTCAGTATACACACGCCCAAGAGCTAGGCAGTCCAAAGAGAAACTGAGCAGCTGCCAGCAAAGTAAACATGCTCTATTTTTAGACATGAGCTCTGCCTGCCAGCAGTTCAGACCCTCTGCTCACACACTGAAGAACACACGAATATCAACAAGCCAAAAAGATAACTGCGTGCATGCATACTAACTACACCCCCCATGACTTGTTTACAAAGAATGTGCTGCACCACCCCCAACCAGACCTGTGGCAAGGGGGCCTGACTAACATACTCTATTTTCCTCACACCATTCCTACTTCCCCTTCCCCCCACCAGTCTCTAGTAACCACTATTCTACTCTCTATTTTTATAGGTAACTTTTTTAGCTTCCACATATGAGTGAGAACATGTGGTATTTCTCTTTCTCTGCCTCACTTACTTCAGTTAATTTTCTCCAAGCTCATCCACATTGCTGAAAATGGAAGAATTTCATTTTTTTTTTAATGTCTGAGTAATATTCCACTGTGTATTTATACCATATTTTCTTTATCCAATCATCCATGGAAGAACATTTAGGTTGTTTCCAACTCTTGGCTGTTTAGAATAGAGCCGTGATAAACATGAGAGTGAAAGTGTCCCTTTGACTGTTGATTTCCATTTTTTTGTATACATATGTGGGGAAAATAGGATAATTTAGTCAGGCTCCCTTGGTTCAGGTCTGGTTGGGGGTCGAGCAGCACACTCTTAATTCTTTGTAAACAAGTTGTGTGGGTAGAGTTACTGAGCATGTGTGCCAACATATCTTTTTAGTTTTGTTGTGATTGT
Source organism: Cynocephalus volans (assembly GCF_027409185.1). Classification (NCBI taxonomy): domain Eukaryota; kingdom Metazoa; phylum Chordata; class Mammalia; order Dermoptera; family Cynocephalidae; genus Cynocephalus; species Cynocephalus volans. The sequence goes on from NC_084467.1 coordinate 143,044,932, forward strand.
GTGTTCTTCAGTTTGTGAAGCAGAGCTGGCCAGCAGAGAGCTCATGTCTAAAAATAGAGCATATTTACTATGCTGGCAGCTGCTCAGTTTTTTCGGTGGATTTTTCTGGTAGCAGATGAGTTTCTGAGTTTCTCTTTGTACTGCCTAGATCATAGTGTTGTGTGTGCTGGATAAAGACTATTCCTACTTCAGCCAAGGCTCCAAGGACCATTTTGTCTGGTTACCTAGCTCGTAGACCTGCATGTGAAGAGTTTGCGAACAGGCTCGAGGGGTCTGTGAGCTCCAGACCCAGCCCTAACTCTACAATATACCCAGTAGTGACATTGCTGGATCATATGGTAGTTCTGTCTGTAGTTGTCTGAGAAATCTCCGTACTGTTTTCCATAGTGGCTGTACTAATTTACATGTCCACCAACAATGTATAAACATTCTCCTTTCTCTGCATCCTTGCCAGCATTTGTTATTTTCTCTTTTGTACAATAGCCATTCAATTGGGGTTAGACATCTCATTGTGGTTTTGATTTGCATTTCTCTGATTATTAGTGATGTGGAGCATTTATGTGCCTGTTGGCTATTTGTATATCTTCTTTCAAAAAATGTCTATTCAGTTCCTTTACCCAGTTTTAAAATTGATTACTTGGTTTTTTTTTTACTATTGAGTTGAGTTCTTTTTATATTCTGGATATTAATCCTTTGTCAGATGCATCATTTACAAATATTTTCTCCCGTTCTTGCATGTTGTCTTTTCATTCTGTTGATTGCCTCCCTTTCTGTCAAGAAGCTTTTTACTTTGATATAATCCTGTTTGTTAATTTTTGCTTTGTTCCCTGTGTTTCTGAAGTATTATTCATTCTCTTTGCCCAGACCTATATCCTAAAGTGTTTTCCCTATGTTTTCTTTTAGGATATTTATAGTTTTGGGTGTTACATTTAAGTCTTTAATTCCTTTTTGAGTTAATTTTGGTATATGGTGAGAGATAAGGCTCTAGTTTCATTCTTCTGCATATGGATCTCCAATTTTTCCAGTACCATTTATTGAAGAGACTGACCTTTTTCCAATGTATGTTCTTGGCTCCTTTGTCAAAAATTAGTTGGCTATGGGTGCATGGATTTTTCTCTGAATTATCAAATTCTCTATTTTGTTCTGTTTGTCTATGTGTCTGTTTTTGCACCAGTACTGTGCTCTTTTGATTCCTATCACTTTGTAGTATATTTTGAAGTCAGAGAATGGGCTGTCCCTGATTTTTTATTTTTGCTCAGGATTGCTTTAGCTATTTGGGGTCTCTTGTTGTTCCATATAAATTTTTGAATTGTTTTTTCTATTTCTGTGAAGTATGTCATTGTTATTTTGATGGGGATTGCATTAAATCTGAAGATTGTTTTGGTTAGTGTGGTCATTTTGATATTGATTCTTCCAGTTCGTGAGCATGGGATATCTTACCGTTTTGTTGGTATCTTCTTTAATTTCCTTAATCAGTGTTTTATAGTTTTCAATGTAGAGATCTTTCACTTTGCTTAAATTTATTCTGAGATTTTGTTGTTGTTGTTGTTGTTGTTGCTATTGTAAATGGGATAGCTTTCTCGATTTCTTTTTCTGCTAGTTAGTTATTGGCATACAGAAATGCTACTGGATTTTGAATGTTGATTTTGTATCCTGCAACTTTACTGAATTTGTTTATCAGGTCTAGGAGTTTTTTGGTAGAGTCTTTAGGTTTCTCTCTATATAAAGTCATGCTGTCTGCAAACATGGACAACTTGGCTTCCTCCTTTCCAGTTTGGAGGCCTTTTATTTCTTTCTCTTGCCTAATTGCTCTGGCTAGTACTTTCAGTATGTTGAACAGAAGTGATGAGAGTGAGCATCCTTGTCTTATTCCAGTTCTTAGGAGGAAAGCTTTCAGTATTTTCCTGTTCACTATGATGTTAGCTGTGTGTTTGTCATGTATAGCCTTTATTGTATTAAGATAGTTTCCTTCTGTACCTAATTTCCTTTTTTTTTCATTAATTCTTTGGGCTTTTATTATTTATTTATTTATTTAAAAAATTTTTAATAATACTATTTTTTTATATTCTATGATGTTGTTGTAGAGCAGTGGGAGGGAGAAGGAGAAGGAAAAGGGGAAGGAAATGGGATGGAAGAAGGAGGGAGGAGGAGGGGTGGAATTGAGGTCTGTGGTACCCCCCACATTCCCACAGGGGAGACCCATGGGCTTCCAGCAATGGATTGGTTATTGCCGGGCTGGGTGCAGATGTCAAGGGGGTGTGGCAATAGCCCTTGCCTCCCACCACCCAAGCTCAGGAACTCAGGGCCCTTCTTGCTGAGGCTTGCTGGTCATCACTGGGCTGGTTGAGCATGAGGGGGTCTGTGACCAAGACTCTTGGCCCCCCACTGTCCTAGCTCAGGAGAGCTCAGGGCGCATCCTGCGACAGCTCAGTGGTTGATGCTGGGCTGGTTGCTCATGCAGAGGGAGTGTGACTGAAGCCCTTGGCCCCCTGATGCCCCGACTTGGGAGAGCCTGGGGCACCTCCTGCGGCAGCTTGGTGGTGGTTGTTGGGCTGGTTGCTCATGTGGGGGGTTGTGGACAAGGCCCTCAGCCCCCTGCCACTCTTGCTCGGGAGAGCCCAGGATGCCTCCTTAGTGGCTTGGTTGTCGATGCTGAGCTGGTTGCTCATGTGGGGGGGGGCTTTGACTGATGGCTGAGGCCCCCTGCTGTCTCAGCTTGGGAGAGCCTGGGGAGCCTCCTGCAGCAGCTCAGTGGTCATCGCTGGGCAGGTTGCTCATGCAGGCGGGCATGGACAAGGCCCTTGATTCCCTACCACCATGGTGGGGTCACATCCTGTGGCCTCTTGGTGGTTGCCACTGGGCTGGTTGCTTGTGCAGGGGTGGCGTGGATAAGGCCCTTAGTCCCCCACCACCCTAGCTTGGGTGAGCCTCTGGCAGCTCCTGCAGTGGCTTGGTAGTTGCTGCTAGGCTGGTTGCTCATGTGGTGGGGGGGCATTGGCGAGGTCCTCGGCCCCCCTCCACCTGGCTCAGGAGAGCCCAGGGTGATTCCTGCAGCAGCTCGGTGTTCATTGCTGGGGTGGTTGCACTTGTTGGGGGGTGTTGCCAGGGCCTGAGGACCCCATCCCCTGGACTAGTTGTAGGTGTCAGGGGTCATGGCTGAGGCCCCTGGCCCTCCCTCATTTCTGGCTTGGTAACCCAGGGTACTTCCAGTCCTTCTAGGTGTTATAGGTGTTCTTTGGTGAAATGAGACCTTGACTAGTTATCAAACTTTGTCTCTGGTTTTGGGTCCTTTTTTTTTTTTCAGTTCTGTGTTGGATTATTTGCTGTTCCTACCACTTAAACTCTGCACTAGAACTAATTTTTTGTCCTTTTCTTACTTCTAAAATGGGAGAATTTCCTGTGGGGACCAGTTCTTGAGCTCTGTGGTTGAGCTAAATTGTTGATTCCCTAGAGAAGGCTTTTTGTGCAGCTCAGGTTTTAATGGTTGACTTTATAGGTACTTCTAGATTTGGTGAAATCTGGCCCACCTGGGTTGAATAGAAACATTGGTCTGGGCCTGAGTCTTTTTATCAAACTGCATTCCTTGCAATTCTATATTCCTGACCAGTCTCCTCTGAGTGGTCTTGCACTGATTGGGGGGCAGATCAGCTGTCCTTGTTGTGCCCCAGTGTTCCTCTGGTGGGCCTGTCTCCCCTACTGCCTGTGCTCCAAAAACTTCCCATGGGATGGGCCATGCTTCGGTCCCTTTTGATGACTCATTGGCCTCTGAATGGCTCCTTTTTTTTCAGTTGTTGTGGCTCCTTGGTCCCATGTGGGTTCATGGGAACCCTGTTGGTGATACTGCTGGCCAGGGGCCACCAAGGCCCTCTTCTCCCTTCCTGCCTCCAAGCAACTTCGTCCAAAGGGCACAGCTGCAGCTTTTGCTGGCTCCTGCTCCATGCGCTCAGCAGCTCCAGTCTTAAAGTGGCCATGGCATGAAACGGTCGGAGCAGTTTTTTCTTTCTCTCATCATGCCTTCTCCCACCTTCATGCATTCCATAGGTCTCTCCTCCTCTTCCCCTGAGCTCTAGTGGCCCCAGCTTTGCTGTCGTTGCTTTTTAATAGTTGTAATTTGGTTGATTTATGGGAGAAAGTGATGCTGGGGACTGTCTATTCCACCATCTTGACCAGAAAAGCTATCCCTAATTTCTTGAGAGTCTTTATGATGAAGGAATGTTGAATTTTATCAGATGCTGTTTCTATATTTATCAAGATGATCATATGTTTTTTTTCTTTCATTCTGTTGATGTGAGGTATCTCATTTATTGATTTGTTTATGTTGAACCATTCTTCCATCCCTGGGATAGAACCCACTTGATTATGGTGTATAATCTTTTTGAGGTACTCTTATATTCAGTTTGCTAGTATTTTATTGAGGGTCTTTGCATTTGTGTCATTAGCTATACTGGTCTGCAGTTTTCTTTATTTTGCTATGTCTTTGCCTGGTTTTGGTGTCAGGTTAATGCTAGTCTCAAGTTTGGGAGAATTCTATCCACTTCAATTTTTTGAAATAGTTTAAGAAGTATTGGTATTAGTTCTTCTTTAAATATTTGGTAGAATTTAGCAGTAAAGCCACCTGGCCCTAGGCTTTTCTTTATTGGGAGACTTTTTATGACTGATTCTATCTTTTTACTTGTTATTGGCCTACTTAGGTTTTCTTCTTCTTCTTGGTTCAGTCTTGGTAGGGAATATGTGTCCAGGAATTTATCCAATTCTTCTAGATTTTCTTATTTATTGGCATATAGTTGTTCATAGCAGTCTCTGATTATCCTTTGTATATCAGTGCTATCCATTCTGGTGTTTCTATTGGTGTTTCTGACTTTATTTATTGGGGTCTTTTTTCTTTTTATGATTAGTCTGGGTAATGATTTTATTTTGTTTCTCTTTTCAAAACACCAGCTTTTCATTTGATTGATTTTTTTTGTATTGTATTTTTAGTCTCTATTTCATTTATTTCTGCTCTGATTTTTATTATTTCTTTTCTTCTACTTATTTTGGGTTTAGTTTGTTCTTGCTATTCTGGTTTCTTGAGGCACATTGTTAGGCTGTTTATTCGAAATCTTTCCATTTTTTTGATGTAGGCATTTATTGCTCTAAACTTTCCTCTTAATATTGCCTTGGCTGTATCCCATAGGTTTTGGCATGTTGTGTTTCTGTCTTCATTAGTTTCAAGACATTTTTATATTTCCTTCTTAATTTCTTCTTTGACCCTTTAGTCATTCAAGAGCATGCTTTTTAATTTCCATGAATTTGTGTGGTTTTGAAAATTCCTCTTGTTTTTGATATTTAGTTTTATTACATTGTGGTCAGAAAAAATACTTGATATGATGTTGATTTTTTTTTAACTTGTTGAGACTCATTTTATGGCCTAACATGTAGTCAATCCTAGAGAATATTCCATGTGCTAATGAAAAGAATGTGTATTCTGCAGCTGTTGGATGAAATGCTCTGTATATACCTGTTAGGTCCATCTGGTCTGTGGTGCCATTTATTTTATTTTTGTTATTATTATTTATTTATTTATTTGTTTTTGGCAGCTGGCCAGTATGGATATCCAAATTCTTGACCTTGGTGTTATCAACACTGCATTTTAACCAACTGGGCCGTCCAGCCAGCCCCCAAGGTGCCATTTAAATTCAATCCTTCCTTGTTGATTTTCTGTCTCAATGATCCATCCAATGCTGAGAGTGGGGTGTTAAAGTCCTCAGCTATTATTGTGTTGGTGTCTATCCCTCCCTTTGGATCTGATCATATTTGCTTTGTATATCTGGGTGCTCTGGTGTTGGGTGCATATATATTTATAATTGTTACATCTTCTTGCTATATTGATTCCTTTATCAATATATAGTGCCCTTTGTCTCTTAATGCAAATTTTGATTTAAGAATGTCTTATCTGATATAAGTATACCTACTCATGCTCCCTTTTGTTTTCCATTTACGTGGAATATCTTTTTCATCCCTTCACTTTCAGTCTACATGTTTTAGGTAAGGTTTGTTTCTTTTTTTCTTTTTTAAAAGTTGACCGGTAAGGGGATCTTAATCCTTGACTTGGTGTCAGCACCATGCTCTCCCAAGTGCGCTAACTGGAGGTGTGTTTCTTGTAGGCAGCATATGGATGAGTCATTTTTAAAATATCCATTTAGCCAGTCTATGTCTTTTAATTGCAACATTTAATTTGTTTACATTCAAGGTTATTATTGATTTGTGAGGTCTTACTCCTGTCATTTTGTTGGTTGTTTTCCAGTTGTTTTGTGTATACTTTGTTCCTTTCTTCCTCTCTTAATGTTTATTCTTGCAGTTTGGTGTTTTTCTGTATTGATAAGGTTTGATTCCTTTCTCTTTGTAATTTGTATATCTACTGTACCAGTAAGATTTATATTTTCAATTATTTTTATGATGGTTGTTATTGTTCTTTCTCTTCTAGATGTATGATTCCCCTAAGCATTTCTTGTAAGGTCAATGTAGTGTTGATTAATTCCCTTAATTTTTGCTTGTCTGAGAACGACTATATCTCCTTTATTTCTGAGTGATAGCTTTGCTAGGTATAATAGTCTTGGCTGGTAGTTTTTTTTTTTTTCCTTCAGTACTTTGAATATATCATCCCATTCACTCCTGGCCTAAAGGGGTTCTGCTGAGAAGTCTGCTGTTAGTCTAATGGGGATTCCATTGACATTTTTCTCTTGCTGTTTTTAAAAATTCTCTCCTTATCTGTAACTTTGGATAGTTTGACTACAGTGTGTCTCAGAGATAACTTATTTTGTTGAATATATTTGGGGACTTTTGAGCTTCCTGGATTTGGATGTTCACATCTTTCCCAAGACTAGGGAAGTTTTAAGCTATTATTTCTTTAAATAGGTTTTCAATGTCTTTTTTGTTTTCTTCTCCTTCTGGAATGCCTATAATTCAAATATTTGTTTGCTTAATAGTATCTCATAGATGTTGTAAGCTTTGCTCATTCTTTTATATTTTTTCTTTTCTTTTTTTGTCTTCCTGTATTTTTTCAGAACTGCTGTCTTTGAGATCAGAAGTTCTTCTGCTTGATTTAGTCTGCTGTTGAGACTCTCAGATGTATTTTTTATTTCATTCAATGAATTCAATTTCAAGATTTCTGCTTCATTTTTAAAATGATGTCTATTTCTTTGTCAAATTTCTCATTCAGATTGTGAATTGTTTTTCTGATTTTTGTTGAACTGTTCATATTCTCTTGTATCTTAGTGAGTTTCCTTAAGATAATTAATCTGAATTCCCTTTCTGGCAACTCAGCAATTTCTGATTCTTCGGGATCAGTTACTGGAGCATTATTTTGTCTTTTTGGTGGTGTCATGTTACCTTGTTTTTTCATATTTCTGTTTCCCTGCATTGATATATCTGTACCTCTGGCAGTACAGTCAACTTTTTTTGTGTGTGGAGTGGTTTGTGTGAGAAGAGACTTTCACCTGCAAATGTGTCCTAGGGTGTTAATCTGGTAAAGTGCAATGGCTTTGTTCTGGATGAATGTAGTAGTGTAGACTCTATATAGTTTCTTCAGCTATAATCCACTTTCGCTATATCTGCAAGTGATGCAGCAACCTAGGCTTTGGTTGTTTGTGGTGGTGGTGGCACAGCTTTGCTGGGAGAACTATCACCAGGTTGGTTTACAGGCTGAGGATGTGCACATGTGGGTCAATTGTCTCAGGAGCTGGTTGTGGGTGAGCTTCCCTGTGGGTTAGTTGTCTCAGGATCTGGCTTACTGGGGATATGGTTGCTGGACTGATTCTCAGGCTGGGAGTGTGGATATATCACATTTCAGGGTCTTTGGGACTGGTTTGCCAGTGGCAGGTTCACCATGCTACTTCGCTGACCCAGGGTGGGCCTGCTGGGAGCACATCAGCCAAGCTGTTTCTCACCTGGATGCATGTGTATGTGTAATGTCTCAGTCTCAGGGCCAGGTTTCCCAGAGATATGACAGCTGAGCTGTTTCTCTGAACCAAGGGCATGAGTGTGCTTTGGCTCAGCTAGCTGAGTGTGGGTCTGCTGGTGGCCTATCTGTTGTGCCAATTCTTGGGGCCTGATGCAAAGTCATGCTTTCCTCTGCAGTTCAGGAGCTGGACTGCCAAGGGCAGAGCTGCTGAGCCACTTCTGAGGAAGTGGGTGAGGCCTTTAGGCAGGGATGCAGTGCGAGGATCTGTTTAGCCACTTCTTGGGTGGTAGGTGGGGCTGCTAGGCAGGCCACAGTGAGGCGGCCCACCCAGCCACTTCTCAGACTACTGGCAGTGCTCTTTGGCAGGCCCACAGTAAGGGGGACTTTCCAGCTGCTTCCTGGGTGGTAAGTGGGGTCACTCCACAAACCTGCAGTGAAGCGTCCTGGTCAGTTGCTTCTGGTCAGTGGGCAGGGCCACTAGGCAGGGCTGCAGTGAGGGGGCTGGTGCGGCCTCTTCTGGAACTGTTGGCAGGGCTGCTAGGTGGGACTATTCAGGATGAACCCACCTGGTCGCTTCTTTGGGAGGAGTGGGAGGGGCAGGAGGGATGGGTGCACCTTATTTCCAGTGGTCCAAGTGTGTATTCATTAAAGCAGAGAACTGTGAGCTGTTTTTCCAGGTTGGGGACTTAGGCACACATAACTCAGTAAGCTTGTGTGGCTGGAAGGTAGGGGGAGGAATGGAAGTGGTCCACTTGTGGAGGGTCTGCCTGGCTGATCTCTGTCCAGAGACATGGTGGTGCATCAATTCGGCAGGTCTAGGGCTGGCTTCTCAGCCTGCAGAACTAAAGTCGCAGCCACTGTGAGCGCAGGCTTGCAGCTACAGAGATCAGGGTGTTGTAGCTCCTCATGTGAGTGTGCTGGGATGAGCGCAGAGCCTTAAGGCTGGGAAAGGTCTGGGGCTACGGGCCCCAGGGCAGGGCACACTCCCATAATGAATCTGGTTTCAAGATGGTACCATCCTGCATTGGCTTGGGTCATGAAGGTGGGGATGGGGAGTGCACAGTTTGTGCTAGTGTTCTAGAGCAATGCAGTGTGTGTATTCTAGGCCAGTTCCCACACTTGGCTCTGGGCTTGTTCTGCCAAAGGATCTGTCGGCCTCTGTGGTGAGGATGGGGGGTGGTGTAGGTCTCCAACACATGGCAGCTAAGGCTGTGTGCCTCTCTCTCCTCTCTATGCTGCCATCCTGGGCATTTGTGCTCCATGGGGATCCCACCAATCTCCTGCTACACTCCAATGCTCTCCCACCAATGTTTCTATCAATATTTAGCTGTCTGTTAGTTGTTTTGGACCTATTTTGTGGGAGGAATGTACCCTGGGCACCTCTAGTCTGCCGTCTTGACCCCACTCCTTCACAGTGGTACCTTTGTTACAAATGATGAACTGACACATCATTATCACCCAGAGACTATAGTTTACATTAGGGTTCACTCTTGGTGTTGTAAATTATATGGGTTTTGACAAATCTATAATGGCATGTATCCATCATTGTAGTATCATACAGAATAGTTTTATTGCCCTAAAAATCTTCTGAGTCCTGCCCGTTCATCCCTCCTTCTCCCCAATACCTGGTAACCACTAATCTTTTTACTGTTTCCATAGCTTTTCCTTTTCCTAAATGTCTTATAGTTGGAATAATACAGTGTGTAGCCTTTTCAGATTAACTTCTTTCACTTAATATGTATTTCTGTTGCCTCTGTGTCTCTTCATGGCTTGATAGCTCATTTCTTTTCAGTACTGAATAATATTCAATTGTCTGGATGTACCACAGTTTATCCATTCATGTACTGAAGGACATTTATTGCTTCCAAGTTCTGGCAGTTATGAATAAAGCTACTATAAACATCTGTGTGCAGGTTTTTGTGTGGACATAAGTTTTCAGTGTGGACATAAGTTTTGTGTGGACATAAGTTTGGGTAAATACCTAGGAGCTTGATTGCTGGATATATGCTAAGAATATGTTTAGTTTAATAAGAAACAAGCACATTGTCTTCCAAATTGTATCATTTTGTATTCCTGTTAGCAATGAATGAAAATTCCTGTTGTTTTAAATCTTCACTAGTATTTGGTGGTGTCAGTGTTTTGGATTTTGGCCGTTTTAATAGCTGTGTAGTAGTATCCCATTGTTATTTTAATTTGAATTCCCTAATGACTTATGATGTTGAATATCTTTTCATATGCTTATTTGACATTGTATATCTTTGGTGAGATGTTTGTTCAGGTATTTTGCCCATTTTTTAAGTAGGTTGTTTTCATATTGTTGAGTTTTGAAAGTTCCTTATATATTTTGGATAACAGTCCTTTATTAGATATGTCTTTTTGTAAATATTTTATCCTATTCTGTGGCTTGTATTCTCATTCTCTTGATATTGTCTTTCACAGAGAATTTTTAATCTTAATGAAGTCCAGCTTATCAGTATTTCTTTTGTGGAGTGTGCGTGCCTTTCGTGTTGTATCTAAAAAGTCATCATCATACCCAAGTCACCTAGATTTTCTCTTCTTTTTTATATTCTAGGAGCTTTATAGTTTTGCATTTTACATTGAGGTCTATGATACATTTTGGGTTAATTGTTGTGAAAGGTGTAAGGTCTTTGTCTAGATTCATTAGTTTTATGTCAGTGTTCAGTTATTCCAGCACCATTTATTTAAAGGACTGTCTTTGCTATGTTATATTGCCTTTGCTCTTTTGTCAAAGATCAGTTGACTATATTATGTGTATCTATTTCTGGGCTCTCTATTCTGCTTCATTGATCTATTTGTCTGTTCTTTCCCCAACACCACAGTGTTTTGATTACTGTAGCTTTATAGTAAGTTTTGAAATCAGATAATGTCAGTCTTCTGATTTTTTCTTCTCCTTCAATATTGAGTTGTCTATTCTGCAATAGACAAATAAACTTTAGAACCTGTCAATATTTGTCAGTATTTGTCAATATTCATCAGATAACTTTCTGGGGTTTTGATTGGGATTGTGTTGAATCTATAGATCAAGTTGGGAAGAACTGACATCTGGCAATAGAGTCTTTCTGTTCATGAACATGGAATATCTCTCCATTTATTTACTTCTTTGATATCTTTCATCAGAGTTTTATTGTTTTTCCATATAGGTCTTGTACATATTTTGTCAAATCTATACCTAGGTATTTATTATTAAATAATAATGTATTTTTAATTTGAAAGTCCACTTGTTCATTGCTGGTATATAGGAGAGTGATTGAGTTTTGCATATTAACTTTGTTATCTGTAATCTTGCTATAATTGCTTGTTAGTTCCAGGAGTTCTTTTGGATTTTCTGTGGTGGTCATGTCATCTGTGAACAAAGTTTTATTTGTTTCTTCCCAATCTGTATACCTTTCATTTCCTTTTTTTGTCTTACTTCATTAGCTAGGATTTTTTTTTTTTTTTTTTTTTTGTCGTTTTTTCGTGACCGGCACTCAGCCAGTGAGTGCACTGGTCAGTCCTATATAGGATCCGAACCCGCGGCGGGAGCGTCGCCACGCTGCCAGCGCAGCACTCTACCAAGTGTGCCACGGGCTCGGCCCATTAGCTAGGATTTTTAGTACAATGTTGAAAAACAGTGGCAAGAAGGCACATCCTTGCCTTGTTCCTGATCCTAGCAGGAAAGCTTCAAGTTTCTTACCATTGTGTATAATGTTAGCTGTAGATTTTTGTATATGTAGATTTTTGTATATGTTCTTCATCAGATTGAGGAAGTTCCTCTCTATTCTTAGTTTGCAGAGTTTTTTTTTTTTAATCATGAGTGGATGTTGAATTTTGTCAAATGCTTTTTCTGCATCTATTGATATGATCATATGATTTTTCTTCTTTAGCTCATTGATGTAGTGGATTACACTAATTGATTTTCAAATGTTGAGCTAGCCTTGAATACCTGAAATAAATCCCATTTGGTCATTGTGTGGTATTATTTTCATACATTGTTGGGTCTGGTTTGATAATATTTTGTTTAGGATTTTTGCATTTATGTTCATGAGAGATATTGGTCTGTGTATTAGTCTGTTTCTGTTGCTTATAACAAAACACCTGGAACTTGTTTATTTATAAGAAAACAAAATCTATTGCTTACAGTTTAGGAGCCCAGGAAATCTAAAGTCTGGGGAACACATCTGGTGAGGGTTTTCTTTGGTAATGACTTTACAGCAATGCGGGGCTCTCACCTGGCAGAAAATGTCAGAGTAGAAAGAGAAAACTCATGTGCTCTTCTTTTAAAGCCCTCAGAACCATGCCTCTGACCACTATTATTAATCCATTCACTATGGCATGTTCCTACAATCTAATCAAGGCCCCACCTTTCAACTACCATAATAGGATTTCCCAACAGTTTGACAGTTTAACAGTTATGGAGGTAATTAAACTTTTAATGTATGATCTTTGGGCAACACAATTCAATAAATCCACAACAGTCTGTTTGTAATGTCTTTGTCTGGTTTTGGTGTTAGGGTAATGCTGGCCCCATAAAATGAGTTAGGAAGTATTCCCTCTTCTTCTGTCTTTTTTTTTTTTGCTTCACATATATTTTTTAAAATTTTACTTCTCAAAATACATTGTACTTGATTATCATGCCCCTTTACCCGTGCCTCACCACGACCCCCCCCACATCATATCTGTTCTCTTGACTTAAATAGTTCAAAGAATTTTTGTAGTTATTCTGTCTTCTTCCCCCCTTTATTTGTTTGTGTGTTTATTTATTTATTAATTTTTAGCTCCCACAAATAAGTGAGAACATGTGGTATTTCTCTTTCTGTGCCTGACTTTTTTCACTTAATATAATTTTCTCTAAGTCCATGCATGTTGTTGCGAATGGTAGTATTTTGTTCTTTTTTATAGTAGTAATCCATTGTGTAGATATGCCACAGTTTCCTTATCCACTCATCTGATGATGGTGGACATTTGGGCAGGTTCCAACTCTTGGCTATTGTTAATAGAGCTGCAATAAACACTGGAGTACAAGTATCCCTTTGGCATGATGATTTCCATTCCTCTCAGTATATTCCCAACAGTGGAATAGCTGGGCCGGATTTCTGACCTATATCATCTTCCTTTTTTCTGAAGGACTTCTTATAACATTTCTTGTAAGGCAGGTCTGTTGACAACAAGTTTCCTCAATTTTTGCTTGTATGAGAAAGTCCTTATTTCTCCTTCACTTTTAAAGGATAATTTCACAGATACAGAATTCTAGGATTTTTCTCTCTCAATACTTTAAATACTTTAGTCCACTGTCTTCTTGCTTGCATAGTTTCTGAGAAATCAGATATAATTCTTATCTTTGCTTCTCTGTCTGTAAGGTGTTTTTTTCCTATGTGTCTTTCATGATTTTTTCTTTATCTTTAATTTTCTGACTTTTGAATGTCATATGCCTAAGTGTAGGTTTTGTTTTTTGCATTTATCCTACTTGTTATTCTCTGAACTTCCTAAATCTGTGGTTTGGTATCTGACATTAATTTGGAGAAATTCTGAGTCATTACTGACTCAAATATTGCTTCTGTTCCTTTCTCCCTTTCCTCTCCTTTTGGTATTTCCATTACATGTATTTATACCCTTTGTAGTTATCCCGCAGTTTTTGGATATTCTGTTCTTTTTTTTTTTTCCCCTAGTCTTTTTCTTTTTTTTTCCTTTTCAGTTTTGGATATTTCTATTGTCATATCCTCAAGCTCAGAGATTCTTTTTCAGCCATGTCCAGTCTACTAATGAGCCCATGAAAGGTATTCTTTATTTCTGTTATAGTGTTTTTAATCTCTATGATTTCCTTTTTATTTTTTCTTCAAATTCTCATGTCTCTATTTACATTATCTATCTATTCTTGCATGTTGTCTATTTTTTTTCCATTAACACCTAAGCATATTAATCATAGTTGTTTTAAATTCCTGGTCTAATAATTCTAACATTCCTGCCATATCTGACTCTATTCAGATATGCTTGTTTGGTCTTTTCAATCTTCAGATTGTGTTCTTTACACTTTTAGTATGCCTTGTAAGTTTTGTTAAAAGGCAGACATGATATACTTGGGTAAAAGTATATGCAGTAAATAGGCCTTTAGGAAAGTAGTGCTAAGGCGTGAGGGGAGGGGAAGCATTCTATAGTTTTATGATTAGGTCTCAGTTTTTTGGTGAGCCTGTGCCCCTGTACTGTGAACATCACTGTTGTTTCTCAGTTTTTTTCCTCCCTTAGGTGGGAAGGACTAGCTAGAGAGGATATTTCCCTTTCACCGTGTGGAAAGCTAGAGGGAATTGGGGTTGGGTATTTGTCTTTTCCCAGGTTGGTTAGGCTCTGACAAAACCCCAATAGGCTTTAGTAAAATAGTTTCTTCTGAGGGCTGGCTTTGTTAAGGACAGAATGCTCTGGCATGTTTCAAAATGTTTCTGTTTTTCATCCCCCTACTGGAAGTGTGAGAGAATTTTTCTCCAGTATTCACTGTGAGGACCTGGTAGAGCTCCTGGAGGTAAAACTCACATAAGTGTAGGGATCCCACTATAACTGGGTCCCCCTGGAGGTTTTAAGTCAGAGAGTTGTCTACGCTAAGCCTTTAGCAATTCATCCTTTATAGTTCAGATTTTCCTACCCCAGCACTGGTTCCTACACAGATTTCTGCTTGGGGTTTATATTCTGGTAAGTTGTGATTCTCTGTATCTGCCTGTCTCTCTAACATTTGGCATAGTAGTTTGTCCTGTGACTTCACTTTTCTGACAGATCTAAGAAGGATTGTTGATTTTTCAGTCTGCTCCACTTTTTACTTACTGTTAGGATGGAGTGGAAATCTCTAAGCTCCTTAGATGCTGGACTAATTTGTTCATTTTTATTTTTATTATTTTATTTATGGTTGGCCGGTATGGGGATCCGAACCCTTGACCTTGGTGTTGCAACACTGTGCTCTAACCAGTTTGTTCCTTTTTAATGCCAAGTAATATTTCATTGTATGGATAAACTATAATTTGTTTATTTATTTGTTGATGGATCTTTGGATTGTTTCTACTGTTGGTTATTATGGCGAAGGCTGCTCTGAACATTAATGTCCACGTCTTTGTGTGGACATATATTTCCATTTCTCTTGGATAAATACCTAAGAATGGAATTGCTAGATTGTATGGTAAGTGCATTTAAACTTTCTGATAAATGCTGAGCTGTTTTCCAAAGTGGTTTATCATCACACATTTCCACTAACAGTTATGAGCATTCCAGATGCTTCATGTCTTTGCCAACATTGAAGCATTCACTTGGTATTGTTAGTGAAAGGAAGTATTTAACATATCAATTAGAAAGAATAGTTTCTTTTAAGCTTGTCATTTGACAGGAAGGGAATGAGAGTGGGTGGGATTCTGTAGTACACCGTTTCTTCTCTTCGTTTGGTTAGCTAATGCTCAGCAAATCTCTGAAGACGCTATACATATCAAGAAATTTGATATTTAGTTTATCACTGCTTTTAACATCTCCTGTCTAAACTCTTGCAAGTGGAGTCACTGACAGTGCTGAGCTGAGGTCAGTTCAATCTGGTTCCCCAATTAGGTAGAGTATGTGGAAGCCGAGGGAAAGTATTATGGCTGTAGACTCAGTAGGGGATATGGTGAGCTTTGAAAATTCTCTAAGTGATTGCTGTTGAAAGATCTGTTGTCAGTCTAATTGTTGTTTCTTAATAGATAATTTATCTTTTCTCTGGAGACTTTTAAGAAACTTTTTTTGCCTTAGATGTTTTGGTGTGTTTAGGTGTGGATTTAGTTGTATTTATCCTGCTTGAAACCTAACTTTTATCATTCTATTTTTTATTAATTCAAGAAAATTCTCGACCACTATGTCTTTTTTAAAATGTAATTTATTTTTTAAATTTTATTTATTTATTATTATTATTTTTCACATTCTAAGATGTTGTAGAGCAGTTGGAGGGGATAGGGAGAGGGATTGGGTGGGGGGAGGGAGAAGGGGGGAAGCTGGCCCACAGCTGGCTCCTTCGCTGGCCTGGTTGCAAAGGACAGGGGGCTTGGCCGAGGACCATGGCACCTACCTCATTCTGGCTCAGGAGCCCAGAGAGCTTCTGGCAGTGGCTGGGTTGTCACTGGGCTGGATGTGGGTGTCAGGGGCATGGCTGAGGCCTTTGGCACCCCCCTCACTCCAGCTCAGGTGACTGGAGGGCTCTGGCAGTGGCTTAGTCATTGCTGGGCTGGATGCAGGCATTGGGAAAGCATGGCCAGGCCCTCAGGCCCCCCACCCTGGCTCGGTAGCCTGGGGGGCTTCTGGCAGTGGCTTGGTCATTGCTGGGCTGTCAGCCATTATATCCTGAAACGTTTTTCTCCTTCGTTCTCTCTTTTCTCTTCTTTTGGAACATTGACTAGACATATGTCGAACATTCTCAGTATCGTACGTGACTCCTAATTTCTC
This sequence comes from Cynocephalus volans, assembly GCF_027409185.1. Classification (NCBI taxonomy): domain Eukaryota; kingdom Metazoa; phylum Chordata; class Mammalia; order Dermoptera; family Cynocephalidae; genus Cynocephalus; species Cynocephalus volans. Next base: position 143,061,310 of record NC_084467.1, read on the forward strand.
TGTTGTGATTCCCAGCATTCATCTTTCAGTGCTGCATTCTGGGTAATCTTTCCAGATCAATCATCTAGTTCTCCACTTCTCTCTACAGGTCTATAAATCTGCTGTTTTACTCACTTACTGAGGTTTTAAATTCAATGATTGTATTTGTCATTTCTGGAACTTTTAATTTGTGCCTATATTTTCATGTTTTGGGGCTTTTGGGGGGGTCCTTAATTTAAATGTTCTTATTATATAGTCTGTAACAAATAATTCTATTATCTAAAGTTCTTGGGGGTCTAACTTTGTTTTTCGTTATTACTTCCTACTCTTGCTTAGGTGGGTTGTTTGTTTGGTTTTCTGAGGTGGGGGTGTTGTAAAATTTTATATAGTAAACCACACTTGGTGGGAACTCTGCATGGCCTGCACTAAGGCGTGTCTCTGTAGTGCAATGTTTTTCAGTCTTTGCTGCATATTAAAATCGCTTACTGATGCTTTAAAAATCAGGATTGTCAGTTGAACTCCAGACCAGTTAACTCAGATACTTGAGTATGAGACCGAATGTCAGCATTTTAAAGCCTCCCAGTCAAGATAGAGATCCACTGCTTTAGAGAAAATTTGTTTTTTATTTTTACAGGTATCATGAGTATATTTCCAGCCCTGGAACACTGTATATCAGTTTTTCAGTTCTGGGTCTCTGAACTCTACAGTTATTATAAATTTTGAGCCCCATGTTTGTGTAGGCTTTTGTTCCCCCCTCCCACCAAGCTTCTAGGCTGATAGACAGGTTCCTTGTCATCTCTTTTCACGGATAGATTAACCCTTTAGGGGTTATGGGGGCAGGAAGAAGCTCTCTTTCACATCCTCACACTGAGCAAACCCAAGGCTTCATCACTTATGTCCATATGTCTGTTAAAACCTAAGCTTCTTGGTTACCAGTATCAACAAATACCCTCTGGGCACCCTAACTGCCAGTGCCAGTGTAAAACTTCTATGTTTATATTCTTCCCTGGTTTTGGTTCTAGAATTCCCCTTCCCTGTGAGCTCAGCTGTGCATTTAGAATCTTTATTATATTTTATCCAACAATTCTTGGTTTTTCTACGTACTTAGATCTCAGTAATGCTGGAAATAAAAGTCTTGCTGTGACAGTAATCTGTACCTTTGTGATTATGCCCTACCCTTTGGAATCATCACCTGCTTCTGAGGCCTGCCTGAACCAAGAGTGAACTTGTTGTGTCTTTGAACACGTGCATTGGGTTTGTAAGTGTCCACCTGGCAGACAGGCCCCGGGAGTTTTTAGGTATTCCTAGACTGTGCTTGGCCTGTTCCTGGCTTCATCTCACTCCAGTTGGTCTGTGTTGCCAAAGTGCCAGCATGGTTCAAATTCCAACCTACCTGAATTGTGTCAACCTCTATTCTTTTTCTTCTGTTTCCAAGTCTCTGTCTTCACTAACTTGCCAAACTCAAGCCTGGTTTCAGTTTATTTCCTGGACTCAACTTTCCACAAAAAACTCACTATCCCTGATTTGAAAGTTTGTAGCAAATTTTATAGCAATGTGGGAATGAGTCCAACTCAGGATTCAAATTTCTAAGATGCCCAGATGGTCTTAGCAAAAACCTTCTAACTTTCCACTTCATTTCAAAAACACTTAACATACTGAGTCTGTAATCTCAAAGGCTTTCTTTTACATGTTGATAACATTTGTACCTATAGCATTAATTGAGCATAAATGCTGAATCACTCATTTTGTCAGAAGGAAGGAGTTTACAGTTGAGGATACCCTTTTGATTTCTTTGCTTAATTTGTGAGTAGCCATATCCCTGAGTACCAAATAAAACCAACTGTGGCTGGGTTGTGGTTGCTGTAGTCTATGCAACTCTTTCAATCCGAGGCCTTGTAAGGAAGCTGAACTCGGTGGAAGCATCCAGAGAACTCTTGGCACTCTTGATGGATTATTTACCCCAGTTCAGACTTTCCTATCTCTTTTAAGAAACCCGCCAAGGTTTGCCTCAGACAGCAGCCCCTGGCCTTATTCCAGTGGTGTTAGTATTTGGTTATGAACATGGTTCTGAGTTTAAACAAAATATCTGGTGGCAAGAGAGCACTGTGTCCTGGAATGAGTCCACGGAAGTGGTGGGTTGTATAGTTGGTGGTGGTCAGTAGTCTAACAGAATCTTTAGTCTTTGATCTATCAATTGGCATCCTTCAGAGTTCATGTTAATGCTCTCCTTTTAATCATTTTGTTCTTATTTAGATTTCCCTTCTTTCTCTCTTTCTTTTTTTTGGCAGTATCTTCAAAAGGAGTTAGGAGGCTCTCCCAGAAGCTGCCTTTGAAAATTGTTGCAATGTGTATACCTGTCAAGAAGAATTGACCGAACTCTGTTAAAATCTATTATATGCAAGTCCTGAGCCAGTCTCAGCTCTTCTGTTCTGATCTGATCATCCAGAATAATTTGAAAGGAAACCATCAGAGCTAATTATAGAGTCCAGAGTGATTTTCAGATGCCCTTTTTTCTTCTTTTATGCATATAAGGGAGTCAGGAATCTTGCACTCTGGATGAACCCTGTTTACATTTTGGTTGGGATGGGAAAAGTAGGGTTTTAGACTTTAGGTTGAAGGTAAACCATTTAATTTACTTAGGAAACACTTGAATTCCATATGATTTTCTTTCTCTCCTCTCTCTCTTTGTTCTCTTTTCTTCTTTTACTCTTTCCCTTCATCTATCTATCTTTCCTGCCTTCCTTCCTTCTATTCTTCTATCTTGGTAGCTTGGAACGTACCTAAATCTTCTGGAAAGTGGACATTGTTGAAGGGAAAGTATTATTTCTATTACAAAAATATGATCTAGAATAATGAAACTCAGGTTTGGGAAGAACCTGAATGTTCCTCTGTTTCAGCCATTTAACCAATACTTGAATCCGTTCTGCTCTATTCACAGCTCATGTTGGGGTACCTACAACACTAACAGTGGTGGGAAACTCCTTTGTCCTGAAGTAGCCCATTACAACTTCCAACAGCTCTGCCTGTAACTGAGTTACTCTTTATGTTGAGCTGAAATATGCTTTCCTGTAACATCTATCCATGGCTCTTTAGTTTTGTTCTTCGGGACCACAGACAGCAGTACTTTTCAAATTTCAGGCTAAGATCCAGGGTTGTGAAATAATTTTAATTGAATATGATCATCAGCAAAAGAGAAGAAAAGGAAAAGAAGAAATAGAACAGAAAGGGAGTAGAATAGAAAATATCAGAGTATATCAAAAGTAGTAAAGTGTTCATGAAATCTTTGTCTTGATTGTATAGTTAAGTTATTTAATTATGTAATGAACTATGTATATGTACTGAATCTCAAAGGTCAAAAAATTTGAAAGCTGCTGAGTAGAGCATGTCTAATTTTCCTTCCCTATACCATCCACTTAGTTGGACCATTCTCATGTGCCACCAAGTCCCTTCTTCTCCAAGCAAGACATTTTCATTTCTTTCCATTTATCCATATGTATCATGGTCTCACATCTTCTTGCTACCCTGCATACACCCCAGTGTACCTAGTCTGTATGAAAAATCGGGACCCAGAATCAAAAATAATGTCTCTAGCTGTGTTCTAACTGAAACAGAGGCAAGCAGGACTTCTTCCTGGTTAGCAGAAGGCACTTCAGTGCATTTTAGTGCAGCCTGAGGTTATCTGAAATCTGAAGCAGCTGTATACTCTAGTGGTTAAATGCACAGACAAGGGACCACTGATTTTGGAGTCTGTTTAGTTAATGTAAGCCTGAGGGTAAGCCAAATAATAACTTTAAACAAGTTATTTAACTTCTCTGTGCCTCAGTTTCCTCATCTGTAATATAAGGCTATTTGGTAATATTTGGATACTTCGTAATATTTTTGGATATTATATGTATATTATTAAGTATGAAGAATGCTTCATAATATTTTTGTGAGTGTTAAATGAGTTAATACGTGTAAAGGATTTAGAAAAGCGTATATAGTAAGCACTTAATGAGCTAATATATTTTTAAAGCAATTACTGCAAATCTTCAATCCATTGAACTTTTCATCAACTTAAATGTCTAGAGCTTTTGTCATGTGCTATAAATAGTGTGATCATATATCCCAGTTTGCCCAGGGCAGTCCCAGTTTGCTCCTGTTGTCCTGGCATAATTAACAGTGCCCCCTTTTACTCTCAAAGGCTCAGATAGAATCTCAGGTTTGGTTATTCTAAACCATATTTTTGTAGTAGGAATTAATATTTTCCCTAGTTTCATATCACCCTAGCTAAAAGACACATCTTCTCTCACTAAGTAGTTGATGAATTTTGGACTTATGTGGAAGAACTTACCTTTTTTCCTTTTGAAGCTTTACCTCAATTCTCTGCCTATCGCCACCACACTTCCCCTCCTTGCCAAGTGGCAGAACCAAGCTTCAAAACAGAGTCTGCCTGACTCCAAAGGCTAGACTTTTCCCTTTGGGCCATCATTCTATTTTGTAAAGATCTTTTGGATTCAGATTCAGGGTATTTAATAATCCTCTTTTTTTTTTTTTTTTTTTTTTTGCTCACTCAATAAATATTAATGAACTTCCACAGTGTTCCAGGCCCTGTTCTAGGAGCCAGGGATGAAGCAGGGGACCAGCCAGCAAGTCCTTTCTCTTAGGGAGGTGACATTCTTCCAAGGTTGCTTTGTGTCTTAATCCAAGTAAGCCAGGGTTTACATAAAGCCCTGTGGCTGGTCAGTAAGTACTTCCTTCTGGATTAATAATATGTATTCATTAAAAAGTAGCCTTTGGTAATCATTTAATAGGTAACAATTCGGTTTGTGTTATCACTGAATCTGAATTTCTCTTTCTAGTCCTTTTGTCAAGGGCCTTTTTCTTGATATATTATGTCTGTCATATTTCCTAGACTTATTAGTCTGTGGTGAAAGAAGGGAAATGGTACTGTTTGGACTAACTCACCCTTAGTGAATCAGCAGTAATTCCTGGCGGCTTCATAGCATTCTTCAAGTATTCACATATTTTTATAATCTGTTCTAGAATCTTGATGTAGTCTAGTTGTTTGCAGAACTTGTTATCTCTATCATTTTGAAAATTGGTATTTTTCTTTTTTTCCCCAGGTTCTTCTCTTGTTTGCTAAGTTTCCTTAAAGACAACCACCATTGGCTCAGTGAACTCATTTGCTAAGCTCTTTTCATATTCTAGAATATAATTTGGCCAGGACGGGACACTAAGTTTCTTTAGAGAAGCTAGAGGCTGTCTTAAAATCTTACTCAGCTTTGGCTTCAATTAGCTCTTATAAATATATTAATGGAATTCTTCACTGAAATTTGGAAACTTTAACAGTTGCTATTATTGAGCCCTTACTATATGCAGAGCACTGTTGTAAGCATTTTACATACATATCTCCCTTAGTCAATGTTGCATCACCATGAGACAGGTATTAACTCCGTTTTAGTGATGAGGAAAGAAAGGTCACACAGTAGTGAGGTGTAGAACTGGGACTTGAACCCAGTCTGTGATGTGAGGATGATCGGAGACAGGGTACCCTCAGAATTAGAATCCGAACAGAGATTCTTGATGAAACCACCTTCTAAACTGAAAGACTTCTGATGTGTAAAATTAAACTCCCATATGTAATTTATCATTTTGTTGATGACTCATGGTCCTTATTTAAAATACTAATTATTTTACTTCTATAAAGGTGAAACTATTAAAACAGATATAAATGAGGTGGAACTTTGGGGCAAAGGAATAATAATTTGAGGAACACTATGCAATTTGTTTTACTGTAAAGAATCTACAATGTCTGTTTATTTGCTTTTCCTCATAAAAAAGGAGTAAAGAATATGGGCATCTCTACGTGACCTCCTTGGCAAGGAAACACAGTTTGCTTTCTGTGGAATAGGTTGGTGCACCGAAGTCCAAAGTACCTTCTTTTGAATTATTTTCTCTCTCCGTAGATTTATTTCATTTCCTGCCATGATACCATGATCAGTGAGTTTAATTTTCAATGGTTTATATCAGGCTTACTTCCAAAATAGAGTTGAGGTAATATCAATTTCTGTTGACTTAGCAACATTAAAAATATTATTTCTGCATTATAACATTATCTATGACTAAAAGTAAGCCCTATGAAGACAGGAGCCCACATCTCTTCTGTTCTATGGCTGTATTTTTAGCTCTGAGCATCATTCACGGCACATTGTCACATTAATTGAATGTAGGAGTGAACTGGTGAATGGCCATCTTCATGTTAGCTTTAGGAGCTTTTCTGTATCACTTGTATTTTCTTTTGTTGCTGGTGAGATGAGAAACTTCTTTGTATCTTTTCGTGTGTGTGTGCACGTGTGTGTGCATGCAAGATTCTTTAAAAACAAAAAGTTGTGCTGTTTGAAAGGGCAGGTTTACTTCCTAAGACTTTTGCTTTCAGAGAGGCATTGTTAGCTTTGTGAAGATCCAGTCTCAGCACTGGCTGGTGATGTGCATGACGGGAGTAGAAGAGAGCATTAGTGAGGGTGAGGCAAAGACCTCTCAGTGACACGGTCAGTCCCTCTTTACAAACCCAAAGGAGTTACAGAAGCTTCTGGGGTTGGGCACTTGCCACATTGACACTTCCAACTTTTAAGTGGAAAGACCGGGAGACATGGGTCCCACGGTGGAGAGAAGAGCCTTGATACATAGGTCCTAAGCACATCGTAGAAATGAAAGGCTAGACCCATAACTTGCTCCTTGCTCCTCCTGTGTCTTAGATACCCTTGGCATGTGAGTGGCAAGTTGCCTTCTAGCAGAGCTGAAAATTGAGTCTTTCCTTGGAAAACCTTATTCCTTTCTACCTAGGTTGTAATTCTCTTCTGAGAGTAAATATTTTGTATTCACATCTATTTTTATATTTTATTTATGCATAGTTATACATTTAAAACCTCATCTCAAGTACTTAATTTAGAGTAATAGCAATTGGGAAACTTACATAGTAGGGAACATCCTAAACTGGCTTAAGGGTTTGTTTTTTTTTCCTGTTTGAAATTTTTGAAGGTTCTTTACTCAAGAACTTTAATTCTGATAATAACAAAGTCTCTTAAGTTTAGTGTAAAACCTGGAAAGGAAACACGGGTGGCTTGGTTATGAATCAGGTCAGCAGTGCTATCTAGTGTAACCACCTTGAATTACAATTGGAAGAGTCAACATGGGACTTAGAAGACTAAGAAATTCTACTGTGTGTTCAGTGACTGACTTACATAGAGTGTAAAAAGTATTTCTCACCATTTTAAGACTTTGTATTTTAAGACATATAATTAGAGGGGGTTCTTCCTTTTACAAACACGGCAAAGACAACAGCTTTCTACAAAGACACTTAGTGTTGAATTTTTAAAACATACAGTAACATTAAAAACTGCAGTTATGGGCTGAGCCCGTGGCGCACTCGGGAGAGTGCGGTGCTGGGAGCGCAGCAATGCTCCCGCCGCGGGTTCGGATCCTATATGGGAATGGCCGGTGCACTCACTGGCTGAGTGCCAGTCACGAAAAAAAAAAAAAAAGGACAAAAAACCCTGCAGTTATAATTTCAAAAATATTACATGACATATTTTTTGTGCCAGCAGCTCTCATTTCTAATAAAACCGGGGATTATGGGCTAAATTGGATAAATCTGTAACGTAAATAGGGTAAGCAGATATAGGTAAGCTTAAGCATGGCAGAATCATGACCATATAATAATCTTGTTTTCTCCATGCCTATCGTATAGTAATACAATAATTTTGTGATCCTTAGTTTGTTTGCTACTTAAAAATGTTTTTTCAACAGTTAACGAATATTGATAGATCCAACTGGAAAAAATGTTTACTTATTCAATGGTTTTAAGTCTATGATAGGTAAATGTATGGGATCTTTGAAGTTTCTAGAATTAGTATATATTAAAACCTCAGCACTTGCAAAAAATATTCAATGAATTTGCATTTTACTTTTTACTTTACCAGCACACGTTAATTTAGAGTTTGTCAAGTATCACCAACAAGGCCTGTTTTATCAGTCCTTTGGTAATTCCAGGTTTCACACTGGAGCCTCTTGAAAATAGTTCATGAGTTGCTGTTTTTTTCCCATTAATTATATATGTCATGCCAAATCAACATTATTTTCAGAAATCATAATTTTTCATTATATTGCCCTTTTGTGTAGCTTTCTTTTTCTAATTATAAAAGTAATATATATTTATGATAAAAGTTTAGGTATTAAAGTAATCATTCTCTACAAACTCAGCCACTGGAAAAAATCACTGCTAAGAGCTTGTCGTATCATTTTCTGTTGCTACATTTGTTAATGAAAATCTTTTCTCTTTTTAATTGGCCAGAGATCCCTTCCTTCACCCCGTCTTCATTTCCTTCAGCGGCACTTTCTTCCAGGGAATTTGCTGGCAATTTGTTTTGCTCGTCTGCAAAGGTGACTGCTAATCTCATTACCATGGTCAGGAAATTTGGATTTTCATTCCTGGTTTTACTGTTTGTCTCTCCTTACGGTGTTCAGTTTCTTAGGTGCTTGATAACAACACGCATTTGTGTAGTGCTATGCAGATTTCCTACCATGTTCGGAGATAGAGCAACCCTACATAGAAAGGTTGTACAAAGCTTCTAGACTTTGCCCAAGTTAGTTAATATGTGGCTAAGCCATGATGTGAACCCCTTCTGATTATACATACCCCCAGGTGAACCCATCTGGTCCTATGACTTTAAATACCCTCTGTATTCTGATGACTTTTAAATTTGTGTCTCCAGCCCTGACTTCTCCCCTGAACTTTTGAATTCAGACTTGTATATTCAACTGTCTTTTTTTTTTTTAACATCTCTGCCTCAATATCATCTCAAACTTGATTTAACAACAAAGAGAATCCTTGTTGTCCCCAACCCTACCCAAAGTCCCCCAAAGACGTCTCCATTTTAGCTAATGGAATCATTAGCTACTTATTTGCTTAGGCAAAAACCTTGGAATCATCCTTGATTTCTCTTTTCCTCAAGCTTGACATCAATCCCTCAGCGAGTGCTGGCTCTAACTACTTTTCCCCAACCTACCTCGATCTCTTACCTGGGTTAACATAATTGCTTTCCAACTGGTTTCCCTGCTTCCACACATCCTCATTACATGCTATCCCATCACCTTGTTTTATATTTAAAAATATCTGATATTATTTGTTTACGAGTTTGTTGCCTGTTTTACTCTCCTAGAATGTAAGCTCTGCAAAGCAGAAATTTTGTTTTGTCACCCCTGAATCCCCAGGGCCTAGAGCAGTGCTGGCAATAGTAGGTTTCATGTTGAATAAATGTATGAATGAACAAACGAATGAAAGAAAGGAAGAAATCTGGTGCTCTTTCACTAGATGGAGATTCAGGAAAAATTATTCCTTTGTTGCTTTTCTCAGGGCTCTTTTGTATAATATTGAAAGACTTTTATTTAACAATGTGTTCTTGAGATTGATGTTATAGTCTTATAATCTTAAATGTATAGTATCATTTGGGCCTTGCTGCATGCATTTTGTGCTCTCTGAGATCTTAATCTGAGAGGTTTTCTGTGGACACCTGGAAAGGAAACCAATTATAGTGCTTTCTTGGAGAAGGTTGGCCCAACAAATGGATGGGAAGAAGCTTTTGCTGGTTACGAAAGGCATTCAGCATGAGCTTTAACAATGATACACACGGGAGCTAAGAGAAGTGAATCCAAAACATCTTTATTTGCTTTGGACTTCCCTTCTTCCAGTAAAGTTAACTTTGAATACACAGGAAATTGGTACTGAGCTGATTAATAAATTTTTAAAGCTGGAAATTTAAAATGAAGGTCTAAGGATCCTGAAATATTACACCATATTTTTAAAAAAATCAATGACTCTTATAAGAAACAGAAAACAACATGAGGGAAGAGTAGGGAGAGAGATTGATTTGTCAATCTGTATCTAGTGTAATGGAAAAGATTTTTTTTGTACCAGCAAGATCTGGGTTTTGATTCTAGTCTTGCCACTAGCTGGCCGCATGTCTTTGGGCATGTCACTTCTGGAATATAGACTTGTTATCTCTGTTGGAGTTTTAGGATGATCACCTGAGATAAATGTTGGGAAAGAATTCTTATAAGTCTAAAGTACAATACAAATATAATGCATTACCCTGATTATTATTATGTCACCATTCTAGTATGAGGATCCAGGTCTTCATTCTCTAGCTGTTTTCAACCTTGGGGTCCCAGAACGCCAATGGCTACAAAGAGGCCAGGATCTGAACTCAGAGGTTCTTAAAACAACTCTGAATAGTTTTAAATGACTTCTCTGGGAAATTTTTGCTTGCTTGTTTAATTGGTTGTTTATGTATATCTGAGATTAACAACAATAAAAACACTTTTTATGTAGCACCATCAGTGAGGTTTTATCTCTTTATTATAAATTTATGAACACCCTCTAAGGTCTCACAATAAAATCTTCTTTGTATGTCACGGGGAGAGAAAATGAGGGTTTTTGTGTCTTTAAAAGCAATTACAGGCTCAGGTCTCTGAAAAAGTATTAAGTGCCAAGAATGACACCTCTGTAACCATTTGTTCTTGACATTTTTTTTTAGCCAGACTATTGATGCATTTTAATGCCATTAGTATTTCTTAAATAAAATGAGTTTACCAGTATTATTTATTTTTCTTCTTAAAATGCAAGTCAGGAAAATGAACCTGAGGCAGTATTATTACATGCATTTAAATGAGTTGCATTTCCAGGTATTAGAAGACATGTTTTTAAGTATTTTGGAGAAAAGTAATTCTTGAAAAACTCCAAGCAGATCGTTTTGTTTTGGAAATACTGATGATACAATATGTGAATCATATTTGGGTTTTAAAGCAGGATATTAAACTTCCCAGCAAAAGTGATTCTATGGTTGTTAAAGCCCAAACAGAGGTTTATAAAGCCAGCAGACAGAGAAACTGAAACTCACTTGGAGAGGTAATTGACACAAGAATGGAAACATTGAGTAAATAACTTTAAAACCAATTTTTCTTGCTGTTATTTTATCCCTTGAAGTCAGACAGATCATTAAAATTAAAATTGTATTAAAAGTCTTCTCTATAAAAATATATCACCCAATAAAATGAACGTTGAGTCAGTCACATGTACTTCTTTCCAAATCTGTGATTTGGATTTGGATTGGGCTTCCAAATTCAAAATACTAACTTTACTTAATATTTTGAAATTTATATTTGCTAGGCAGTGCACCTTTGGAAATCCGTAAAAATAAATCCTCGTTACTTAGTTCAAGTAACTAATTATGAAAGTGAGGTGAACCTTGTTGAAATGGGGGCTCATCCCAGGGCTGGATAGAGAAGGGGAGGAGCAGATGAAAGAGACGTGCTATTTCCATGCGTTTGTGTCTGTGCTTTTGCTGCTCCTCTCCTGGGATGCGTGGCCCATTCTGGCTCATTTGGCAAACTCATACTAATTTTTTCAGCTTTCCTTTTAAGCATCCTGTTCTCCGTGATGACCTACCTAACGAACATCTCTCGACGGATACTTGCTCCTTTCTCCTTCCCGCTGCTGCCATATACGTACTTCTGTTATTGCATGTAGCATGCCATAAATAATTTGCTTACAGTTCTGCCATTTTTTTTTTATCTCCAGTGCCTAGCTTAGTGCCTGACACATAGTGGGAACTTAGTAAATGTTTGCCGAGTGAATAAATAACATGATGAGTGATTGCTCCTGATCACTGTACGACAGAGGTATTGCTCATGAAGATATGGCTCCTGGCCCCATCTTTCTCCTGAGGTAAAGTAGGCGTGGTGGGACAGAAGCTACCCAGAGGATGACAGATGGGGGTGTTGATTATTTGATAAATATTGGGCTTCTGGCTCCATGCCAAATGTTTTTGGGGCAAACTGCAGAGATGTAAGTGTACTGTATCTGCTTTTGGTTTACCAGTTAAGTTTAAAGGCGTAATTTACCTGTATGAATCATTTAAAAGAAAATTGAATGCTAAATTATAAGATGACACTGTATGTAAGGAAACTAGAAAAGCTGGAAAACCTTGTGAGTTGAAAGGGTTGGGGAAGACTTTACAGGAGAGGCTCAGGTTAATTTGGTCTTGGCAGTATTGACTGAAGGAATGGCTGAGCAGGTGGCAAGCCGTGGCCTAGGCGGGAGTTGAACGACTGTAGGAATTGGCTTCTGGAGCATGGTTTACTCTGGGGACCGCAGACCCTTTGTACATCCATGGCTGGCCTTTAGAGATGCTTTGAACTCCTGCAATTATTTGGAAAATGTTATATGTATGTGTATACGGGCAGTTTTCCAGGAAGAGAGTTCAGATTTGAAAGACGTTGGTGTAGATTTTAAAAGAATGTTAAATTTTGTAATTTTAATCAAGAATAAGTGTTCTGTCATTTGTCCTTTCATGAAGTCTTAAAGGGAAAAAGAAAAAGAATTCAGAGGTAGGGAAGGGAAAAGGAAGAGAGGAGAAAGATTCAGGCTAATGCTTGAAGGGGCAAAATAACAATATAGGTATCAAAATTTATTCAATGATCTTTCCCTGAACGTCTCTCAGTAACAATGAGGAATGTTTAGCTGATTATCAAGAGAGATCACGTAAGCAATAGAGGCAACAATTCTGGGGCCAACACTGCCTATTTGAGAGAAACTAAATACTGACCTAAACTGAATGAAAATTTATCCCATTGTTGCCTCAATGAAAATATACTGAATTCAAAGGCAGAAAATTCTGTAGACTTGCCTGACATTTAAAAAAAATTTTGTCAGTGTCTTTAATCAGTTAAAATTGTTTTTTTAATGATTATTCTATTTAGTCTTTTGAATTAGGGATTTTTCTTTTAATGAAAAATATGTATTTCATCATAAAAATTGAATATAATGAACTTGACTTGGTTATTTGCCACAGATGCAGATTCTTTTAATATTGGATGCTCATTTTGTGTGGAAAACATGCAGATAGGAGCCCCCTACCACCCCACCTTTTTTTTGGCAATTACCAACTGGAGGTTAGCATACTAATATATCAGAGATAGGAATGATGGATTTCTTTCTCTAGTTGAGTGAATGTTTCACTGTCACAAACATGCTTTGATGTGATAGCTATGTCATGTCACAGTTATGAGTCAAAAAGGAAGGAAAGAGACACATAAAAAACTAAGTCTGTTCATTTGTTCTTTGCCTTGTTCCAAAAAGGAATGCAATGAAAAAGTGTTTCATATTATTGGTTTATGGAATTAGAGAAGCCCAGTAATGGAAGAGCAAAAAAAGTTGTTAGTTTATGCAAAGAAATAATGCAACAGGGGATTTTTCTATAATTCTTTTCTTAGGAAAGTAATTAATTTAATAATAGTTAAAAAAGATAGTAGTGTTGAGAGAAGGAATAGATGTAGAAAATTCAATTATATCTCAAACATCAGTAAGCCATATTTTTACACAGAATTCGGTTTAATTGGAGGACCTGAGAAGTTTGATGACACTAGAAACTTGTCAATTTAGATTTATAAAATAATGTAAATTTAATAATGTCAAATTTTAATAGTCTTAAAATCAAGTAGTATTAAGGAAAATATATTGTATAAATTCTCATATCATATAATTTTATGAGAAATAGAGTTAGACTGTTCAACCCTTAAAAATTCCACATAAAAGGCCATGTTAGTGAATGTTCAAAATGCATTATCATTTTTGTTGTGGTCTAATTCCATTTATTGAATCTGGTAATAATATGTATAATGTGAGAATTATAATATTAAATATTTTAACATGATATAATGTTTACAATATAATATATTATTATATAATATACTTTTTGAGCTCTCAATATCTTTTTTTTTATAAAGTCACATACATGACTAATATGTATATGTAAATGTTTCAGATAATTATACTGGAAGCTGGGGATTGTAGTGTCTTCAGAACTTGCTACTTACTGGGCATCCAGGTTGGATAAAGAAAGTGTATTGGCCTCATGATTCCTTCCTGGGGCTTGGAGTTGAAGGTTGGAGGTTGGCCCAGTTGAAATAGAGAATCCAGAAGTGGCTAGTGCACAGAAGTGGGTGTAGTCCATGCTCAAGGGTCAGAACTAGATCAACCATATGCTTCATCAATTTTGAAAGTGAGGTTGATAGAAGGCATTCAAGAGCAGGGTGAGTGAAGGGTCACTGGGGAAGGAGGGAAGGTCCAGGCCTTCGTGAACAGGGTTGATTTTCTGGGCTGCCCAGTCCTAGGTTGGCACTGGAATTAAAGGTGCAGATAGTTCACATTTTATAGTTTTGTGCTTATTAACATAAATTTACATTTTATTTTGAATGAATTTTGATATAATGCATTAACTACTGTAGCAAGATGCTTAACTCTCAACCTATAACAATAGCATTACTAGTTTGGGAATATGGAACGAACGAACTATTAATGATCTGTTTAGGAGGAACAGATCAGTGGTTGCAGGTGGGGGGCAGCAGGGGAGTGAATACAAAGGCATAGCATGAGGGAGTTTCTTGGGTTCATGGAACTGTTCTGTATCCTGATGTGGTGGTGTGTACACAAATCCATATAAATGTTAAAATTCTTAGACTCATCTGCCAAAAAAGTTATAGCATCATAATTTTTTTTTTAAAAAAGCAAAAAATGCTAACAGGGAAATAAGATCTTTTTAATATATAAAATGCTATCAACAGAGCAAAGTAAACCCAAATAGTTCTAGAAGACCACAGGAAATCAGGGATCATAAAGATATGTGGTTTGCCTGTTTCTGAGCTCTTTAGGTTGATGTAGGGGCACACGCCAAAGGTGTTACCTGGAGGGCCGGCCTGTGGCTCACTTGGTAGAGCGTGGTGCTGGCAACACCAAGTCAAGGGTTAAGATCCCCTTACTGGGCATCTTTTGAAAAAAATAAAAAAAGGTGTTACCTGGAAGCTGAAAATTACTTGGTCCAGTGGTTATTCTTTTATCTTTCTCTCTCTTTTTAAAAATAGACCTTTCTTTCTTCCCCCTCTCTTCCTTCTTTCCCTCCTTCCTTCCTTCCTTCCCTCCTGCCTTCTTCCTTTTCTTCTTTCTTTCTCTCCTTGCTCTTTTTTTCTTAAGTTCATGCTATCCGACATAATGAAGTAGCATCATAGGTTACATAATTTTTGCTGCAAATGGCTACTGGTGGAAGGGACATGAGATGGGGAATGAGAAGCCAGTCTAGTTCTGCTCCGATCCTGAGGGTGGACAATTGAGCCAGAATAAAACCAAAAGCAGAAGCCCTGCTACTAACCAGAATACACCTATTATATCCAACCTTACCTACAGGCCTCCCCAACTCAGACAATATTAAGTGTTGTACTAGAGCTGCGCACATGGTTCGCGTTAGATTTGAAGCAGGCTCTGGAAGCTGGATGCAGTCCAGAACTGACCAGAGGGCCTTTGGAGTGGCCCTTAAATTGGCCTTAACCTTTTAGTGTTCCTTGGGTTGGATCTCCCAGGTTTACTCTTGTCCAAAATTAGCTTTCTGTCCCTTTGAAAGAATACATTTGCATCTTGGGCCTGAACCAAATTTAAATCAGTTTCCTAGAGATTTTTAAGGGCTATTAAGGCATAACACAACCTGGCCTCTTTCCTCAAATTGTCTCTTTAATTGCTAATTTCCTTGGCAACGTGATTTCTGATTTTCCGAATGGGTGTTGCTCTGGTCATTTGCCCAGAAAACAGCTCTGAATGAGGTACCAAAGGAGAGAGTATTGTATCTCTTGGGAAGGGAAAGGTTAACTTTTATTTCCAAGAGCACTGGCTGCATGAATTCTTGGATGCAGTAGTCCCCAGGAGAGTGTAGTGTGCAGAACTGTGGCTAGTGCATGCAGTTCCACACACGCAGGATTTGGCTGTGCAGAGCTGCCTGTTTACAACAGCTTCCTGGGTCTGCTAATACCAGATTGAGTGAATAAAAGATTAGTTTGAAGTTCTTGACTCACATTATTTACATAAAGCATTGGTAACCACTTTTTCTTTCAATCCTTCCTCTAGGTTATTCTGGATTTTAAATCTCTAGCTATGAGATAATATTAATTGAAATTCTTCATGTTTGCCAATCCTACTCACAGCCCTTGCTTACCGTCATTTAAACATAAAGTATTGTCTCTTAGCTAGTCTAAAAATATATTGCAGTATGTTGCTGGTATTGGATTTCTTAGAGTTGAATCTTTGGGTACAGGATTTGTGCTTTGAGTTAACCGTCTGATTTATATCAGGATATTTCAAAACGTTCTTGGAAAAATAGGATAGAAAGGTAATATGAGTCTTTCTATGAACTTTTTGAAGTACCGTCATGTATCTTGTGGTTATCATAACTCAGATTTGCCAATCTGCATACTACTGGGACTGTGGGGCTATTGTGCCTGACTTAATTGCATATTTAAATGTAAGCCTAGAAGTAAAGCTAAAAAAGCAGATGGATTTGGAAAAGGAGATCGTCCTGTTTTGAGGTCATGTATAAAGCCAAGAAATTGCTGGAGCAGTTCTGAGAGGAATTTTAGGAAAACAGGCTTGTAATATTTCCACTTCTCTCAGCTTGCAGTCTGGCTGAAAATGTAGTACGATCAGCCTTTTCCAAAGGTTTTGGTATTTCTGCAGCTGTTTTCAGAAAGCCTTGAAAATGAAAAGCAAGGGAGTCCACAGAATCTCAAATATCCATGCCCCAGTCACTAAGGCTCTTGGATGATCTAAGTGGGAAAGAGTTGAAGCCATGTAAGTGAAGGTGTGCATGACATAGTGCATGTGTGGAGACTGTTCTTTCAGATAATGACATCATGCTGATGGCACCTGAAAGCTTCAGGGAGAGCATTGGCTCTGCAGCAAGCACACCAAAAAGTCCTTTATAGGAGCTCTGCACATTGTAGTTCTATTTTAAAAATAATAGAAAGTTCCATTCATCTGAGTGAGCTGGGCCATCTAAGTCAGTACACATCTCAAACTTTCCAAGTGGTCCAGTTAGTCCAGTGGTAATATGTCACTTACTATCACAAATGAGAAACTGTGTTTGCTAGTACTCTTAAGGCATTTTTAATGAGTCTTTTTGTGTTATCATTCCTGTTCTACAGAAAAAGAAACTAGGTTTCAGAGAATTTATGTGAAATGTGCAAATTGTATGAACAGACCACTGGATCATGAGGACTATAGAACAATACACTTTATACTGACAGCTGTCAACTTTCAAGCAGTGGAAGCCCTCCATATACATAAAGTGAATAAGGATGTTTAAAGCAATAGGAATGACTGGATTATATCAGTGATTTTAAAATATTTTTGGCAAGTGAAACTCTTGTAAATCCTCAATATGTTAAGCTACAAGTTCAATTTTACAGCATGAATTTATTTTACAACTACAGGTTTCTAATAACTACCTGTTTTCAAATTAACCAGTCATGCTAACAAAGCTATTTATGAACACAAATATTTGAAATCTGGATTATGGATGTCAGTTGGAGTCTCAGTATCCAATATATTTTAAAGTTTTGTTTGGCTGTCCAACATTGAAAAAATTCTGATTTACAGATAAATTCTTGCACATAGGTGTAATTTTCTTAACTAAGAAAACTAGCTAAACCTATTCAAAATATTTTTCAACCTGATTGACCCAGATACTTGAAAGGTGATTAATAGGAAGTTTTGGATCAAGATTGAATCATTATATAACTACATTTAGGAAGGTTTGCTCTTTCCACCCTCTCTTAAACCCTCCCATCACCATCCTCTGAAACTGTACTTGTCAAGGTCCCTAGACCCCCATGCAGCCAAATCTGCCCATAAATTCTCAGTTCTCACCTCACAGGAGCCACCAGCAGCATTTGACACTCCTGATCACTCCCTCCTTCACTTGTTTTCCAGCTCTCCCTTCTCTCCTGGCTTTCTTCCCACCTGGATGGCCACTTCTCAGTTTCCTTTCTGTTCCCTCCACATTGTCCTGACTGCTTCAGAGTCTCCTAATCAGGCTTTCCCAATGGGCTTCTCATGAGAATGACAGAAAATGGAAAATGATCTGAGGGACTAGTCTCTCAACTTTTTTCTAAGGAAAGTAATGAGTCCCATTCCAGATGCACGAGAAAAGTTAACTTATTTCCTACAATGGGTGCCATGGAGACTTGTCTCAATTTTTTTTTCACATACCCCAGCTGAGAAAGGTTGCCAGGCTCAGTCCACAGACATTAGGGATCTGATCCAGTTTCATCTGTACGTGGACAACTCTCAAATTTATATCTCCAGTTCAGGCCTCTTCCTGAACACAAGGCAGTGTTCTATCCAACATCTTGTCTTAAATGCCTAACTGACACCTCAAACTTAGCACGCTCAAAACCAAAACCTGACCTTTCTCCCCAAAGCTGTTCCTCTCATAGTTGTAGCTATCAGGCCCCAAATTTTAGTCATTCCTGAGCTTTCTTTTTCTCACATCTCACATCCAATCCTTCTACAAATCCTATTGTTTTCTCCCTTCCAAATACATCCAGAATCTGACCAATTCTTGCTGCTTTTACTTCTACCTCCCTGATCTAAGCCACATCATCTCTCTACAGCTTGAAATATTTCAGTAACCTCTTAACTGGCCTCCCTGTTTTCGCTGTCAAACACCTACAGCTTATTCTATACACAGTAGCTGGAGTGATCCTTGTGATGTGATCCCTCTGATCAGAATCCTCCCTGGCTCCCCATATAATGCATGGCAAAAGTTAAAGACGTTACAATGGCCCATACGATCTGTATTGCGTCTTTCCTGACTCTGCTCCAGTCTTTTTGCTGTTTCTGCAATAATGTTAAGCAACTCCTACCCAGGGCACTTTCCTCTGCCTGGAAGACTCTTTCCCCATCCCCACCCCCATCCCATGGCTTATTCCGTCATTTCTTTCAAGTCTTGGCTTACATAACACCTCAGTGAAGCCTTTTTTGACCCACCCTTTTAAAACTGGAAAGCCCCTCATCACTCTGTCTCCTCATTCTGTTGCATGTCTTTCCCCATTGTGCTTATCATTTTCTAACATTCTATATGGTTTGCTTATTTATTTTTATTGTCTAGTTCCCCTACTAGTGTGTAGGCTTCTCGAGGGCAGGAATTTTGTCTGTTTTGTCCGCTGCTGTATGCTCAATGTCTGGAACAGTATACGCAGAGTCTGCCCAAGAAATAAATGAATGAATGAATGAATGGTGAACGTTCAGTTTGAAAATTGACATGTGAGGAATGTAATTTTAGTCATTTCAAATTCCTCTCGCATTGCACAAAATACTTTTTTTTTTCTTTTAAAGCTCAACAATTTATTTTTTTTTTTTTTGTGACTGGTTAGGGGATCGCAACCCTTGGCTTGGTGTCGCACCGCGCTCAGCCAGTGAGCGCACCGGCCATTCCTATATAGGATCCGAACCCGTGGCGGGAGTGTCGCTGCGCACCCAAGCGCTGCACTCTCCCGAGTGCGTAACGGGGCCGGCCCGCACAAAATACTTCTTAAATGTATCTTGCAACCTTATGAGATGTTCAATGGTGTTAAAAAAAATCTCTCAGATACCTCAGTGCCCATCCCTGCTAAATATTTACTCAAAGATTCAAAACTGTCATTGGTTTTGTATGTTGAGGTCAAATTTGAACTTTTAATTACATGCTGATACTTCATCTGAAGTTTTAAGCATTTCATCCCTGCCTTGCCAAGTTAATCTAATGAGCATATTAATAATGTCAGCAAGATTACAAGTATCTCAGCCCTCAATGCTAGAGCTGGCTGACACCAATTCACAAGGGACAATTTTGTTTTTTCCCAACTCCATTTTTAGTGATATCATATTGATGACTTAAAATAGGCCATGGTGAGAGTATCTATACCTCAGAAATTGCGAATGTTACAAATCAGGGCTTTCCTCCAACAGAGAGCCATTTTGTTCAACACTTACCAGCACATTCCTCTGGGCCCAGCCGCTATGTTCTGGTAATACCTCTTTTTCCTTTTATCTCTCCAGTCTAGGAGTGGCAGTGGCTTCCAGTGGTTGCTAATCTCTGGATTATATAATTTTGCCTGTTTAGGACTCAGTTTCTTGATCACCTTTGTAAAGAATTCCCTGCACTAGAAAACAGGAAACAATTAGAAACAGGAAATTGTTTTCCTAAACCCTGATTGATACAATACATAGGCTAGAGCAACCATGTGATGTTTGAGTGCACTCAAGGAGGATCTTTAGCAGAGGTACAAAACGTCTTTTTCTCACTCAAAATATTTGTATGGATGCTTTGCCTTGGAACAAATAAAAATACTTTCATACAAAAAGCAAATTCTAGATCTCACTGGCAAAATCATTACAAATTGTTTTGAAATGCTACAGCTTAAAGACAGTGCCCTAATATAGTTAACAGATTTTATGAGATTATCCAACCTTGTTTTGAAAGATGCTGCCATCTTCTTACCAGCTAGTGCTTATCTCTGAAGCTTGACAACTCAAACAATTTTTTCGCTTGTTTTTCTCACAAGTTCTGTCATTGTTCCAGCTATGGCTTACTCACCATTTGCAGACGTTGTCACATTTTGGATGAATTACTTAATGGTGTATTTAAAGACATTTAAATACTTTCTTCTTTTTTGGTATAAGTATTGAGTATTTTTCGAGGCCATAAACTTCCCTGTGATTGGCCAGAAGAACAAAAGTGTACAAAAATGGAGAATAGGAAGACCTATAATATCCATGTACTCATTTGAATGTAGAGATTTCAGTTGTCTTAATCATCATATATGTTGGGTGCTAATTCTTGGATGCTGTGAGCTATGGTATCTGATGATGGTCCCAGTGTTTCTGAGGCAAGACGGTCTGATGATCTAAAAAACTCACTGCAGGGTCAGTAGCTCTGGATTTAATAGGGCTCACCCAGTGTGTTTCCCTTACACGTGATAATGTACCTTGTCCTGGTGCTTTTAAATTCATTTTCACCACTTGATACTACTGGGCCAGATTGATTAAATATCCTGGAAACTATATTGTAGTCCCATCTATAGTCCTGCCTCAGGGCCTATTCCAAAATTGCTCCAGGTCATGGACTTAAACTTTAACTCCATATTTCATGTCTATGCTCACCTTACCAAGTCCTCCAAGGAATGTTCTAGAGAGCCCATCTTTCTGTATAAATAATCAACCTATTTTATTCTGCACAAGTTTGATAAATTGTGTCAGGCCTGGTTTTCCCTATCTGAGACTTCTCTCCCCAGCTAGAGCTACTGGATATATGTGCTGGCTTCCCCTGATTTATTTTTCTTGCTGCTGCTGGTCTGCCTCTGCTTTTTAGTTCTGGTTTAAAGTCCTGAATGTTTGGTTTGTTCTAATATGCAGTCTCTTATACTCTGTTTTTTATAACAGGCCTTCTGACTATCTTGGTTCTTGTTTACCTGCCTGTTCCTCAGCCCTTCCTCATTCTTACTTATCCTTTTCCCAGGGCCTAAAGATCTGACCCAAATTCCAACCTATCAGCTGTTGGCAGACTTCTTGAAGCTTATGGTCTGCATTACCGACCTTCTCAGGATTGTCTGCCTCACAATTCTCTATGCTGTGTTGTGCCCACCTGTGGATACAGTGACACCTTTTCTTGCCTGTCTTTCTTGCCTGTCTTTTCCATTGCTGTCTGGACTATATATATATTGCCTGTCTTTTCCATTGCTTTCTGGACTATATATATTGGATGTGGTGCTTTGCCTGCCAAGTCGAGCCTTCCCTTGTTGCATGGGTGTATACCAGTTCTCCCAGGGCTGTGGCCAGACTAATTCTAAGTTCTGATCCCTCTTTCCACTCTTACCCCTAATCTTCTCAGACCCGAACAAAGTAATAGGGAATTGCCCACCCGTTTAAATTTTATGATAAACCAAACACACCACTATCCAGTTCAATCACGATGTGTGGTTTTACGGGAAGAAAGGAATTGCAAGCCTATGATGGTGGTTTTGTCAGGTTAGTACCATTGGGTTCAGACCCTGAAGGAAGGATTATGGTTGGATTTCAACTTCATAGTATTATTCTGGGAGCATCTGTACAGTTGCATTAATACAAATCTCATGAGTCTTCCTGTGTCTTAGAATAATGGACATTAAGCAGGTTTCAAGAATCTTAGGCAACAGATGGGATAACTGAGGCTTGGATTCATCATTGTTGCCCCTGAGATCACACAGGGATTTGCTGATAGAACAGATTGTAGGTTTTGGTTTTTAGATCTACCAATCCACTAGACCAAGGACTTGACTTAGAGCTTTTTGATGAAGAAAGGATGGTTTTCAGTTCTCTGAAGCCTTAAAGTAACTTAATATTAGAGCTGGGCTGGAAGTGATCTTGGAGATCATCTCATTATTAGTTTGAACCCTTATTTTTGAGGTGCTGATGAAGTTCCTGAGAGAATAAGAGATATGCTCTATTTCTCTACCTTGCTTCTGCACCTCCTATTGTGTGATTGGAAGAAATGGAGAGGAGGAGAGAACAGGGGTATGATCTATCAGGAAAGGCTTGAAGACCTATCTTAATCTTTTATGTAACTAAGTTTATCATATAGAATTTAATGGTAGTTGAAATAGGGAACATGTTCCCTTCAAACTCCCACCCAATGCACTGCCTTCAATGATGTTAGGCTCTTAGTCTTTCATTTTTCTTTTCTTTTTTTAAACCATATTTAATTGTTTTTTTCATAATGCCTTTATTTTGCAGAAAAATGCTTTCTGCTGATTGTCTTTGGCTACTTTGTCAAAAGAAATATATAAAACAGTTGTAGGATTAACATAGGAGGATACGTCAAAAAGTTCACAGAAAGATTTGTATTAGCTTTTAATTCTGTTTTTCCACAAACCTTTTGAAGTATTCTTGTACAAGAGATTTAGCTATATATGCTCAAATAAATTCAATGAGCAGAGCAGTCAAATTTCCAATTCAACTAAAATCCGCTATTCTCAGCTCTGATTTTATTCTATCCTTAACAGCTCAACTCTATGACACTTGCCACAAGAGAGGACTGAAAACTACTTGAAAGCAATAAGGAAGAGAATTAAAGTTTGTTTTTTATCTCATTAAAGTAGAATAGAATATTGGAGTTGTACAAATTTTGGTGTGCCAAAGTCATTTATATGTTGTATGAGAAGCAAACAAACAAAATGTTTCTGGACCCTAGCAAACATTTTTTTTTACTGTAAATAATGTTGAGTTAGGCCAACTGCATTGTTACCATACTTGAATTTACCTATAGCACATAAGTGACCTAAGACAACACTGCTGTTGCAAATGATGGACAAAGGGGTGGTGGTGGTACTCTTTGCAGAACATGTATTTCTTCTTTATTTTAAAATGAGGTTAATAAGGCTTTATTTCCTTCCCTTGACTCATGAGACTGCCATTTTGTACCTAGTAGATCAATCAAATAAACACTTGTTGCCACAACAAAAAAGTCATTGCATCTTTTAAGACAAGGGTCTTGATTCACATGGAAGGTGGTGACATTGGTTGTCCATGCGGCTGTGAGGTGAGCTTGGGCCAAAGCATTGCACTGGCTGTCAAGAAGGTCTGTGACCATGGCAGCCCCTTCATATAGTGGGGATTCTAGAACTAGATGGTCCAGTGTTATGACTCATGGGGAGCATGCTGGTATGGGCAAGCATTCTGAGGCTGGCCCAATTGTCATGGGATTGGAGCATGGATAAACGTGCACATGAATTGTCAGACTGTGTTGGGGAATTATTCTGATAAGCGTAAAGGCTGGGTAGAGGGATGAACAAGTGATTACTCAGGGTGGGTACCTTTCACAGCCATATGTGAAGGGAAGTGAGGGGGGCCTCCAAAATGAGGATGGGGCTTGGCAGGTGGACCGAAGGTGCTGGTTCCAGGAATAAGCCACCCCCCTGGTTGGGAGTACCCAGATTGCTGGCTCGAGGTTCTTCCATCATATCTTTGTAATTGCTTCTTTCCTTTGCATCAAGGAAAGCTTTTGCAAATGGGTTGTATTTAGTTTTAAAAGCTGTGATCTCATACTGACAAGCTGTCACAGTTGTGAACTGGGTCTCCAGAAAGCAGTGGCTGGTGATCATGCACTGAGGACCCCTAGGTCTCAGAGGCCCATACTTATTAAGGAGACCAATATGACGTGGTCCTCTCTATGCAGCCTGTTGGTGAACTTGGCTTTGCTGAAGGAGACAGGCACTTCCAACCAGTAGGCCTGAAGTTGGGCAAGTGGGAGTGGATGTACACATAGCTGGGTGCCAGCAGCTCTGGCTTGCCGCCTACCCCCACCCCCTTTTCCTCTCTCCGTGCCACTCCTGCCAAGACCCAAGGAGATGCCTGGGTCCCAGTATAAACCTGGAGGGAGGACGAGGACAGAGATGGGGGTACGGAGTGGGGAAGGAGGGAGAAGGTTTTACACTTGAACTCCCAAAAGCAAACAAATACTATTATAAGTCACTTTAACCAAGAGCTAAATGGTTAGTCACAGATGCAAAGTGCCGTGTGGTCTTCAGTCAGTCTCTTAGTTTTCCCGTCTATAGCAGAGAGTAGTAATGCAGATTTATTGGCAGGGTCGTTCTGAGAACTAAAGTACCCTAAATCATGTAATTAAAATGATCATTAAGTATTTTCCAAGTTTGAAGAGCCATGGAAATGAGAAAAGTACTCACCAAGGAGACCCAGTGTTTGAACTGTTGGCCATTCCTTGGGTCGTAGTAATTTCCTGACAGGAGCTGGCGGGGGAGGGGCCTTGACAGACATTGCACAGAGCTAGTTTAAGACGGTATGATTGACATGTAGTTATTATTTTATCTTTGTAAAGCTGCAGTGTGAGGCTTGTGACAGTGGGAGGAGACGATGAGGTATTTACTTGACAGCCTGCCATTGTCAACTCTAATGGGAGGAAGATGTCAGTGACCAGAAGGACAGCCTCGGGTTGTAAGTGGTTCATTTTTAGTTCAGTTGCAGTAACTCCTGCTGGTGATTTAATACTGTGACTTTGGAACTCTCCATGAGTGCTTGAGTGAATGAATGTGTGTGTGTGTGTGTGTGTGTGTGTGTGTGTGTGTGTGTGTGTGTGTGTGTGTGTGTGTGTGTGTGTGTGTGTGTGTGTGTGTGTGTGTGCGCGCGTGCATTCCTGTGAACAATTCCTGTTCACTTGCTTTTGTGATTAGCAGTGGGCCACATTCTTCTTAGGTTTCTGAGGCTTGGTGTTAAGCCAGTTTTACTAAGATCACTTGTTTTTTTAGACAAGGAAGTTAACACATATGATAGTTTAGTTTATGTCCACATTGTTGTGGAGGTGGGCTGGTAGCAAAGGCAATGGCGGTCTGCTATGGATTTTAGTCCCAATCAAGTTTTCTGGTCTAAAAGAAATGTTTTGTGGCATTCTTATAAAAGGAAGAAGTTGGGAAGTTCCTGGTGAAACTTAATTTTGCCACTGCAGATTATTAACGATCCCAGCTTCCAAGCCTTGAAGGTACTTGTCCCTGATGAGCAAACCAACTATGGGAAGGTAATTTTTTTCACTTGGCATTGAACAGTCCATAGCATAGCCATGACATGAATGGCCTTCCTTTGCCTTTAATGTTTGGATGCCAGTGGGATGGAAGTTTTTAAAAGGAGCTATATTGCCTTTTAAAAAAAATCTAGAAGTATAGCACCCCATGTTTTTCTTTTTTTTTTTTTCTTCTTTTTTTTAATTGAAAACTTATCTTACAAATTCTGGGAGAAGAGGTGAATTTGCCACTAGAATGTGATTTCCATGTGCTGTAGACTGAATGTTTGTGTCCTACCCAAATTCATATGTTGAAACCTAATCCCAATGTTACAGCATTTGAAGGTGGGGCCTTTGGGAGGTGATTAGGTCATGAGGGTGGAGCCCTCATGAATGAGATTAGTGACTTTATAAAAGAGGCCCCAGAGAGATCCTTCAACCTTTCATCACGTGAGGACACAGTGAGAAGGCACCATCTATGAGCCAGAAAACGGGTTCTAAACAAACACCAAATCTACTGGTGCCTTGATCTTGAACTTCCCAGCCTCCAGAACTGTGATAATAGTTTCTGTTGTTTATAAGCTACCAGTTTATGGTACTTTGTTATAGCAGCCCAAATGGACTAAGATGCCATGAATGCAAATATTTTGCATATTTTATTCACTGCTGTATCTAAAGGCCCTAGAACTGGGCCTGGCATGTATTTAAAGTGCTCAATAAATCTGTGAGTAAGTAAATCTCAATCTGTTTAATGAATGCATCAATCGAAAAAAAGGGATATAACCTACCATTAGGAGTGGTCTCTGACTCGTTTCATCCTTGCTTTTTGGGGTCAACTGTGTAATTGTCATAAGTGCTAAAATCTTAAACCACAAGAAATATGGAGTTGGTTTCCACCACAATGATTGTTTATGAAATCACTACCCAAAGTTTTTTCTCCCTTTCCAAAAATATTTCTCAAATGAATACATACCATGGGTGGAGGATTTTCCCTCCTTTTGGGAAGACATTTATTTTCTTGTTTCATACCAGTGTCCCTTGTGATGTTAACTTAACCCAACTACTGGGTTTTTTATTTTTTAGCATCTGAGTCACACTCAACCCTGTGCCAGAGAACAATGCAGTTCAGCTTTCTGATGGCCACATGCAGTTTTTGCAAGGATTTTTGCTCTTTATTAAACTGAAGACTAACTAATTTAGTATAAAAGATCAGACAGAGATGCTATTCCATCTGCTCCAGCTTTGCCAGCATACACAGAAACACTCAATGCCACAAAATCACACATATAAGAATGCTCCAGGATTAAGGGAAGGTAGTGCTTTTGATGAAGTATCAGTGAACAAATAAGATTTTAGAATCAATAATAATCTCAGCTTCATTATGTAATTTAAGCCCCTTTATTTACAGCTGAGGAAATCAAGGCCCAAAGTAGCACAGAGCAAGGAAGTATGAGAACTGGAGCTGAGATTTAAGCCCTCTGACTCACAGTAAATTTTTTCCATGATATTGCCACAGCAAGCCACAGGGAGCAAGTGTCTTTTTATGTTTTTTAATAACTATATATCAAATTATGAAACCAGAATGAGGAGTACAGATGTTAACCGTTTTTATATTTGCACTATACCAACCCTGAGGCCACCTAACAGAGCTTCATGGGCCATCCTCAGTGAGTCTTGGAAAGTACTTGAAGACCCCCCGCTGAAGGGCTGGGGACCGGGAGTTGTAGGCAGTGTGGTGTGTATGGAAAGGCCTGAACTGGGGTGGGGTGAGGAAGCTTGGCTTCTGATTCTGATTTTGTCGCAGGAAAGAAACTATCATTTATTGAGCCATTGCCACGCTATATATATTTTATCTTGATTAATCTTAATTGCCTTCTCTGTTAGGTAGGTTATTCTTATTTTAAGAATGAGAAAATTGAGGTTTAGAAAGGTTAGGAAACTTGCTTAAATTAAGGTAGCACAGCTAATGAGAGGCAGAGCTGTGTTTGAATCCCAGTCTATGTAATACTACCCAGAAGTTATTGCCCACTATCCCCCTCTGGGCCTCACTGGGAAAAGAAAGCGTCTGGACGATCGCTGAGATTTCTTCCACGTCCCAAATTCTGAAGATTTTACATTTGATCCTGTCTTTTTAACTAATGTTTAGCTTTGGAGATTTCATCCACCCCTGTTTTCTCCCTCCCTGGAGGGTGAACTGATAAATAGATTTTCGCACATTTGTCTCCCTCCCAGGATAGTGTGCCAAGTGGACCACTGGAGACTGAAAATTCTGTTCCTTTTAGGTGCAAATTTTGTTTCTCATGGTACTATGCTGTCACTAGGATCTTAAATAATTAGGTGATAGATGCTATTGACACTTTATTTTCATATTACAACACCAGATAGCTAAGAATTGCTACTGTTTTACCAATTAGTCCATGCAACCCCTAGCTCATAGAGCAAACTGTTACCTCCAGATATTTATTAGTCTGGATTCCCCAGAGAAACAGAACCAATATGAGATACACACACACACTTTTTGAAGTACCCTCGTGTGTGTGTGTGTGTGTGTGGGTGGGTGGGTGTGTGTGTGTGGGTGTGTGTGTGTGTGTGTGTGTGTGTGTGTGTGTGTGTAGGGCTGACAGACAGAGAGAGACAGAGACAGAGAGAGAAAGAGAGAGAGAGAGATTAGGGAATTATAGAGGCTGGTATAGTTCTAGTCCAAGTCTGAAGGCCTGAGAACCAGGAGAGCTGATGGTTTAAGTTTTAGTATGAGGACAAGTCTTAAGGCAGGAAAAGACCAATATTTCAGCTCAAAGACAACTGGGCAGAGAGGGAATTCTTACTCTGCCTTTTTGTTCAATCAAGGTCTTCAGTGGATTGCATGAGGCCCCTGCACAGTGAGGGGGGCAATTTGCTTTACTCAGTCTACCGATTTAAATGTTAATATCATCCAGATACACTCTCACAGACATACTGAGAATAATGCTAAACCAACTGTCTGGTCACCTGGTGGCTCAGTGAAGCGAACACATAAAATTAGCCATCACAATGTACTAAAATTATTATCTTTTCACACTTTAAGAGGAGATGAAGTGACTCAATGGATCAAAGCAAAGGTAGGGTGGCATACTATAGAAACCCTGTGTATTAGTTAGGGTAAGCTAACTGTTCTAACAAAAGGCCTCCAAAACATACTGCTCAGGCATAATAGAAGTTTATTTCTTGCTTGTAACAAAGTACTAGTCAAGCTAACAGGTCATTAGGCTCTCCAGCTGAAAGAGGCTCTTCCATTTTCAATATGAAGCTGCCTTTTTTTTTTATACGATAATTTATTGTACATACATGTGGGGTACAACGTTCATTTTCAATAACTGTGTACAATGCGTGGTGGTCAGATAAGGATAGCTAGCTTATTCATTATTACAATACGCAGTCATTCTTTGTGTCCGTTGACCAATTCCTCATTAGACCCCCTCCCGCTCCCCCTCCCCTCCCCTTTTCCACCTCTAGGAACCACAGTTCTTTTCTCTCTTGCTGAAAGTTCAATATATTACTGTGATACAGAGAGAAAGAAATATGAAGCTTTTGAGGTCACTCTAGAGGTGCCTCCGTCTCATCCAGTTTGGAGGAAAAAAGAGCATGGGGAAGTGCACGTGGGAGGATTTTATAAGCAAGGCCTGGATGCCCCACGTCATTTCTGTCACATTCCTTTGCATGGAACTCAGTCACATGGCTGCACCTAACCTCTAGGGGGCTGGGAAATATAGTCCTTGGCTGGGCAGCCCACTTCCCAGCCCTGACTCTACACAATAGATGGAGGAATACAAATTTTTAGAGGGTAGCTAGTCTTCTTTCATACCCTGGACTAAGAATCAGATTTGAATTCTGGAGCTGGCTTTCATATTACTGGTTGGTGATCTTATCTGTAAAACAAGGAAGTTAATTTATATCCAAGATATCTTTTTTTCCCCTCTTTGTCTTTTTTGTGACCGGCTGCACACCGGCTGCGCCACCCAAGATATCTTTTGGCTATAGAATTCTACGGCTCTATATTTCTCTTTAAAAGAAAACGTTCCGGCCGAGCCCGTGGCGCACTCGGGAGAGTGTGGCGCTGGGAGCTCGGTGACGCTCCCGCCACGGGTTCGGATCCTATGTAGGAATGGCCGGTGCACTCACTGGCCGAGTGCCGGTCACGAAAAAGACAAAAAAAGAAAGAAAGAAAATGTTCCATGTGAAGGCAGCTAGTTCTTTGCCTATATGCAGTGAAATTTTGGATAGGTGCAGTAAATCTTCTCCCATGCTGAACTTCATATTGGCAAAGCTGGGAATCTAGTGTAGGGGCTCCCAGATAAGTTATTATTCCCTGGGCACAGTAGGCATTAATTTGTGGAGGCAGTTCACTATACAGCAGGGGTCTTCCAATGAGGATGTGTGTGCTCCTGACATACATGAAGATTTTCCAAGGGGTAGGGTATTAGGGACAGAGAGTTTTAAGAGGATTAATTACCTCTTTCCTAAAACTGATCAAAGAACATCCACAGTTAAAGAGTTGTGTTAGTAGCCCTTTCCCACCTCCCCTTTCACAATGGCCCATCTCCCCCCATTATAAAGAAAGGTCTATCACTTAGCCTGAATCTGTTATAGTTCATTGTTCCAAGTGTAACAACCTAGGGAGCCAAAGTAGCTTTTCAAAATATTGGTGTTACTTATATTCAAGATATTAAACATACTTCTCCATTAGCTCATTAAGACGTACCTTTCTAATAAAAGTTTTACTTTTTATATTTAAAAATTATTATGAAAATATGTATATATTTCCCTAATCCAAATTGTTTTGATCAATTATGTACTAATAATAATTGAAAATACAACTCAGCAAAATATTAAACTTACAGACTTCTAGTCACAGTAATTAATTTTTTATTTTTTTCTTTTATCCATATTTTATTGCATATCCTCTGGCTACCCAGTGAGTTTTTTTTTTTTTAATTGAAACATAATTGATTAGGGCCAGCCCCATGGCTCACTCAGGAGAGTGCGGCGCTGGGAGCACCAAGGCCGCGGGTTCGGGTCCTATGTAGGGATGGCCGGTGCGCTCACTGGTAGAGCGTGGTGCAGACAACACCCTGCCGAGGGTTGCGATCCCCTTATCAGTCAAAAAAAAAAAGAAAAAAAGAAACATAATTGATTATACAGATTTGTGGGGTACAGAGTTGACTATCAGTATTTATGTACAATATGTGATGATCAAGTCAGGATAGTTGGCATATTAGTCATTACAAAATGTACTCATTCTTTGTGTCCATTCACCAATTATTTTTGTTTTATATATAAGATAGCTTTAAATTTAAAACTATTTTACATTAAAATAAAATTCTGTAACAAATGTGAAACAGAAATACAATTTCGAGAAGCTAAAGGAACGACTGTGTAGTCAGGATGTAGTAACCATTGAGACAGACTCTGCCTCAGGGCTAATATACTACCAGGTGAAACAATATAAACAGGTAAATGAGCAAATGTGCAAGATAATTTCAGATCTTGATAGATCCTATGAAGAAAGTAAGAAGGAGGGTGGTGCAAGAAAGCCTCTCAGTGGGGGTGGCTTTTGGCAGGGCATAGAAGAGGTTCTCTCTCCTCTTGAGCAGATATATCCTTGCAAGTGCGAGGCGAGGGTGAGGTAGAAAGGGGAGCCCAGCTTATTTCTTTTAAAGAGCTTGTTCATATATATTTTAAATTGATGCTGATGGAGATCAAATTGCTGTGATATTTATATTTCACGAGCAAAGAACTTTCTAGACCACTTTATAGTGACTTAGAATATCGTCTTTGATTTTGGCTGCTGGGCTTGGAATCCTGGATCCACTATTGCTGGTCATGTGATGAAGGGTCAGTTCTGTGAGCCACAATTTCTGCATCTATGAAACAATATTTAACATAGAGGAAGTTTGAAGTTTAAAGGAGATAATGTATATGAAGCACTTCGCTCAGAATAAGTGCTCAATAATGTTATCTATTTTATCAACATTATAGATTTGCTGATTCAACTCTGTTGTCTTTCACATGGCAAGATGAAAGATAAATTGTGAAATGAAGTCCTTTGCTGAACTGGGGCAGCACTTAGAGACATACTACGCTGTTCATTTCATGCCTTCCTAATTGCTTTATTTGTCATCGATTGACATTTATTCGTTGATTGATAGTCCAAGTTGGCCATGTGTTGACACACTTGCCGAGCAGACCTGCACCTCTGCTAGTATTGCCTTGAGTGTTGTGTGGTCTCCCTATCCTCCTTGAAATTGAGTAACCAAGTCATTCTGAGGATATTATGCATTTTCCTTCTCTACCAGTGCACATGTATCTCTGGCTAGAGTGTAGTGAGATGTAAGCATGGGAAGAGTATTTGGTCTCTTGGTCTCTCCCTGAGGAGGAGCTGATGGCACTGACTGTATTTCCTGATGCCCTAGATGTGGCTTCCTGTTTTGTTCTGGGGGCTTCATATGATACACCTGGGGTTTACTGGCAAGAAGTCAATATTTGCAAAAAAAGGGGCCTTAGGATCAAGTTAATATGGTCTGGTGAGGTGAATAGAGGAGAAGCTGAATGAAAGTGGTGTTAGAAAATATGAGGGAAGGCATGAGAAAAGAAACTGGAAGATAAAGTATGGTAGAAAAATTAGGCTTGAAAAAGTAGAGTCTGCCAAAAACAAAAGGAAGAATTCACTAAGATATATAGCAGAAAGAAAATTGTGAAATGAAGTAAGGGAAAAATACAGCTGACAAATCCCCAGGGAGATATAGCAAGGCCCTTAAAAATCATTAATGGAAAGTTTAATGTCAAAATATTAGAGTAAAAAGATACTTGGAAGTACACACCTTGCCTGTGCCTGGCTCATAAAAAATACCACAGAAGAGCCAATCCTTTGTCTCTGGCACCCACACAGCATGCGTGCCCTGAAATGAAATCTTTCATACCACCCCTGTACTCCCACTTCACACACAAGCTGTATTATCATTCTTGTATCTCATTCCCGTTGGCCCCAAAACATGTGTGCACCTGTAGGAACTGACCCAGAGGTGGTGCCAACATGCAAAGAACTGCATCCTGGGCTTCCCGTTCCTGGCAAAAGACAGTCTTCTTAAGTTGTCCATTTCCCCTGTCAGACGACTGCTTTTTCACATTACAAGTGTTTATTGACAGTCTCCCTTCATTCAGTTAAAGGCCCTTCGAGCAAGGGACTGTGGCTTTTTGTTCACTGTGGTAGTCCCAGGACCTAATGTATAGAGAATAGATTGGATGAGGAGGGAGTAGTTTATGTGGAAATACCAGGCAAGCAGTTTTGGTGAGTTAAAAGTTAATTGATTTAGAGAGCCGGAAGCTGCAGTATAGAGAAGCATGTGTTTGAGACTTGTAGGAGACATATTTTGATGAGAAGATGGGACTTCATGATTGACTGGATGTGTGAGTGAGTTGGAGGTGTCAGGGATGACCTGGGCAGAGCTCTTGATGGTGGTGGCATAATTGACTGTAAGAGAGTTTAGGGGGGTAGATAAAGACCTGAGATTTCTAGGTGGAAAGGTTGAGTTGGCAGTTGTATATATGGAGCTCAGAGGGAGGTTTCCTCCCCCCCAGTTCTCTAAACCTGACCCTTTTCCTGATCCCAGATTCTATTTCCAACCACTTATTGAACATATCCACCTGGAAGAGCTGCAGGCTGCTCCCTCTCAGCATGGCTAAAACTCAACCTACTTCCTCTGTCTCTTCCTGACCTACAAATCGATCAATCCATGTTGTGTCAATCTTTTTGATT
This sequence comes from Cynocephalus volans, assembly GCF_027409185.1. Classification (NCBI taxonomy): domain Eukaryota; kingdom Metazoa; phylum Chordata; class Mammalia; order Dermoptera; family Cynocephalidae; genus Cynocephalus; species Cynocephalus volans. Next base: position 143,094,526 of record NC_084467.1, read on the forward strand.
AATGCAGCTCTAAACTCTCTTTTCCTGTTTCCATTTCTACTGTCCTTGTTTTACAGACACTAATTTTACCCTGCCTGTTATAATAGCTTCCAAATTTGTCTCCTTGACACTACTGTTCCTTGACTTCAAGTAAACTTCCTCACTGCCACCAGATGAAACCTTTCAAATACTCCCCATCAACAGTAACCCATAAATCTCAAACTCCACAGTAGTCAGAAAATGCCTTTCTCCTTCTGGCCTATGCCTACCCTATGCTGTGAATTGAATATCCCCCCAAACTCAGTGAAGCTTAAATTGTATCCCCCAAAGTTCCGCATACTAGAAATTTGGCCCCCACTGTAGCTATTGAGGGTGGGAAATCCTAATATGGTAATTGAAAGGTGGGGCCTTAAAGAGGTGATTAGATTGTAGGACCATGCTGTAGTGAATGGATTAATAATGATGGTCAGGGGTGTAGTTTGGAGGGCTTTAAAAGGAGAGCACATGAGAGTCTCTGTCTCTGTTCCTCCATTTTCTGCCAGTGAGACCCCTGCATTGCTGTAAAGCCAGCATCAAAGAAGATTCTCACCAGATGTGTTCACTGGACTTTGGACTTCCCAACCTCCAAAACTACAAGCAATAAATTTTGTTTTCTTACAAATCACCCAGTTCCAAATATTTTGTTATAAGCAACAGAAATGGACTAATACAGAAAATTGGTACCAGGAGTAGAGTGTTGCCTATAACAAATACTTGAAAATGTGGAAATGGCTTTGGAACTGAGTGCTGTGGAGAGGCTGGAGGAAGTTGGAGGAACAGGCTAGAAAAAGCCTAGATGCTAGTAAAAGTTAAGAAGACAAGAAAACCAGGGAAAGTTTGGAATATTTTAGAGAGTGGTTAAATGGTGGTGACCAGAATGCTTATGGACATACGGACTGTTAAGATCATTCTAAGGAGGTCTCAGATAGAAATGAGAAGGAGCTTATTGGAGACTGGGGCAAAGATCACCCTTGCTATGAACTGGCCAGGAATTCAGCTGCATTCTGTTCATGCCCAAAAGTTTTATGGAATGTGGAACTTCGAGGTACTGAACTAGGGTATTGGGCAGAAGACATTTCTAAGCAGCAAAACATTCAGGAACCTGCATGGCTACTTGCACAAGCCTAAACTGTGTTATGGAAGAAAAGGAATGAGGTAAAGACAGAATTTATAATTCAAAACAAAGTAGTGGGCAAAAAATTGGAAACTTTCAGCCTGGCCACAAAGCAAGGGTATAGCCCAGGGGCCCTTTGCTAAGGACCTGAGTACAGAGGAAAGGGATTATCAAGAGAAAGCAATAAAGACCTTCAAGGCGTTTCAGGGGCTGCCTCTTCCGTCACAGGCCCAGAGGCCTAGGGAGACAAAATGGTCTTGGGAAGCAGGCAGGAAGTACCCTCCTCGGGCTTACTGCCCAGGGCTAACTCGGGAAGCTGCTTCCACCATTAGGACCCTGGATGCTTTGGCTGCTCCAGCTATGGCTAAATTGGACCTGGGTGTGGCTGGACCCACAGCTTTGGAAGTTACAAGCCAGAAGGCTTGGTGGTATTCATGGGGGGTTAAGTCTGCAGGCTGGCAAACTGCCAGAGCTGTAGAGGCTTGGGAGCCTCCACCCCAATTTCGAAGAACGTATGGAAAATCCTGGGGACCCAGGGAGAGATCTGTTGCAGGGACAGAGTCACCCCAGACAAATTTCGCTAGAGTAATGCTGAGCGGAAATACAGAGTCAGAGTTGCAGCAGATAACCTCCATCAGCACCATGCCTAGTGGAACTGTGGGAGAGGGACTGCCACGAAGACTCCAATTTGTGGAGCTATCAGTGTGCAATGCCAGCCAGTGAGAGCTAAGCATGGCCAGAAACCAGGAGAACCATAGGAGTGGAGCTGCCTAAGGACTTGGGGACCCAACCCCTGCTACAGTGCGCAGAGAACCTCGAACATTGAGTCAAGGTACATGATTCTTCAGCTTTAAGATGTGTTGCCTGACCTGCTGGGCTTTGGACTTGCTTAGGACTGTTTACCCCTTTCTTTTGGCTGACTTCTCCCTTTTTGAACAGGAATATATACTATATGCTTGTCCCACCATTGTATCTTGGCAGTAAATAACTTATTGTGATTTCACAGATGGGGCTTTGAACTTTGGACTTTTGAGTAGAAACAAGTTAAGACTTTGGGGACAAAATGAATGTATTTTTATATGAAAAGGACATGAATTTTGGGGGCCCAGGGGTGGAATGCTGTGGATTGACTGACCCCCCAAACTCATTGAAGCTTAAATTGTGTCCCCCAAAGTTCCAGAAGTTGGAAACTTGGCCTTCACTGTAGCTGTTGAAGGTGGGAAATCATACTATGATAATTGAAAGGTGGGGCCTTCAAGAGGTGGTTAGATTGTAGGACCATGCTGTAGTTAATGGATTAAAAACGGTGGTCGGGGCGTGGTTCTGAGGGCTTTCATAGGAGAGCACATGAGAGTCTTTTTCTCTCTACTCTGCCATTTTCTTCCATGTGAGACCCCTGCATTGCTGTAAAGCCACCACCAAAGAAGATTCTCACCAGATGTGTTCACTGGACTTTGGACTTCCTAGCCTCCTAAACTATAAGCAATAAATTCTGGTTTTTTTTACAAATCACCCAGTTCCAACTATTTTGTTATAAGCAACAGAAACGGACTAATACACCATACCATACTTTTCTTCTTCCCTCCACCAATGTGTTATCAAATCTTTGGATAACCTATTATCCAAATGTATACTCTCTAACTTCTGCACCCTTGGGCACATTGTTTCCTTTCTCCAGGATGAACTTTCTCCATCTTAGGACACCGTGCATGCTATTTCCTTAGCTTGGATATGTTACTCCCTCCCCACTCTTTGGCCAGCTTAAACATTACCTCCTCATAGAAATCTCCACTGCTTTTATTTTCAAAGAGCCTTCTTTTCCTTCAAGGCACTTGCCACAATGATGATTGTATTACTTGTGTGATCATTCATTTAATGACTGTCTCTCTCACTATATCATAAACCCCATAGGGGGAGGGTCTGTAAACATTTTGTTCACCAATGTGAATCAGCATCTGTGGATTTCAGTTGAAGGCATGAATACAGGTGAAATCATTCAGAGAATTTAGAGTGAGGAAAACAGCCAAGACAGAACACAGGGGAATATCAGTATTTAAGGTGCTGGGAAGGAGCACACCCAGTGTCCTAGCCAAGAGCTAAGGGCATCCCCCTCCACCCAGAAGCAGGCAAGAAGCACACCAAAACCACCACTTCTGTGCAGGTGGCCACCATAGCCACTGCCACAGCTATGGCTGCTGTAAAAGCAGCAGCTCAACACCACAGCAGTAGCTACAGCCACTGTGCAAGCAGCCTGCCAAACACTTGACTGCATTGACAAAAGGAGAGTCACCAGCAGAGGCTGGAAAAAGAAGAGGAATTCTCTCTCCTCAAAGCCCACTCCAGAGTAACACAAGAAGGAGCTCCTCTCCTAGATGACAAGACATCAATGTAGAGATACTAGAAATAAGAAAGTCCATGAAAATATGACACCACCAAAAGAATAAAGTAATTCTCAAGCACCAGCCTGTATAGAGCAGAAGACCCTTGAAATGACTGAAAAGGAATTCTGAGTAACAATCTTAAGGAAACTTACTGAGAAATGAGAAGACTCAGTTAGACAACATAATGAAATGAGAAAAAAAAAATCCAGTATATAAAGGGAGAAATTTGCAAAGAGATTAATATCTTTAAAAAGAATGTAGCAGAACTCATGGAAGTGAAAGTTTCACTCAGTGAAATAGAAAACACAATTGAGAGCTTAAGCAGCAGGCTAGAACAAGCAGGAGAAAGAATTTCTGATCTTGAAGATAGTCTTTTTGAAATAACTCAGGCAGACAAAAAAAGGAAAAAAATTTTTTAAAATGAGGAAAATCTAAGAGAGCTAGCAGACAACCTTAAGCACACAAACATTTGAATCATGGGTGTTCCAGAAGGGGAGGAGAAAGACATGGAAAATCTATTCAATGAAGTAATAACAGAAAACTTCCCAGGTATAGGGAGAGACATGGACTTTCAGATCCATGAAGCTCAAAGATCCCCAAACAGATTCAATCCAAAAAGAGCCTCTCCAAGACACATTCTGGTCAAACTGGCAAAGCTAAAAGGCAAAGAATCTTAAAAGAAGAAAGAGAAAAGTGTCAACTCACCTATAAGGGAGCCGCTATTAGACTAACACAGACTTCTCAACAGAAACTCTACAGGTCAGAAGAAAATGGGATGATATATTCAAAATGCTGAAAGAAAAACAAAAACAAAAACAAAAAAAATGGCCAGCCAAGAATACTATACCCAGCAAAGCCATCCTTCAGAAATGAGGGAGAAATAGTGTATTTTCCAGACAAACAAAAACTGCGGGAGTTCACCACTACATGACCAGCCCTGCAAGAAATCCCCAAAGGAGTCCTGCATCTGGAATCTGAAAAGTGATACTATCACAAATACATAGAAAGAACAAAACCCACTGGTAGAACGAAAGTGCAAATGAGAACGAGAAAGAAACTAAATCTTACCACCACAAAAAACTATAATGACAATGAAACAAAAGCAAACAAACTCAGTCTCTTTGGAAGATGATAGGGAAACAATTCATTTTTCTAAAACTAGTAAGTAAAAGGGGGAGTCAAGCATTTATCCTGTCTTTCCTATATGAATTCTTCCTCAGGATAACCATAAATAGCTGAGGAGGGAAGATTTCTGTCTAATGAAGTATCCTGGCTGTTAAATAGGGAATAAAATAATTAGAATATGGCATTTTGCAAACCCCTGTTGAAATAATGAACCTAACAAATGATCATCAATGACGGCTAACATCAGAGATACAGTCAGACATAACAGGCCTCCTGCAGTAAGAACGTAAGCCTCTGAAGCCAAATCTAACCTGAGTGAGACCAAGCCTCAGGATCCAGCAACCAATCATCAGGGAATGCAGGGGACAGTGGAACATGTTAAATGACACTACTGGGATGGAGCCAGCAAATCCAGACCTTGGGAAAACTTATGGGGTAAAGCGGAAAAAATTAGACAAAAGGGGAACCTATACATTAAAAGAGACTTAGGAGACAGCCAACATAGCAACCAACGCAAACAAGCAGAACTTATTCAGAACCTGATATAAACAAATCGACTGTAAGAAAGAAAGAGGGAGGGGGAGAGAATTGCAGACATTTAAACATGTTTAATGTTTGATTATATCAAGGAATTATTATTGATTTTTAAAATGCAAAAATAAAAATAAGGTGCTGGGACCTGAAGGCAGATCCATGAAGAAATCTGAAGAGCAGCACTGAAGAAGGTAAGAGAACAGGGCAAAACCTTGTCATGGAAGCCAATGATGGAGAGAATTCAAAGGAGGAGGGAACAATTAACTGGATAGGACCAAATGACACATAAATCCACAAAAATAAATACTCCAGAGAATCCTTTAGATTTGTCACCTAGAAGATTGGAGATCATAATGGAATTTTGATAGAGCGATGGGACAGAAAGCCAGATTGTAGGGTATTGAGTTAATGAGAGGTGAAAAGTGGAGACAATGAATACATGTTGTTGTTTTAAAAAACTTTATCTCTGAATTAAAAGAGAAAGAGTTATGGAAGTAGTTAGAAGAGAATATAGAATTGAAAGGGGATTTAAAAAAAAGATGTTTACAAATTGTAGGAAGGTGTAAGTAAAGATGGATGAGTTGAATATGTGTGAGAGATGGTATAATGGATAAAGAGTGTCCCAGAGCTCATGGAGGATTTAGAGCACATGCATGGGAATAAGCTTTGGGCTAAAAGAGAAACATCCTTTGCTTGTGAGCGTGGGATGTGTGATAAATGAATAAAAAAATTTAAAAGATAAGAATATGTGCATGTAAATGTATTTGTAGGTTAAGAATCAAATAAGAAGCCAAGCCAATATATCCATTGTGATTCCAATTCATTTATGAAGGGATAGGCAAGCTAAACCATTCTTCATAGAGAAAGATATTATTGTGAACCCCACATGAACTTTGGACTATAGGGTTAGTTTTATGCCTGGTTTACCTGGTCTATCATCCATTCTCTTTTGACAGTTTAGTTTCACTTGAAAGAGTTGTGGATGTTGGAGAGTTCTACCTATGTGAAAAGCCCATCTTGGACTTAACAAACTAACCCTGTGATTAACAACACAATTTTGGCTATCATATGAACCTGGGTTTGAATTTTTGGCTCTACCATCTGTATAAGTCTGTTTCTGTTGCTTATAATAAAATACCTAGAATTGGATGATTTCTAAGAAAATGAAATTTATTGCTTACAGTTTCTGAGGCTGGCAAGTCCAAAGTCCAGGGAACACATCTGGTGAGGTGACCCTACAGCAATGCAGGGTGTCACATGATAAGAATGGTGGAGCTGAGAGAGAGAGAGACTCTCACATGCCCTCCTTCCAAAACCCTCAGAACCACACCTCTGACAACCATTATTAATCCATTCATTAAGTACAGTCCTCAGAATCTAATCACTTCTTCAAGGCCTCACCTTTCAATTACCATAATAGGATCCCCCCCTTTATACCATCACAGTGGGGACTAAGTTTTGGGGGGACATCAATCCACAGCATTTCATCCCTGGACCCCCAAACTCATATACTTTTCACATACAAATACATTCATTTCATCCCCAAAGTCTTGTTTCTACTCAAAAGTCTAAAGTTCAAAGTCCTATCTTTGAAATCAAAACAAGTTATCTACTGCCAAGATACAATGGTGGGACAAGTATATGGTACATATTCCCATTCAGAAAGGGAGAAATAATGCCAAAAGAAAGGGGTAATGAGTTCTAAGCATGCCTGAAACCCAGCAGGACAGGCATTCATCTCAAAGCTGGTAAATCATGTACCTTGACTCCATGTTTGACGTACTCTGCATACCAGTGTGGGGGTTGGGCCCCCAAATCCTTGGGAAGCTCCACTTCTATGGCTTTCCTGGTCTGAGGCCATGCTTCAGGTCTCACAGCCTGGCATTGCATGCTGGTGGATTCACAATTCTGGGATCTACATGGCAGTCCTGCTCCCACAACTCTACGAGGCATGGTGCTGATGGGTTTCTCTGCTGCTACTCCAACCCCATGTTTCCACTAGTCATTATTCTAGCAAAGTTGTTCCAGTCGACTCTGCCTCTGTGACAGGTCTCCTCCTGGGCCCCTGGGCTTTTCCATACATCCATTCCACCCAATCAGGGTGAAAGCTCCCAAGCCTCCACAGCTCTGGCATTCTGAGAGCCTGCGGATCTAACACCACATGGATGCTGCCAAGGCTTCTGGCTTGTATTTTCAAAAGCTGTGGGTCCAGCCACACCTGTGGCCAGTTTAACCATAGGCAGAGCAGCCAAAGCAGCTGGGGTGCTGATGTGGGGAGCAGCATCCCAAGCTGATGTGGGGGCACCGAGCCCATAAAGAGTGCCTCGGGCCCATTCCAAAGACCATTCTGTCTCCTTAGGCCTCTGGTCTTGTAATGAAAGACAGCAGTCTCTGAAATGCCTTCAAGGTCTTTTTCCCCTTCTCTTGATAATCTCTTTCTTCTGTACTCATCTCCTTAGCAAATAGTTGCTGGGCTACACCTTTCAATTGTTCTCCTGAAAATGCTCTCTGCTTCTCTACCTCATGACAAGGCTATAAATTTTCCAAATCTTTATGCTCTGCTTGCCATTTAAATTCTGGCTCTACGTCATGCCTTTGCCACCATAATTCAGCATGGGCTGTTACAAGTAGCCATGCAGCCTCTTTAATGCTTTGCTGCTTAGAAACTTCTTCTGCCAAATAACCTGGGTCAGTCAGTACCTTAAAGTTCCACCTTCCATAATACTTTTGGGCATGAACAGAATGCAGCCAAGTTTCTTGCCAGTTTTTAGCAAAGGGAATCTTTGTCCCAGTTTCCATAAGTCCCTTCTCATTTGCATCTGAAATCTTCTCAGAATGGCCTTTACTGTCCATATTTCTATTAGCATTTTGCCCTCCACTATTTACCCAGTCACTAAGAAGTTCCAAACTTTGCCTGGTTTTCTTGTCTTCTAAACTCTTGCCAGCATCTAGGCTTTTCCTAGCCTGTACCTGCAAATTCTTCCTCTCTTCAACACCCAGTTCCAAAGCTGCTTCCATATTTTCAAGTATTTATTACAAGCAACACCCCACTTCTCTGGTACCAATTTTCTATATTAGTCTGTTTCTGTTGCTTATAACAAAATGCCTGGAATTGGATAATTTGTAAGGAAATGAAATTTATTGCTTATGTTTTTTGAGGCTGGCAAGTCTAAAGTCCAGGGAACACATCTGGTGAGGTGTCCCTACAGCAGCAATGCAGTGTGTCACATAGCGATAATGGTGGAGCAGAGTGGGAGAGACTCTCACAAGCTCTCCTTTTAAAGCCCTCAGAACCACATCCCTGACCACCATTGTGAATCCATTCACTAGGCACAGTCCTCAGAATCTAATCATCTCTTCAAGGCCCCACCTTTCAATTACCATAATATGATTTCCCACCCTCTTTACACTGTCACAGTGGGACGAAGTTTTGGGGGGACATCAATCCACAGCACCATCTCTCATGTGACCTTGGGTAACTTAGCCATTCAAAGGTTTACTTTTCTTGTCCGAAAAGCGGGAGTATAACTACCTGCCTTGCAGATTTGTTGTGAGGATTACATGACGTAACACATGTAAGTGATTACTCCAGCATGTGCAATGCACAATAATGAGATTTTTGAATTAGAAATTTGACAAGCGTTTTTTTCTTTTTATCCCCCTTTATGATACCTAGTTATTCTGGCAGGGAATTTCATTTAAGCTTCTGAGACAGCAATGTAATATGTAAGCTCTGTGTCCTCTGGACAATCAGATGCTAAGCATCATGGAGCCTGCAGCACTGGGAGAAGTTCATTGAATATGAAGAGGGGCACCTGGCAGAGATATTGAGCAGAGTCCATGGAAAGTTTGGCTTGTGCTTTTTCCCATTGGCCAGGTTTGGAACAACTGTCTAGCGATTTGTTGAGACACCACTCTCATCCCAACCCTTGGTTCCAAGATCAGGACCACTCCAATCTTTATGGTCATTAAACACCACCTCAATATTTGTGGGAAAAGAAGGCAGGTTTAATCTATCGTCATTAATTTGTGCCGAAAACAAGCTTAGCTGTTTTCCCTCCAATAAAGTTTTTTTATGAGTTTGTCTGGTTCCTGCACAAAATCTCTAACATCTAACACATCATTTCACAAATTCTTTAACATGTCTGAAAAATGCATTCCAAGTTCTGAGCAACCAGGATTATAAAAAATACTTTGTAAATTAGCCTATGTGTAAGCAGGGACTAGTTGTATGGTAGTCATGATGATGGTCTTGTTGAAGGAATGTGGGCATAGAGAATTAAGAAGAATCTCAATTTCCAATAAAATTTAAGGGATATTTATTGTAGGACTTTTTTATTATTATTATGAATCTTGAGGTTTGGAGGTGTCTTTATTTTCTATATAGATATCCATGATCATAGGAATCTTACATTTAGTACTCTAGTATAAAAATTATCTCTATGTTTTACAGGAGTGAAAATAACAGCCCAAAAGAGAAAAGATCATTTGTCACAGCACAAGGAAGAGTGACTAGGAGTTATGGCGAGATATTAGGATAGCTCAGACTGATAGAGAAATTTCCCAAGCGCAAAAAAACTAGGCAGTTGAATACTCTCAGATGAAGTGCTTAAAAAAAACAAAAACCAAAAAACCTGCACAACTACTTAAGGCCTTAAAACTAGTCATTATATTATTCAGATACAAATGAATCTTGGATTGCATGACAGGCTTTCATTACATTTTGGGAATAAAGTACTAATTCCTCAATTATACCATGTTTGAAGATTTTTTTTATGATTTGTTCACATAGCAGGTGATTTATATTACCCTTTATTTGATTTGCTTGTTAGCAGTTGTATTTTAGGAACTGTCTTATGCTATATGAAATTTCTATACAAATAACAGGTACTTAAAATATAATTTTTTTCAAGCAAAACTACTAAATAGACTTTTGCTTTCATGAGGGAAAATAGGGTTCCCACCTAACCTCCCACCAAAAAAAAAAAGAAAAGAAAAAACCTAGAAGATTATACAAAATATATTTTTAGGTATCAGAGAACAGCCAGCATAGGAGGACTGTGATCCCTGAGACGGGAAGCAAATAGTGTGAACCCAGTGATTGTCCTGGCCCTCTCCTTTCAGGCAGTTTTTACATCTTGTGCAGTGAGTGGGAACCAAACAGAGCCCTGTGTTTAGCTGAGTTGAGAAGACAGATATTATAATTCGGGTGAACTTAGGCACCAGAATTTGTGAGACAGAGTACTGGGAGGGGGGTTATGATGACAAAGAGCACGAGGAATCTACATATAGATTCCTTTGAGTCTTTGGCTGAATAGAAATCTGCACAGGTGCAGAGTGAAACTCTTGGCAAAGAAAAATTGTTAGTTATATGTAAGCTGAACAATTCCTAGAGATCACACAGGGCCAGACATAATTTGGGTTTTTACCAGCCAGAGTAGAGAGCCCTCTATTCCACACAAAGAACATTCGGTAGAGAAATTGTAAGACTTGAGTGTTAGTGATGGGGCTAAATAATATTAGAATGAAGGATAAGTTAGACCTATAGAAAAAAGGTTTAAAAAAGAATTGAATCAAGCTAATCCACAAGAGATTTAATTATCTACTGGAACAATGTCCCACATTTTAAAAAAGAATTAAACATAAACAGAATTTAATGAAAAGTTCACAATGTTTGTCATCTAATACAAAATTACAAGACATGTAAAAAGAAGGAGGGTGTGATCTCGTAGCCAAGGGAAAAATCAGTCAATAGCAACAAGCCCCCAAATGATAGAGATAATAGAATTGCCAGAGAAAGACATGAAAACAGGTATTATAAATATACTCAGTACACTCAATTATTAAAAGAATAATATGAACATAACGAGGAGAGAAAGGAAAAGTATAAGAAGGATCTAAGGGGGACTTCTATCTGAAATGAAAATTTTGCTTGCTACAGGGATTAACCACAGAATAAATATGACATTTTAAAAAAGATAAATCTTGAAGACATAGCAATAGAACCCATCCAAAATGAAGCTTACATACAGAGATATAAAATACCAAGAAAATCAGAGAACTCTGGGGTAATAACAAATTGACTAACATACATAAATTGGAGTCTTCAGAAGAGAAGAGAGAAAAAAGAGAATAGAAATAATATTTAATATTTCTAGTGCACATGGGACATTTACCAAGATAGACCATATGCTCAACCATTAAACAAGTCTCCAGAAATTTAGAAGAATTGAGATCATATAGAGTATGTTCTCCAGGCAAATCTATAGAGACAGAAAGTAGAGTAGTGGTTTCCAGGTGCTTGGGAAGTGGGGAGTGACTTGCTAATGGGTATAGGGTTTCTTTCGGGCATAATAAAAATATACTGAAATTAAATAGTAGTGATGGTTGCACAGCTCTGTGAATATACTAAAAACCACTGAACTGTACTCTTCAAAAAGCTGAATTTCATGGCATGTGAATTATATCTCAATAAAGCTATTATATACACACACACACAAAAAGAGTATGTTCTCTGATCACAAGTGATTAAATTAAAAATAAGTAATGGAAGGATACCTGGAAAATCCCCAAATATTTGAAAATTAAACAGCATACTTCTAAATAACGCATGGTTCAAAAGAAAAGTAACATGGAAGTTAGAAAATACTTGGGGCTAAATGAAAAGAAAAACCACACATCAAAATTTGTGAAATGGACTTCTGGTCAAGATGGCAGAATAGAAAGTGCCCAGTGTCTCTCTCTCCCACAAATCAACCAATTTACAACTATAGAAAACCAATGACAGCCAAGCTGGGGCAGCTACAGCTCAGGGGAAGAGGAGGAGAGACCTACAGAGTGCATGAAGGCGGGAGAAGCCACGATGAGAGAGAGAAAAAAAATATCGCTCTGACTGTTTCAAGCCTTGGCCACATCCAGGCTGGAACTAATGAGTGCCCGGAGCAGGAGCTGGCAAAAGCCACAGCTGTGTCCTTCGGATGAAGTTGCTTGGAGGCAGCAGGGGAGAAGAGGGCCTTGGTAGCCCCCAGTTCAGCAAGACCACTAATAGGGTTCCTGTGGACCCACATAGGAGCGAGGAGTCAGAACAATTGAAAAAAAGGAGCCACTCAGAGGCTAGTGAGTCATCGCAAGGGACCTGCACACAGCCCGTCCCATGTGAAGTGTTTGCAGCATGGGCAGTGGGGGAGATGGGCCCACCAGGAGAACACTGGGGCACAGCAAGGACAACTGATCTGCCCCCCAATCAGCATAGGACCACTCAAAGGAGACTGGTCATGAATATAGAATTGCATAGGGTGCAGTTTGATGAAAAGACTCAGGCCCAGACCAGAGTTTCTACACAACCCAGGTGCACCGGATTTCACTAGACCTGGAAGTCCTATAAAGTCAACCATTAAAAGCCAAGCTGCACAAAAAGCCTTCCCTAGGAAATCAGCAGCAAAGTAGCGATTTAGCTCAACCACACAGCTCAAGTACTGGTCCCCAAAGGAAGTTCCCCCATTTTAGAAGTAAGCAAAGGACAACAAATTAGTTCCAGCACAGAGTTTAAGTGATGGGAAGAGCAAATAACCCAACACAGAACAGAAAGAAATGAGCAGGGTACCCACAACCAGAGACAAGTTTGATATTAATTAGTAAAGGTCTCATTTCACCAAAGAACACCTATAACACCTAGAAGGACCAGAAGTCCCCTGGGCTACCAAGCCAGAAAGGGTGCAGGGCTGGGGGCCTCAGCAATGCCCCCTGACACCTGCAACCAGTCCCAAGGATGGGGGACAAGGGCCCCGGGCTCTCCTGAGCTGGGGTGGTGGGGGGCCTTGGCCACACCCCCCAACACCCACAGCCAGCCCAATGGCAACCACTGAGCCACCACAAGAAGTGCCCTGGGCTCTCCCAAGCCAGGGCAGTGGGGGGCCTTGGGCCTCGGTCATGCCCCCCTGACACATGCAATCAGCCCAGCAATGACCACCAAGCTGCAGCAAGAAGGGCCCCAGGTTCCCGAGCTGGTATCGTGGGGGGTGAGGGCTTCAGCCACACCCCCCTGACATCTGCACCCAGTCTAGCAATTACCAAGCCATCGCTGGAAGCCCCCCCGTCTCCCCTGTAGGAATAAGGGGGGTGCTACAGGCCTCAATCCCGCCTCTCCTCCTTCCTCCTTCCATCTCATTTCCTTCCCCTTTCCCCTTTCCCTCCCCCTCCCAACTGCTCTGCAACAACATCCTAGAATATAAAAAAATATTAATAAAATTACATTTAAAAAAATTTGTGAAGTGAAGCTTTAAAGGAAATTTATAGGTTTAAGAGCTTATGTTAGAAAAAAGAAAACTCTCCAAGCAACATGCTAAGCTTCTACCTAAGGTAAAAATGTAAGAGCAAATTATACCTCAAATTAGTAGGAAATAAATAATAAAGAGAAGAAATCAATGAAATAGAAAAACAATAAAGAACATCAATGAAATCAAAAGCTGATTCTTTGAAAAGATCAATATAATAGATAAGTCTCTGGCTATATTGATCAAGAAACGAAAAGGATGACAGATATTAACTATCAATAATGAAAAAGGGGAAATCTAAGATTCTATATACATTAAAAGGGTAACTAAGAGAATATTATTAAAAAACTTGATGCTAATGAATTCAACAACCTGGATTAAGTGGACAAATTCCTTGAAAGACACAATCAAAACTAACCTAAGAATCAATAGAAAACATGAATACCAATTAAACACGTTAATTTGTGATTAGAAACCTTCCCACAGAGAAATTTATGGGCCCAGATGGCTTAACTGGTGTATTCTATCAAATATTCAAGGTATAAATACCATCAATACTATATAAATTCCTTTGGAAAATATACGAGGAAAAACACTTTTCATTTTGTAAGGTCAGCATTTTCCTGATGTCAAAACCGGACAAAAATATTACAGGAAAAGAAAACTACAGAATAAAATCTCTTATGAACATGGACCAAAAATCTTTAACAAAATGTTAGCAAACCCCACCCCAAATGAAATATATAACAAGCATAATATACCAGGACCAAGTGATGTTTATCCCAGGAATACGAAGTCCCTTAACATTAAAAAATCAACTAACATAGTTTATCTTATTATCACATCAGAGAAAAACCATATGTTCATTTTAATTGGTGCAGAAAAACCATTTGACAAAATTCAACATTTATTTCATATTACCATATTACACCATGATAATAATCTCCCAGTAAACCAAGAATCGAAAGAAACCTGCTCAATCTTATAAAAGGCTGATGATGGCACATCTCTATGAATTTACTAAAAATTACTGAATTGTACACTTCAAATGGTTGAATTTTATATCACGTGAATTAGAACTCATGAAACCATTTAAAAAATAAAACTACTGCTAACTTAATGGTGAAACTTGAATACTTTTGCCCTAAAATTAAGAATAGGATAAAGATATTGACTCTTTTCCACTTCTATTCAGCATTCTCCTGGAGATTCTTACCAGCGCAATTAGACAAGGAAAAGAAATAAAAGGTGCTAAGGTTTAAATGTGTTCCCCAAAAGTTCATGTGCTCGAACCTTGATTCCTTAACATGGCAGTTGGGAGCTGTTCAGGTCATAGGGGCAGAGACCTCATGAATGAATTAATGTCACCTTTCTCTCAAGTTCTCGCAGAATGGATTAGTGCCCATGAGAACAGGTTGTTATAAAGTGAGGTTGTCTCTTGTGTTTTGCTTTCTTTCACATGTGCCTGCTTACCCTTCTGCTTTTTCCCATGAGTTTAAGGAGCATAGGCCCTCACTAGATGGGCACCCCCAATCTTGGAGTTCCCAGCCTCCAGAATTGTGAGCTAAATAAACCCGTTTTCTTAATAAATTACCCAGTCTCAGATATTGTGTTATCACAATACAAAATGGACTAGGACAAAAGGCACGAAGATTAAAAAGCTATAAGTATGAAGGTACTTTCAAAAGTTCATGGAACAATAGAATTAAAAAACTATATGAAACATTCTACGAACTTCTTGACGACCCCTCATAAAACTGTCTTTGTGCACAGATGACATGATGAAGCATGAAGCAAGTCCTCATGAATCTGCTAAAAAAGTGCTAGAGCTAATTAGTGATTTTAGCAAGATTTCAGGACACAAAAATCAATGTGCAAAAATCAATTGTATTTTTATATATTAGTAATAAACAAATAGAAATTGAAATGAAAAATAAGAATAGCATTTGCAGTAGTATCCCCAAACATGAAATATGCATAGTTAATTTTATAGTTAATATGGTTAATTTTGTGTTTCAACTTGACTGGGCAACGAGGTGATCAGATATTCGTTGAATTACTTCTGAGTATGTCTGTGAGAATGTTGCTGGATGAGATTACCATTTGAATGGGTAGACTGAGTAAAGCAGAAATGCCTCCCCAATGTGGGTGGGCCTCATCTAATCCAGTTCATTGGAGGCCCAAATGGAACAAAAGGTAGGGTAAGAGAGAATTTGCTCTCTGCCTAATTGTTTTCAAACTGGGACATGAGTCATCTCCTGCACTCAGACTGGAACTTAAACCATAGCTGTCCTGGTTCTCAGGCCTTTGCACTTGAATTGGAACTTACAGCATCAGTTCTCCTGGTTCTTAGGTGTGAGGACTTGGACTAAGACTGCACAACTAGTTCTCATAGTCTCCAGCTTGTGGTTAGCAGATGGTGGTACTTCTCAACCTCTGCAATCATATTTGCCAAGTCATTAAAATAAAATTTTATATATACATATTCATATATATACACTCATATATATACATATACATACACATACATATATATATTCCTGGATAGAGAGATAGACAGGTAATCTCCTGTTGGTTCTGCTTCTCTGGAAAACCCTAATACAATGGGGTTACTTTAAATAAAATATGTACAAGACCTAAAAATGAGAAACATTTCTGTGAGAAATTAAAGAAGACCTAAATGAATTGATTTACCATGTTTATGGATTAGAAAACTCAATATTGTTATAATTTTAATTTTCTCAAAATTGATTTATAGATTTGATGAAATCTCAATAAAAATCTAAGCAGACTTTATTATAGAAATTTCCAAGCTGATTCTAAAGTTTATATGGAAATTTAAGTACCTAGAATAGCCAAAACAATTTTGAAAAAGAGGAGCAAAGTTAGAAGACTTACGCTTATGACTTTAACACTATAAAGCTGCAGTAATCAAGTCAGTGTATTATTGGCATAAGTTTAGACACATAGTTCAATGAAACACAATATACAGTCCAGAAATAGACCCACACATATATGGTCAATTGATTTCCAGCAAAGATGCCAAGGTAATTTAATAGGAAAAGGATTACGCTTTCAACAAATTGTCTGGAACAATTTGTTATTTATATGGAAAAAGTGAACATCAGCCCTTAATTTATTGTACGCAAGAGTTAACTTGAAATGGATCAGAGTCTTACATGTAAATGCTAAAACTATAAAACTTCCAGAAGAAACTTTATAACCCTTGGGTAGGCAAGGATTTCTTAGATAGGACACAAAAAGCATCAACATAAAAGAAAAAGTTTATAAGTTGGGCTACATCAAAATTTAAAACTCTGTTCCTCAGAAGTAAGAAATTAAAATGCAAAGGCAGACCTCAGACTGGGAGAAAATATTCTTTAAATATATATATATATATTTAAAATATATTTTATATTATAGGGACTGGTGTCCAGAATATATAAAAAACTCTTACATCTCACTGAGAGAACCAATTAAAAAGTTAAAAAAATGGACGTATTTGAACGAACGCTTCACCAAAGAAGATACACAGACAGCCGATATGTCCATGAAAAGATGCTCAGTATCATTGGTCATTAGGGAAATGAAAACGCAACCACCGTGTCATCTCACTACACAGCCATCATGACATCAGAGTGGGTAAGAAGGATAAAAAGTGCCAACTGTTGGTGAGGATGTGAAACAACTGAAACTCTCACACTGCTGATGGGAATAGAAGTTGCACAACCTCTCTGGAAAACTGTTTCAACAGTTTCTTATAAAGTCAAACATACACTTACCATATGATCCAACAATTCCACTCTTAGTTATTTATCCCAAAGAAATGAAAGCATGTGTTCACATACAGAGTTGTATACAAATGTTCCTATCACTTTATTTAAAATAACTAAGGTGGGAAACAACACAAATGTCCATCAGCAGGTGAACATGTAAATAAAATCTTTAACAATGGAATACTACTCAGCAATAAAAAGGAATAAACTACTTATATCCGTAACAACATGGATGAATCTCAAATGTGTTAAGTGAAAGAATTCAGACAAAAAGAGCATATATTGTATGACGTTTAATTACAGGAAACTCTAGAAAGAAAAACTTAACATGTATTTACAGAAAGCAGGTTTGAGGTTGACTGGGGCCAGTGATAGGGCGAGATCGACTGGGACAGAGCTTAAGAGAATGACTTTTTGAGTGGATGGAAATGTTGTACATCTCAATTTTAGAGGTGGTAACATGGTGTATACATTTGTGAAAACTCATAGAATATCTCCTTAATATGAGATGCGTAAATTATACGTCATTAAAATTGCACTTGTGTGTATTTTTGAGGGGCAAGGTCATGGAGTCAATGAAGGGAAGCTTTCTAAAGGTATTGACAATTTCTCCATTGTATAAAACATGTTTGATATTGGGCACTGTGTCAGGGATTTTCCTGTGAGTTTGGCATGTGTATTTAAGCTGTGATGGGGCACAGTGGGTTGAGGAAAAAGAGTAAGTAATGAGGAATAACAGAAGATTTGTGAATTGATATTTGTTCAACTAACATTTATTGAGCACTTCGTATGTGGCAGCATGTGCTAGGTCTCCAACATATAAAGGTGGATACAAATAGTCCTTGACCTCTAAGAGCTCACAGTCCACTTGGGTGCAAACTAAAGTACAGTATTTTAAATGCTGAGATGGAAGTATGAACAACTTACACAGGGAGGAATAATTAGCTTTCCTCAATCGGTTTGGGACCAAGCAGGTGACATTTGCATTTGGTTTTAAAATTCAGTGACTAGTGGTTAAGAGCATATTCTTTGTAAGCAGTCTGATCCAGATTGGAATTCTGGCTCTACTATTTACTCTCTGTGTCAAAGGAGAATCAAAATAGGGTGCAATGAGATCATGTATCTCTGGATCGGGCTTGTGTATAGCTGTTGTATTAGGGAGGGTGCAGGCCAAGCTGCTGTAACAAAGACAAAAAGAAGGGGGATGGGTAAAAGTAACAGCATACATGAAGGCATGAAAGGGCACTATTTTAAGAACAATCAGAAGTTCAGCAATGTGTGAGAACAGGGGAATTGGAGCAGGGTGGAGGAGATGATGTGATCTGAAGGTCAGGACACAGCCAGACCATGAAGGACTGTACTAAGAACCTTGAACTGTATCCTGCATTGGTGCACTCCTATTGCAGGGTGGTGATGTAATGAGAGGTCTTCAGAAAGAATACTCTGATGGCAGGATGGAGGATGAATAGGAGGAGTAAAGAGGCAGAGTCGAGTAACTTGGTTATCGCAGTAGTTCAACTTAGAGATACTGAAAGTATACGTCAAGGTGATGACTGGAATGTGAGAAAGGGGTGATCTGAGATGCCTTTCAGAGAAGTAATCAATAGGACTTGGTGGCACCTTGGTTAAGGAACTTAGTGACAGGAAGCAGTTGAGGATGACTCTGCAATGTCTCGTTTGAGTATCTGGTAGCAGGTATTGCCATCACTAGAGGCAGGAAATAAATAAGGGAGAGAAGGCTTCTGTAATGAGTTAAAATGTATGGACAATGGCTGCTTTATTTGTGGAAGGCAGTGACTTTGAAAATGTTCTGATTGAGTGCTCTTCTCTCTCTCTTTTTAAATTTAATTTAATTTCTTTTATTATACATACATGTGGGGTACAGCATTGATTTTCAGTAACTGTGTACAATGTGTGGTGGTCAGATCAGTATAGTTAGCTTATTCATTACAATACGCAGTCATTCTTTGTGTCCATTGACCAATTCCTCATTAGCCTCCTTCCTCTCCCCTTCCCCTCCCCTTTTCTACCTCTAGTTTTCTAAAAGTTCAATGTATTACTGTGATTGTTGTTTCTTTCTTTCTTTCTCTCTGTCTCTCTGTATTGTTCATTTGTTTATTTATGGATTCAGCTCCCAGTTATGAGTGAGAACATGCAGTATTTCTCATTACAACTTTTTAAAGCATTCTCTAATATATGTTTAATTATTTATATATTATATACATGCACTATTTTTCTAATATTTATATGCATTATGAAACATACACAAAATAGAAAAAAAAAAACAGTTAAGATGAGATAAACATATAAATAAAAATTGTAATTTTTTTTCTCCATACCAGTACATAGCCTTGGGTACCAAGTGGGTATGTGCAACCTGCTTTGGACTCACTGGGGTCTGAGAGCAACTGTCAGGTCACCTGCAGCATTGTGGAGTAGGGAGGTGGTGGGTCGTCTTCACCTTGGGGACCTTTTCTTTTTTCTCATCCAAACTGTTCTTTTCTGGATCTTTTTTTTCCCCCTTGAATAAGTATGCAAGTCATTACTCACTACAAGCAATATTTGTGAAACTTTCTTAATATTTGTGGTGCATTTCCCTAGAAGTTCATTGCAATTCAAATGAAGCGAGATTTAGCTATTTTGGCACAACCTTTGGCTGTGATACAAAGCAACTCCCTCCTCAAAAACTGGCTAAGACCAGAATTCCCAAGCTGGACCCCAGAGGAAGGTGCTTACATTGTCCAGCCCAGTCACAAAGGAGTTTAACTCACTACCTCTTCTTCCTAAGATAATAGAGTATGTTAGGTTGGTTCATTGGCTCAGACTAAAGCATCAGGGACTCCTGCATTTAAAATTAATGTCACTGCTAATATACTGCTTAGGTATATCCAAAGCCCTACCTTTCTGTCTCAATTTCCTTTGTGGTTATGTGAGACCAGATATGACAGTCTGCTATACATGGAAGGCTGGTCTTGCCAGATTTTAATTTGGAGAGTACAGAACATAATTTTTACTAATTGGTCCAGTAGGAACTGGAGTAGAATCTAAACAACTCTGGAGGTCTGTGGCAAGGAAACAAGGAGGGAGGGAGAGATTGAATCAGTCTTCACCCAAGGCAGCCTGTTGGCAGATTTCTAGTCTGACTTAACCAGTGCACTTATTTCTCAGGTTAGACCTTAAAAGTATTTGGACCTGATTTTACTATATTTCATCCTGTTCATGATATTGTACTTAAAAAGTAATGAGCCTGGAATACCTTTTAAGGGCACACAAAAGAGTAAAACATAAAACCTCACACTTTCTTTTTGTGCAGGCTGAAGTGGAGAAATGGAGTTGAAAGACTCCCGCAGTGGGTAGTCAGTCAGTTCAGGGAGACCCTCCCAAGGAACAGCGAGACCACGGCTTCGGATGCAAAAACAAGAGGTTTATTGAACACACAGGTACCCGGGCGACTCAGTCTTTCGAAAGACTGGCGCGCCGAGTGGAATTTCTGGGCTCATTTTATAGCAAAAAGCGCGGGTACAGAAGCGAGAAGCAAGGTAATTGGTTAGTTTAAATCAAGCCAGGGGTGAACTTCGGTCAAGTGGGAGTCCTTGAAACAGCTGAGGGGCACTCTTGAAACTTTAACTGACTTGTCTATTTCTGGGAACTATCCGCCCTTGGCTCCGGGCTGGGGCCCAGGTGCATAACTGCAGATATCTCAGACCTGCCCTCTTGGCTGTACTTTCCCTATACCCTTGTAAAAAGCACTTCCTTCATTCCCCCATTTCTCTTGTGGATCGCTCTAATCTTAGAGCGGAATTAAAAGTTATCTTCGCCATTTAAGGTTTGGTATTTTTGCCTAAGGACCAGAATCTTAACTGCACTTACCCTATCATTGATGAATTGGACTAGTCTATTGATGACGTAGGGCCCAAGGGTGAACAACAGAAGGAGGAGTAATAGGGGCCCGGCGATGGTTGACAGTAGGGTGGTCAACCAAGGGGAGTTATTTGATCTGGTTATAAGCATTTTCATAGTTTGAGTCAGGAGGCCTGACTCTTTTAGAGGCCGGTGCATCAATTTCTGGAATATCCCAAGCCTCGAGACCCGCCGCCAGGGCACATATATCAGGGGTAAGGGAGGGCCACCAAGTCCAAAGGGGGTGGACTTCTGTCTTGAACCAGACAACCTTTCCAGTTTGGGACAGTACCTGCCAGGTGAGGGTGTTGGGCTGGTTAGGGTTATTACTTGGTAGGCTTGCTCCGCCGCCGCCGAATGCGCAACTTAAGAGGATTATCAGTCCTCTCCAGCTCCCAGGATTCATCTGGTACGGAGGGTGGCGCAGGCTTGAGGTGAGAAGCATGTACCCAGGCTGCAATGCCGTCTACTTTTACCGCTGTTGGTGTGGTCAGTAGCACCAGGTACGGGCCTTTCCACCGAGGCTCAAGGCTGCCGGTCCGATGGCGCCTAACAAGCACTTGGTCTCCGACCTGGAACGGATGAGGGATGGCCACGGCACCTGGCTCGTATACCTCCTTGATCTGGTCCCAGATCTGGGTTTTTACAACTTCTAAAGCCTTTAAGTGAGTAAATAAGACAGGAAGAAAGTTATCATCGGGACCCAGTGTTCCTCCCAACTCAAGTATGGGGGGGGGTCCCCCGTGGAGGATTTCATAAGGAGTCAGACCAAGCTGGCCAGGGGTATTCCTGGCTCTGAACAGCGCTAAGGGAAGGAGGGCCACCCAGTCTTTTCCACCGGTCTCTAAGGCCAATTTAGTTAAGGTCTCTTTGATGGTTCTATTCATTCTCTCTACTTGACCTGAGCTCTGGGGCCTATACGCACAATGTAATTTCCAATTTATTCCCAGTTGTGTGGCCAGTCCCTGGCTTACCTGAGCAACAAAGGCTGGGCCATTATCTGACCCGATCACCTTAGGGATCCCGAAACGGGGCAGGATTTCTTCTAGTATCTTTTTACATACAGTCAGGGCCGTTTCAGTTTTGGTAGGGAAAGCTTCTACCCATCCAGAGAAAGTATCTACAAATACTAGCAGATACTTGTTTCTATACCGGCCAGGCTTTACCTCTGTAAAGTCTACTTCCCAGTATACGCCGGGTCGATCTCCCCGTTGTCTTTTTCCGGTCTCTCGGTAGGTGGTAGCCGCATTAGTCATGGCGCAAGCCGGACACCGATTGGCGACTTCTTGAACGGTGGACCGGAGATTCGGGATGGAGAGGCTGGTGCGGCTCGTTAGTTGAAGGAGCTTTTCTGGTCCTAAGTGTGTTAGCTGATGTAACCGCTGAATGAATTCTTTTCCCTGGTCAGGAGTGAGCTCTCTTGGCTTGGTCCTAGCTTGAGCAGGCTCGATTGGCTCTTGAAGCTTTGTAGTTTTTGTTAGCACCTTGACCGACAGGGCGGCTTGTTTTGCAGCCTCGTCAGCCCTCCGGTTCCCGGCCGCCACAGGGTTATTCCCTCTCTGGTGGCCCGGGCAGTGGATAATGGCGACCTGCTTAGGGAGGTGAATGGCCTCTAGCAGAGCCAGAATTTCTTGTTTATTTTTAATGTCTTTTCCAGCAGAAGTGAGCAATCCCCTCTGTTTATATATTGCCCCATGAATGTGAGCAGTGGCAAAAGCATACCTGCTGTCCGTGTAGATGTTGATGTTTTTTCCTTCGGCTAGGCGTAATGCCTGCGTTAAGGCTATTAGCTCGGCCTTCTGGGCTGATGTCCCTTCTGGCAGGCTGCTTGCCCACACCGTCCGTTTGCCGTCTACGATGGCGGCCCCTGCTCTCCATTTACCTTCCGCAATGAAGCTGCTACCGTCTGTATACCAGGCAGGCACTCCGGGCAATGGCTGGTCCTTCAGGTCCCGTCGAGTCCCAGCTTCCTCAGCAAGGATTTCTGAGCACTGGTGTACTGGAGTGGATTCTGACTCGACTGGTAGTAGGGTAGCTGGGTTCAGGACAGCAGGGGGCGCGAACGATATTCTTTCGTTTAGCAGCAAACTCTGGTAATGAGTCATTCTGGCATTGGTCATCCACCGATTGGGGGGCTGCCGCACGATACTTTCGAGGCTGTGGGAAGCAATCACAGTCACATTTTGCCCCAAGGTTAACTTATCAGCGTCTTTGAGGAGGAGTGCCACTGCAGCAACCGCTTTTAGGCAGGTTGGCCACCCACTGGCCACTGGATCCAGTTTTTTTGATAGATAAGCTACTGGCCGTCGCCATGGTCCTAGGGTCTGAGTAAGCACTCCTCGGGCTACACCGGCTCTTTCATCTACGTATAGAGTAAATGGTTTGGTGAGGTCTGGGAGAGCCAAGGCGGGGGCAGACAGCAAGGCTTCTTTTATGTGGTCGAAAGCCTTTTGATGCTTTTCAGTCCAGGTAAAAGGAATGTTTTCCCTTGTCAGAGGGTACAAGGGTGCAGCCAGGGAAGCAAACCCAGGAATCCAGAGCCTGCAGAATCCGGCAGTGCCCAGAAATTCGCGGACCTGCCTGGGGGTTGTGGGAGTGGGGATCTTCATAACTGTAGCTTTCCGGGCCGCGGTCAGCCATCTTTTTCCCTCTTTGAGCAGGTACCCCAAATAGGTGACCTCCTTCTGGCATAACTGGGCCTTTTTAGCTGATACCCGGTACCCCAACTTACTCAGTTCCTGCAAGAGCTTCTGTGTCCCTTTTTTGCAGCCTTCATATGTGGGAGCCGCCACCAGGAGGTCGTCCACATATTGGAGTAATGTGACCTGGGGGTTGAGAGCCCTAAAAGGAGCTAAATCTCGGTGGAGGGCCTCGTCGAAGAGAGTGGGAGAGTTTTTGAACCCCTGTGGCAGCCGTGTCCAGGTCAGCTGACCTGTGTTACCTTTTTCTGGGTCTCTCCACTCGAACGCGAACAGTGGCTGGCTGTTGGGGTGTAGTCTGAGGCAAAAAAAGGCATCCTTGAGATCCAAGACTGAGTACCAAGTGTGACTAGGCGGAAGGGAACTCAGGAGGCTGTATGGGTTTGGGACTGAGGGATGAATGTCTTGCACCCTTTTGTTAATTTCTCTCAAGTCTTGGACTGGCCGATAGTCATTGGTCCCTGGCTTTTTTACTGGTAGCAGAGGGGTGTTCCAGGGCGACTGGCAGGGCACTAAGACCCCTAGGTCTAAGAACCTTTGGATGTGGGGTCTGATGCCTTCCCGGGCTTCTTTAGTCATTGGATACTGTCGGACGGCCACCGGTGAGGCACCCGATTTCAGCTCTACTACTACTGGTGGGACGTTATTGGCCAGTCCCATACCTGTCTTTTCTGCCCATACGGTGGGAAAAAGTTGGAGCCAGGATGGGTCGATGGAGGGAGAGGCCGGCTTTTCATACAGCCGGTATTCTTCTTCTAGGTTTAGGACCAGGCACATGGTAGAGTGATCTCCCCATGTTACTTGTGGGCCCTCTGTAGAAAACTGGATTTGAGCTTTTAGTTTGGTCAGGATGTCCCGGCCCAACAGAGGAGTAGGGCACTCAGGTATGACCAAAAAGGAATGGGTCACTTGCTTATGTCCGACCCTTAAAAGTCTCTGTGTGGTCCAGGGGTAGACTTTGCTGCCGGTCGCTCCTACTACGACTGTCCGCCTGGACCCTACCTTCCCCATGGGTTGGGTCAGTACCGAATGTTCAGCCCCGGTATCGACCAGAAACTCGATGGGGGTCCCCTCCACTGTCAATGTTACCCTAGGTTCGGGGAGGGGGTCCGAACCTTGACTCCCCTAGTCGTCTAGGGATAGAACCCTAGCTTTTTTGTCGTTTTTCTTTTTTCGGGGGCATTCCCTTGCCCAGTGGCCTTTCTCTTTGCAGTAGGCGCACTGGTCCCTGTCGAGAGGAGGCCTTTTGTCCCTAGGTGTCGGTCTTGCCCGGTTGCTCAGGGTCCCTTTCTGCTTATCTGTAAACCTTTTATCACTTACTACTGTGGCCAAAATCCTAGTTAAATTTTTTTCTTGGCGTTTATCACGCCGCCTCTCTCTCTCTTCTGTCTCTTTTTTTTCTCTTTCCTGTCTTTCTTCTTCTGTTTCTCTCTTGTGGTACACCTTTTCTGCCTCCTTTACTAAGTCTTGTAAGGAAAAGTCTTGGAGCCCCTCTAGTCTTTGTAACTTTTTCTTGATATCTGGGGCTGACTGGCCGATAAAGGCCATGGCAACTGCCGCCTGCTGTCCCTCAGAAGAGGGGTCAAACGGAGTGTATCTCCTATATGCCTCCATTAGGCGTTCCAAGAAAACCGAGGGGGGTTCTACTGGTCCCTGCAAGACCTCTCTTACCTTAGCCAAATTGGTGGGGCGCCGGGCTGCCCCTTTGAGACCTGCCACTAGAGTCCGGCGGTAGACCAGAAGACGCTCCCTACCTTCGGCCGTGTTGTAATCCCATTGAGGTCGATTGAGGGGGAAGGCCTCATTAATGAGGTTCTCGAGTTGTGTAGGGGCCCCGTTGTCCCCGAGAACGTTCTTGCGGGCCTCCAGGAGAATCCTTTCTCGCTCTTCAGTGGTGAAGAGGATCTGGAGTAGCTGTTGGCAATCGTCCCAAGTGGGCTGATGAGAAAACATAAGAGACTCAAGGAGTCCCGTGAGTCCTGCTGGATTTTCAGAAAAAGAAGGATGGTTAGATTTCCAATTATAAAGATCTGCTGAGGAAAAAGGCCAATATTGTAGAGGAACTAGGCCGTTGGGCTCGGCTGGGGGTCCTATGGCTCGGAGGGGTAAAATCACAGTGGAGTCAGGACCTGAGTCGTCTGCCGGACTGCGGGCACGGCGACTCCTGGTCCTAGCGGCTGGTCCCTCAGGATCGGAACTATCGGGCGCCTGGCCCGGCACCGGTCCGATCGCCTGAGGGGCCAGAGGAGGCGGCAGGGCCGCCGGGTAGGGCGGGGGCTCAGAGAGAAGGAGCGAGTCGTCTGGTGTCGGGAGGACGGGGGGTTGGGGAGGGGCGGAAGGCTTCCTTGTAGGTGGCCTTTGAGTATTTTCTGATCCCGAAACAACAGCGACTTTGCTGGAGGGTGGCACCCAGGGAGGGGGATTCTGGGCGAGGTCTTGCCATACCACGACATAGGCAACCTGGTCCGGGTGTCCTCCGGTCTCCTGAAAAACAATCTTTTTAACTGCAAAAATGACAGTAAGATCAAAGGTTCCCTCTGGCGGCCAACCTACGCCGAATGTGGGCCACTCAGACGAACAGAAAGTCTGCCATTTTCCTTTTTTGATCTCCATGGACAGATTGTGAGCCCTGGCTTTGACATCTTTCCAATGATCTAGAGTAAGGGAGAGGGGCGTAAGGGCACCTTGCCCCATCTCGAAAATTTCCAATAGGGGAACGACGACGCAAAGACCTATCACAACTAAGACAAAAAGAAACCAGAAACGGCGACGAGACCGAGTGCCGTAGAAATAGAAGAAAGAGTCCGATGGCAGAGCGCGCCTCCCGAGACGCGGTGAGACCAAAACACAATAATCCTCTGCCAAGGGGTCCACCAGGCGTCCCTGGTCCTCCCCTGATCCTGGGACGTCTCCCAGGATTGCCGGGTGGCGAGCCCCCGAACACGTCTGTTCGCTACCCGCACTTCGCTCCCAGAGCGACTAACCCGGAACAAACTGAAACCAAAATGCGCGCGCTCAGAAAAGACAGTCAGAGTCACAGGATTAAACACAGAAACGAGACACAGAACAGTCGCTGGCCAGCTTACCTCCCGCAGGTGGGTCGGTGGTCCCTGGGTAGGGGTCTCCGATCCCGGACGAGCCCCCAAATGAAAGACTCCCGCAGTGGGTAGTCAGTCAGTTCAGGGAGACCCTCCCAAGGAACAGCGAGACCACGGCTTCGGATGCAAAAACAAGAGGTTTATTGAACACACAGGTACCCGGGCGACTCAGTCTTTCGAAAGACTGGCGCGCCGAGTGGAATTTCTGGGCTCATTTTATAGCAAAAAGCGCGGGTACAGAAGCGAGAAGCAAGGTAATTGGTTAGTTTAAATCAAGCCAGGGGTGAACTTCGGTCAAGTGGGAGTCCTTGAAACAGCTGAGGGGCACTCTTGAAACTTTAACTGACTTGTCTATTTCTGGGAACTATCCGCCCTTGGCTCCGGGCTGGGGCCCAGGTGCATAACTGCAGATATCTCAGACCTGCCCTCTTGGCTGTACTTTCCCTATACCCTTGTAAAAAGCACTTCCTTCAGAGTCAGGACGTAGAAATTGGGACTTTGAGTCTGCTTAAGCCTCACTAGTGCGTAAATCATTTTTCAGTCCCCAGTGAAGTTAACAATTACAGTCTCTCTGGTATCCAGAATCAGTGTCAACCACAATTGGAGCAATGAACCTGAGACCCAAATTCACTTGAGCTGTAAATCATAAACCTTCACTCCCCAGAGCAGGAGCAAGAGTGAAGAGTCAGAGTACTATAATAGACTCCATATGTTGTCTTAAAGAAAAGCTTAAAAATAGACTTACAGATCATCATTCTTGTGTAGCAAAAATTTACATATGTGAATAAGAAGTGAAAGAACTGACAGTGTCAGATTTTTGCTTCTGTTTTTTGCCATTTCTTTTTAGTAGTGGAATCATTGTTTGTTTAGCTCTGGAAGGGCAGGGCATAGCTAGCGTGATAGGCACCAGAGAATGCGGAGGAGCTGGCAAAGTAGAACATGAAGGGAGGTAGGAGAAACTGACTCAGCTTTGGTAGATAAGGTAGAAAAGACAAGGAAGGAGGCACCCTCGGATAACCCTCTCCGCCTCTCCCCTGCTACTTATTGCAGAGAGTTTGTGTTTCTCTTTAAGCATTAAAGTTACAAAGCCAAAAATCAACATGGCCAAAATTCTGTGAAAATTTTGAAAGGCCATGACAGAATGGA